>NC_079190.1:216814773-217134152 GCF_029499605.1 Hyla sarda
TTGGGTTACTTTAACTTATCCAAGTAATTCTGAGATGGCTTTTTATTTTTGGCGAATTGTACTTTATAACATTCAAAGAAGAAGCAGTAGACTGCACTCACCGTCCGACAGTAAGTGCAGTCTACTGCTTCTTCTTTGAATGTTATTTCATGCATCTACTTCGACATTGCACCCTGTAGTTCAGCAGGATTTCAGCGTCGCCACAGCTCCACTCCCGCTGTTATCTTCTTGCTCCTAGTGCTGGAGTGCTGGCCTGCTCCTATCTACATTTTAGAATTGTACTTTATGTTAATGGTAAATTCCCGGTCCATACATTTAGCAGTGTTTCGTGAAAACCATAAAAAAATAAAAAAACAGCATTTTTCTAAATTTGAAACAGTCACAACACATACATTTGTTATTAATTCTCATAAACAAATTTGTCTACTTTGTGTTGGCATCATTTGTTAAATGTCCGGCCCAAGAAAGGAAGCCCAGCAACATGTGGCAGCCGACCCTCCCGCTACTGACATCGGAAAGCACTTCTGAATCCCTTTTACATTGCCATTGCTAACATACGTGATGTAGGACATCAGAAGTTGCCATAAATCTAGCAGAATTTATGACGTGACGGGGTTAATATATAGACATAACTGATTTACCACTGAAAAAAGTTTACACACACATGTAAAAATAGGTTTGGTTTCACTTTAATTTCATGCATGCACAATTGCAAAATCATGAAGAAAGAACCTGGAAATGAAAAGTGGCGCACAGCACATGAATTTTAGCACAGATGCACAAAATTTGATATGTTCACACAATTTTGCCATTTAATTTTAAGTGCAACGAGCACCAAAGTTTGTACAAAAAAATGGAGAACTGTGTTTATGCCTAAGACAAAGTTTTCTTTCACAAACCATACTCCTTTATGTGTACCTGTCGGGTTAATTGAGAAAATGCAGTTTTAAAAGCAGAATCTTTTAATTTACTCATCGCAAATGAGTCAATTTGTAGGTTAACCCATTTCCCCATTGCACTTAATTCTCTATTAAAGGGAACCAATCATCAGATTTTACCCTATATAATGCTTTGCAAAGCGTTATATAGGGTAAAATTGTTGTCCTCACCATCCTCGGGGGACGCTCCTGCCCCAGGGATGGTGAAGATATGAAGTTATAAACTAGTCACCGCCGCCGCAAGTAGTCACCTGGACGGGGAGCTCTTCTCATCTGCTCCGGTTCTTCGGCCGGCAGCGACGCCCCCTCCGCTTGATTGATGGGCCGCGTCATCATTCCGCTCACTGAACAGACGGAGCAGAGTGATGACGCGGCCCATCAATCAAGCGGAGGGGGCGTCGCTGCCGGCCGAAGAACGGGAGTAGATGAGAAGAGCTCCCCGCCCAGGTGACTACTTACAATGGCGGCGGTGACTAGTTTATAACTTCATATCTTCACCATACCTGGGGGCAGGAGCATCCCCCGGGAATGGTGAAAATAAAGATTTGACCCTATATAACGCTTTACCAAGCGTTATATAGGGTAAAGTCTGATGATTAGTTCCCTTTAAGTAATAAAAATCAGAAACTAAAAGTATGACGACAAGAGACACAATGGCTAGGAAGAAAAACCCCATCATCTGACCACCTACGAGAGGATAGCCACCAGGATACGTGTCCAAAGAGCTCAGCATAAGTTCATAGGCCTAATATAAGCAATGAAAGGGCAGCACATACACATGCCCTTTAGGACCTAACAGTTAATACATTTTTGTACTAGTTTAATTAGACGAACCGGACAGCTGTATGAATATTGAACGCAGTGAGTGTATCTTAATAGGTTCAGATATCATAATTCTTACAGTGAAACAGTTATACGAGTACACAAGCACTATGAGTGCACATTTTACAACTGTCAATGCAACGGAAATAAAAATTATGTTAATGTCATGTATGAATACATCAAGGCTTAGTTATCAAGCACGGGCAAAGAAACAAATAGAATTGAAAATTTTAACATTCAATAGAAAAAGTATCCCTGGGAGGAAGAAATAAAAAAAATAAAAAAAAGAACCTTCCCCGCAGCCTGGCTACGACTAAATTAAATAAAAGAAAGGAAAAGCCAACAGGTTGAGAATACAACAGGAAAAGCCAACAGGTGGAGAATACAAATCCTTACCTTCGAGCTGCATCAAAGTTGCTTTTTACAAATTCATTGAATGGACGCATGTGCTCCTCCTTGGTAAATAGGACGTGATTGGCAATACTTTGGAGAATCTGGATTACAAAATTATTCATGTTCATACATTTTAATAAACTATGAAACTACAAAATTTCGTTATATAGTCCCAACACATTCCCATCAGTCCCCATTACAAATGTGCCTTACAATCTAATATGCCTGTCTAGGGACAGTTCCATAGGAAGACAAAGGGCTCTGATTATGTCTTTGAAGTTGAAATGTATCAAGTGTGAAAAATTAATCCACAATACACTAAAATAAAAAGTCACAGATAAGACAGGAACAGGCCAAGTTATAGAATGTGTGTCATCTGAAAAACCTTGTCTTTTTACAGCCTTCTAAATTAATGTAACTATGTAAAATTTTAATGCTTCTAGGTAGTCTTAGGGTGAGTTCACACGGCAGTCTGTCCCCATTTTATCCCCCCTTATAGGTTCCATTGTTGCAGCTTGTAAACAGATTACAAATTCATTTCCTTTTTTTTTTGATGGGAGAAAAGATTGTGCATGCAGTATTTTTTCTTCAGTCACAAAAACGGAATAAAAAACGAATACAGTAAATTTAACATTGAAGGCTATGGAAAACTGATGAGCCTTTAATGTCATCCATTTGCTTCCGATTTTTGATCGTTTTTACTTCTGAGCATGCTCAGAACAAAAAAATAAAAAAATTTTTGGGGGGGAGGGGGGTTATTAACTGAACCATAACGGATACAAATGGATTCAAACGGATAACATAGTGAATTTTTATTTTTGACAGGAGAAGAATGGGACAGGTATAGATGGCTGTGTGAACGCAGCCTTAAACCTAGATATTCCAAGAGTCCATTAAGTTCAACCTAAAACCCTACTGTGCTGATCCAGTAGAAGGCAAAAAATAAAAAATAAATAAAAACACATGAGGCAATTGCCAACTGCTGCATGAAAGAGAAAAAAATTCATTCCAGATTCCAATATGGCAATCAGAATAAATCCCTGAATCAACGTTCTATCCACATAAATCTAGTATCAATAACCAGTAATATTAAATTTTGCACAAAAAACCTCCAGGCCCTTTTTGAACTTATTTACTGAGTCAGACTTCACAATATAATGTGGCAGAGAGTTCCATAGTCTCACTACTCTTACAGCAAAGAATCCCCATCTGTGATTATGGTGAAACCTTCTTTCCTCTAGACATAGATGATGCCCCCTTGTCATGGTTACTGGCCTAGGTATAAAAAGATCACTAAAAAGATCTCTGTACTGTCCATTCATATATTTGTACATTGGAGAAAAGACGTCTGTGTGATCATATAGCACTTTTCTAAATAACCTAATGCTTGAGAGGCAAAACTATATTCACTTAAGTACGCAGCTTTTTTTTTTTTTTTTTTACGTAATCTATATAATTGGAAAACTTTCTGCCAAGTCTTTGTATGATATACAGTACATAATAAAGTGATTGTGTAATAACTATCCTATAAGCAAAGCTTTTCACACTCTGCATATTTTTCATTTAAAAAAAAAAAAATCGGTCAGCTCTATTTGCTTCTAAGAGTCAGACACTGTTGGAAAGCTGTGAGGGTATAAAAGCAGAAAGTACTTTTCAGGGCGCTATGGGAAGTTGCCAAAACTTACAGAATTGCCTCTATTTCTCAGTTGTGTGTCAAGCTGGTCAAGTTCCAAAGCCTGGCACAACTCCTTGCTAGCCCTCCCTAGATTTAGGTGGATAGAACATTGTTCCAGGGATTTATTCTGATTGCCATATTGGAATGTGGAAGGAATTTTCTCTTTCATGCAGCAGTTGGCAATTGCCTCGTTTTTTTGTTTTTTTTTGCCTTCCACTGGATCAGCACAGTAGGGTTTTAGGTTGAACTTGATTGACTCATGGAATATCTATGAGTAAGACTACCTAGAAGCATTTAAATGTTACATGCATTCTATGTGGGGGTTACTCCCCCTCCCATAGACATGAATGGAGGGGGC
Organism: Hyla sarda; assembly: GCF_029499605.1. Taxonomy (NCBI): domain Eukaryota; kingdom Metazoa; phylum Chordata; class Amphibia; order Anura; family Hylidae; genus Hyla; species Hyla sarda. The sequence goes on from NC_079190.1 coordinate 216,818,960, forward strand.
GTGGCATTACGTCACGTCTCTAGTCCCGGAAGCCCGGAGGTTTTCAAAACTGGAGACAGCCCCACATAGAATGCGGGTGCTGCAGGGAGATTGCGGGGGGTCCCAGCGGCAGGCCCCCCTGGGATCAGACATCTTATACATTTTAAAATGTATTTATGACCATTAGCATATAAAACAAAGGGATACCTTAGACATTAATTTCAAGCCACGTTCAATTCTTGGTGGTGGCTTCTTGTCCAATATCCCTGCTTCATAAGGAGAGACAATGGCCGGATTAATGAACCTAAGGAACATGGCACTTCCAACTGCACCAATGCTGTTCTGCGGAAATCTCTGGCTTACAACCTGCAAAACACGATATTGGGATAATGTAATATTTAGAAGGAAAAGGAATAATGAAATAGTGTATTAGTCATGAGTAACTATCGTTTCAATAATGTATGATTACTAAAAGCAATAAGAAAAACTGTTTGCCTAAAATTATTATTTTAGGTGAACTTTGCAATATGGTAGATCATGTATATTGATGACCTTAAACCGTGGTGCAGTTAATAAGCAGCTATCATTTAGAAATTCAACTAATGAGATGCAGTGATATTAGTTAGCTAGTAGATCAATAAACACAGTCTCTTAGTGTAGTGGTGTCCAAACTGTAGGTACAGTCCCAAGCTTCAGCTGCTATATGCGGACAAACCCACCACATGCAGAGTGTATATAAAGTCCAAAACTGCTACAACTCTTACTACTAGCAAAATCGTGCAGCCATTAGCCACCATATTCGGCTAAAAATTCTGCATGTGGAGGCTGCAATGTAGGACTGTAACCATAGTCTGAATCACACAGTGTTTTACATGGAATGGAAATTGATGGCAATTTGTTAGGAAAGGTATGAAATACATAGTTTGGAACATAGTCTTGGTGCATAATTTCAGCTTTTTGTCAAAAACGCCAGAAGAGACGCATACTCAAAATCTAATAAAAAAAATAAATAAAAAAAATAAATAAATTGCCACAAAAGAAAATTGTTAGAAAAAAAATTATATATATGTAGATATAATGTATATACAAGCTTTTACCCTGTTTTGACCTTCGGTGCTCCGGCCCTGAGACATCTTGTATTCGACACCTATCTGTTTGAGCTGCATGCCGCAGTGCCAGTTCACAAACAGCCGGTTGGTGACCACGGGGCCGGAGTGACGGCCCCTCCCATAGACTTGCATAGCGGGGTAGGAGAGTGACGTCACACGGGGGACGTGACATCACGATACTCCAGCCCCGCGGTCGCCAACTGGCTGTTTGTGAGCTGGCACCGCGGCGTGTAGCTCAAACAGGTGAGTGGCGAATACAAGATTGCGGGGGTCCCCAGCGGCGGGACCCCTGCGGGGGGGGGGGGGGGGGGGTAAGATGTCTCAGGGCCAGAGTACCCCTTTAAAGGGGTACTCCGGTGGAAAACCTTTTTTTTTTTTTTAATCAACTGGTGCCAGAAAGTTACAGATTTGTAAATTTAAAAAATAGAAAAAAAAAGGGGGATTGAGTGCAGCTCACAATAAATTAGCTGAGGTACAATATGGTTGGACACCTACACCTTAGGTGTAATAAATATTTGTAGAAAGAAAAGAAATGGTAACCATAACCTCAAGGCCAATATCAGATAGCCTGATACATGATGACAAATTTAATTTATTTATCATAAAGAACCGTGCTTCAAATATATGATGAAAGCAATAAACATTAAAAAATAACAAGACAATGTTATAAAAACTCCTTACACAGGGCCCTTGTGGGGAGATTAAATGTGTAAGATGAATAATTTAAAATATAAAAATAAAACCACATTACTGAATGCAATAGTTGGAAATAAGTCCGTTATTCCGGCATCTGATAGTTTGGAATATGAGCTTTCCACAGTCCGCAAATCAAATGTTATCAGATATAGACTCTAGTCCATGTGTTTGGACAGAAAGATAGGGTATAGTTACCAGTCAGATGGAGTATTCTGATAAAGCTTGCCAGATGATTGTGCCGGCAAGCACCCGTCCAGATCTGATATTGGCCTTAAGGTTATGGTTACCATTTCATTTCTTTCTACAAAGATTTGTAAATTACTTCTGCTGAATACTACAGTGCTCTCTGCTGACATCTCTTTCCATTTTAGGAACTGTCCAGAGCAGCATATGTTTGCTATATGGATTTTCTCCTCCTCTGGACAGTTCTTAAAATGGACAGAGATGTCAGCAGAGAGCACTGTGCTCGTGATGTCAGCAGAGAGCACTGTGTTCCAAAAAGAAAAGAATTTCCTCTGTAGTATTCAGTAGATAATAAGTACTGGAAGGATAAAGATTTTATTAATAGAAATAATTTACAAATCTGTTTAACTTTCTGGCACCAGTTTAAAAAAAATAAATAAAATGGTTTCCGCCGGACCAAGGCAAATTTTCAACATCTGACATGTCCACTTACTTGGTAATAAATTTGAAATCTGAGATAGTTTTTCGTGAAATATTGTACTTTACATTAGTGGTAAATTTTGATAGATATATTTTGCATTATTTGTAAAAAATAAAATAAAAAATACATTAAAAAAATTGAGGGGACTGTATGTTAGATACCCCCATAAATCCCTAATTTTATAAACTGCACCCCTTTAAGCAGTCAGAATGTTATTAAAGAATTTTATTAATCCTTTAGGCGTTTCACAGAAACGAAAGCAAAGTGGAGGCGGAATTTAAAATGTTTTTTTTTTTTGCATTTTTTCTCATTTTAATCCATTTTTTTCTGTAACAGCAGGTGTTGACAGAGAAATTGCAACTCAATATCTATTCCCCGAATTCTGATGTATTTAGAAATAAATATCCCATATGTGGCCTTTGTGCGCTACGTATCTCTCACACAGGCCTCAGACATGAAGGCGTGCTGTGTGGATTTTGGGGCCTCCTTTTAGTTTAGGATATTTTGTTGGCATCATATACAGTTGCAGAGGCCTTGGGGTGCAAAAATATTTTTGGGAGACAAGCTGACGCTTTCATTGGTACCATTTTGGGGTACATGTGCGACATTGATCGTCTTATTTTGTTTTTCGTCATGTGGTATAAATAACATGTTAACTTAGTCTGCAGGTTGATACAATTTATCTACTTTTATATTTTAGTACATTTATAGCATAAAAACTATTATTGCAAAAACAAACAAAAAAATAATCATGTTTGTACATCGCTGTATTCTGTGAGCCATAACTTTGGGTGTATAATATAGAGAATTGATTTTATTTTAAAAACAAATATTTTTTCATACAAAAAAAAACTACTACATTTCTTCACGCATTTTTATTTATTTATTTTTTACACTTTTCTTTACTAATATACATATAATTCAAAGACTTACACATCTGTACTCCACTGAATTATGCCTATGTCTGTCAGTTTTAGGATAACAGATCAACCTCAACCTTAAGTAGAGGCTGATCTGCCTCTGTTGCCATGACAAAAGGAGGCCACTGTAAGGCCTCCAGTTGCCATGGCAACCATCGGCGCTATGCTTTCACTTTGCAAAGCGCCAATCAGTCACAGAGGGAGCTCCCTCCCTCTGTAACCCTAATAGACGCTGCGGTCACAGTGACCTCAGCGTCTATAGGGTTAACTCAGGATTGGAGCCCAGGATTGAAATAGACATTTTTTTATTCCAATATTGGACACGGCCTTTAAAAAGTACCTGATGATGGATCTTGCAGCAGGATATCTGTTTAAAACTCCTGGCAACTTTAGAGGCTGAGACTTGCAGAGACTAAAGCTATCAGGAACTGTATTTGCAAAAAGTCCATTAGACTTGCATGGGGCTTACAGCAAATAAGTATTCTGATCGCTTCAGTCTCAGGGCAAGATCTTGGCCTCCAAAGTCGTTGGGAGTTTTAAACAGATTCTGTTGCCTGACCATCATCACAGGTGCACTTACATTTTTTGACTGCCACGGATTAATGTCAATTTTATTAGAACTAAGTTAAAGGACATGTCCGGTGCTCACTTTTCTTATTGTATCCGTTCCGGGCTGCAAAAAAAAAAAAAAAGAAAATAAGCTTTATCTTGCCTGCCTACGCTCCCCCGGAGCTCCGGTACAGGCATTTGGTCCCCGGGCTGTATTCTTCTTCCTTCCTGTAAGCCCGGCACGTCACACGGAGCTTCAGCCTATCACTGGCCGAGGCGGGACATTGCTGCGGCCGCTGATAGGTTGAAGCTCCGTGTGACGTGCCGGGCTAACAGGAAGCAAGAAGAATACAGCCCAGGGACCGAACACCTGTACTGAAGCACCGGGGGAGCCTAGGCAGGTAAGAGAAAATTTGTTTTATTTTTCAGCCCGGAATGGATAAAATAAGAAAAGTGAGCATCGGACATCTCCTTTAACTTTGATACTGGCTTGAGCCTTTTATTGTTAAGGAAGTACAAATACATTATGACTTTAGGATTTCTGTCCTTCGAGCCACAGCAAGCATTTAAAGGGAACCTCTTCTTATCACTTTTATACTGTCTTATCCACAAGTTATTAAAGTGGTCCCCAATGGTTTCTGCCCCAATGGCCATTATTGAAAGATCTCTCTCTATACCCATATAGTGACATCTATTAAGGCTGGAGAGGCAGGGAGAAACTTCCAATTACCCAATGATGCATGGTTTGAGTAGAATGAGTGGTGACAGGTTCTTTCCAATTTCTGTACATGTATAAGGGAAGGCAAAAGCTGCAAATAAAGGCAGAGAATTACAGCCTGCTATTGTCTTTCAGCCTGCATAGCCAGCAGTGACCCCAGGAAACATCCAGCTTATTATCACAAATGTTACCATTCAAGGATTATTACAAGATTTGGGGAAGAATTTTATTCCTACTAAGGAGAAAGAACATTACCAGTTACATATTTAGCCAGTCCCTTCACCAATCAGTATCGGACCCTCTGACAGTTATATTTAGGGGGGACTCCTAAATTATGTATCTTTCCGGGGCACAATAGGGAAACGTGTGGATTTCATGACAATTAGTGAGCTCTGCACATCTTGAACTTTATGTTTCAGGTGTCTACTTTCAAAAAAAATATATGGATACTTGGGGGAAGGAGATGTTATTTATAAGTTATGTTGTGTGTTAGTTTAAAGTGTAAAAATTGCGCTGGAAACAAAAGGACTAACTAAACCACTGAAGAAAGTTTGTTACACGATATACTTTGATACTTCCCTGATATACTTTATATCAGTGAAGCCTCAAAGAGATGAAACATCTCCCGCCGCAGGAACCCAGCATTCTAAATACTGTTTAGAGTGCCAGATGCAGCACAGAGATCGTGGGGGGTCCCAGAGACGGGACCCCCAGCGATCAGACATCTTATCCCCTATTCTTATTTGTTCTTCCTATACTTCCTTCATGCACTTTTATAATCCTTCATACATAAAAAAAGAAGGCCAGAACTTCTGTATTCACCGCTGGAGGCTGCAGAAGGTAGACATAAAAATAAGCAAAACAAGGAACAACAGGGGGTGCTACCACTGACATCAATGCAAAATAACTCATAACATACACAGATAAAATATTTATTTTCATATATACTGTGAAAACACACACACATTTATCAATCTAAGACGTAACGGATATTTGTCTCAAACAAATGGTTACCAATCACTGCTCTGCTTTCATTTTATCAGAGCAATTTGAATTAGACACAATGGCCCAGATTCTGCCTTAAACTAAACCTGTCTGCCCATAACAACCAAAGCTCAGCTTTCTTTTTAGCAGAACTCATTAAGATGTAAAAGCTGAGCTGTGATTGGTTGTTACAGACCGAACCAGACAGTTTTGGTTTCAGTTAGATTGATAAATCTAGGCCATTTTTTGTGTCAGAGATTGATAAACCCATGCCAATATTTCCCCCTCTTTCTAAGGAATATCCTCACATGGCACAATTGCAGCACATTTCTTGACAGAATTTTCATGTGGAAATTTCCAGCAACAAGGTAAATAAGATTGTTCTTTCAAATGTGGGGGATCTGCAGTGCACAGTATGTCGATTAACAGATTGTTTCCCCACTGACTTCAATGGTAAAGTCAATCTACCATGTCGTGGATTTCGGTGACTGAAAACTTGTATTAATATCTCAACATATCAGAATTTCCAAATATGCTTCTTTAGGGGTAACACACAGAACAAATAGCTTTAATTGGCATTACATTTATTGTTTATATATAAAAGCCTGATATCTTGGCATTTGCTCACTCTGCTGTTGTCTAGCTGCCTGGGGGTGTTCGCAGGCCAATCAACAGCCACCTGTAATGAAGAAAACTGTGTCCCTGTAGCGGAATGTGACCCTCTGCACAGGGACACACTTTTCTGCTTTACAGCTGGCTCTCTCTCACTCCCTATCCCTAACCCCTATGCCTAATCCTAACCCCTATGCCTAATCCTTACCCCTAACCCCTAATCCTAACCACTAACAGCGATCAGCACTTAGAAGGGCTGAGAGCGCTGAGCTCAGGTCACATTCGGCTATGGGTAACAGTTTTTTCATAACACCGGCACTTCCCAGGCCAATCTGTGGGACTAATACCCATAAAGTGATGCGCAGGAATGCACATTGCAGGGAGCTAAGATAGCCAAATTTAACTCTGTATGATGTAACTTGGTTGGACGTGACTAGATAGCTAAATGAAAGGGAAAGGTTGGACAGCTAAATAAAAGACCCCTAGTAGCTGTGTTTATATGAGTGTGGTTTTTTTACACTTTTATAAGCTAATTTTTAAATGACTGTATATTAACAAAAGTTTTTTCTCTGCAAAAAAGTGAAGTTACTGCAGCAAAACAAACAAAAAAAGAAAAATACATGTTGTGCAATGACACCTACAAGCTGTGTGGAAATGACACCACCTGTATACAACCTAAAGAGTTCTACAATATTACACAAGCTAAACAAATGTGTGGGAGTTATCCTGGAAAAAAACCTGAATGTCCAGCAGCACAATGCAAGGGTTCCTCTACACTGTCTTTTTACAATGCAGGTGCTATCACGTGGACACTACTAGGAGAGTGCTTCCACATAGCATGTGTTGCAAAAACTTCAGCAACTGAGAATTTGTCACTCGGTTCAGAGTACCATCCACATGCCCTGTTCTCAAGACAAATATCTCTGGTGACAAAACCCCATTTAAAGTGCCAAAATAGAATGGTCCTTAAAGGAGAACTGCTGCCTAATATAACATAAGTGTCTCATCCCCCGCGATCTCCTGTATGGGGCCCTGGCTCTGCCACAGCTCTCGCCTTGCAGGAGGCGTGTCGGCCGCAGCATGCCACAGCGGCCCACACGCCCTTCCATGTATATCTATGGGAGAGGTGGAGATGCAGCATCCGTGCATCCCAGTCTCTCCCATAGAGCTTACGGAGATGGAGTGTCTGTCGACCTCTTAGTGAGATCGATAACACAAGTATTAGCCACGCAGAGTCGCAGCAGTGCTGGTCCCCGTACAGGAGATCGCAGGGGGTGGTCCGACCACTGTGACCCCCCGCAAACTCCTCTAGGGTAGGGAATAAGTTTCTATGGCTGCAGTACTTCTTTAAGGGGGTAAAAAGCAGTTGACAAGAAAAACCTGCTGAATTTAGAATGTTGTTAAAATGAAGTTAAGGCGCTTTGTCTCTTTAGTTTTTTGGAGTTAAAGAAGAAGAAATGCCAAACACAATCAAATGCAGCAATAGTGACAGCTTTGTTCTAAATATTATAAATTATTCACACTAGCAGAATAATACTACATCCATTCTTTAAAAAAAAAAAAAAAAACAACTGAAACACTTGCAATGTTTTATTAACTTTGTTGTACCTCCAAATCTAGATGCCTGGAGAAGATCCAGAGTCAGGCGTGTTTCCCCTCACACTGCACCACCCACTCTATCCAAATCATCTTAGAAATAACATTTTACTAGCACTGTACATACAAACTACTTACCTTGGTAAGACTGTTGAAAAAAAAACTCTTAAAGAATCAAGTCAAATTAAAAACAACAAAACACTTTCAACTCGTTTTTTAAAGAAAGAGGTCGCTTTTTAGAAAGAACAAGCTTTGAGTCCCAAGCATCTAAAAAGTAGCAGTCCCAGCATTCCCTCAAGTCTAGAGATAGTAAAAGCCATCCCCATTATTCAAGATCAATGCTACTCAAGCAGTAAAGCATAAAGTAAAAATAAAAATCTCCTCTATCAAATGCTCACACAGAGAAGGCGCGAAACGCAATAGAATTCAGTGTGTTAATTGAAATGAAAGCTATTCTGTGCCACAATTAGTAGAATGATTTTGACAGTGAAGAACTTTGAGGCTGGAGTAAAGATGTTTTAATAGCAGAAAAATATAGAACATAAAAGGTTTGTTTAGGTTTATTTCTGGTTCCAAATGGTCAATTTTTGTGTGTATTTGGGGAGAAAACGGCTGATAGAAAGTTCTCCAGACTTACTGATTTTTTGTTTTCCTTTTTTTCTTTAACGGTAGCTTTATTCAGTAGGGAGTGGCAAGTTGCCTACAGGACAGAGATGAGCACAAACAAGTCACAGCACCAACTACACATAGCAAAATAAATAAAAAACTGAATTAATGAAAAAAAAAACACAATGTGGACTCGCACATACAACTTCACAGAAAAGAATGCAACACATAGTAATGGAATACAGGTCATGAAATTTGTTGGTTTTCTTATGCAGCTCCCAAAATCAATTCTACTATTTATGGTATTCTTAGTTTAAACAACAACAAACCAGCCAAAAAGTAAAATTGTCTAGATGGCATCTACTTTACAGTACCGTAGCAAAAAAAAAATATAAAAAAAAATAAACAGATTTTGAGTTTAATACTCGACATCAAAGGCTATATGAAAGCGATCATTTACAAGAAATTGGAAAAACTTAAATTGGAAAAAAATAAAAAGTGTACAAAAACACAAAACAAAAAAAAACTTGCAACTCAGGTATTACAGATATGAAAAAAAAAAAAAAAAAAAAAGAACAAAGTATTTATCATCAAGTTACTTCCACCTCTACATGACAAACATACTTTCTGATATCCAAGTATATGCAGCTTGCAGCTCATTTAAAGGGGTATTCCAGGAAAATATTTTTTTTATATATCAACTGGCTCCAGAAAGTTAAACAGATTTGTAAATTACTTCCATTAAAAAAATCTTAATCCTTTCAGTACTTATGAGCTTCTGAAGTTAAGGTTGTGCTTTTCTGTCTAAGTGCTCTCTGATGACACGTGTCTTGGGAAATGCCCACTTTTGAAGAGGTTTGCTATGGGGATTTGCTTCCAAACTGGGCAGTTCCCGAGACACGTGTCATCAGAGAGCACTTAGACAGAAAAGAACAACCTTAACTTCAGAAGCTTATAAGTAATGACAGGATTAAGATTTTTTAATAGAAGTAATTTACAAATCTGTTTAACTTTCTGGAGCCAGTTGATATATAAAAAAAAGTTTTCTCCTGGATAACCCCTTTAAAGAATCTGCCATTATTTATTAGACATCTCATTTTGACTGCCATCTCTAGTCTATCTGGACTTGCAGGCTGCATCTCAGGTAGGAGGTATGCATGCTGAAACTCAGCAGCAACTTCTTGATAATTGAGCTTAGAAGGAAAAAATGACTATTACTTTGCAAACCATACGCTAAGAAACAGGTACGCTAACCATAAGAGACAGGTATCATTTGTATTATCAGCTATCTGCCTTTGTCATCAGCTCTGAGCATGAATTATCTTCAAAGCTATGTTCACATTATGCAATTTCTCTATGTCCAGGAGAAATGTCACCATACCATTCTGCCAGGATGCCGATAAATACAAATAAATTCCTGCAAATAACACTTGAACATGGACTGAACATAGTTACTAGTAGACTGCATTAAGACCAATGAACTTAATGGGCCGCACACAGGCACACACACATATACCCAAATTAAGCTGAGAACCCAGCCTAAGACTGGCATAACACATGCAGGTTTTGTGGAAATTATTTTGGCTGCCATGTACAAAGTGGCCACATGCTCATTAAGTCAGTGTATGGTTTCCACAACTACATTAACCACAATAAACCATCAATGAGGTAAGTCAGGTAACTTCCATCAATGCACTATTGCAAAAAAGCCTAGATACCTGTTTTAATTTAAATTAAAAAGAACTTGGTATGAGTGTATTTAATCTAAGTGTGGCTAAAATAAAGCCTATGCATATGCTAAACAGAGATAAGAGAATGTCCTTTTGGCCTCAGGCGGCTGGTATGATCAATCATACATTATTTTTTGTGTGAAAACATTAAAGGGTTATTGTCATTTAAAACAAGTTTTGACATGTTGCCCAGATATGGAAAAATTGTGATCGTATCGGGTCTCATTCCTAAAAACTGCTGTGATTTAAGAAAGTGGACAGTTATTTTAAATGACAGTGGCATTTTAAACTACTTGGATATGCAAAGCATAAATTAAGGGTGAGGGTGAAGGATCACGAACAATCATATACATACATTTTACCTTTACTAAAATACCACAATATACAAAAGACAGTAGATTAAGATATACACACACACACACACACAAAACATAAATAACTAGAAAAACCAATGTGCCAAAACGACTTTATTACATTATGCTTAAAGGGGTTCTCCGGTGCTTACACATCTTATCCACTATCCAGGGATTACGGGCGACCACCAGGCCGGCGGCGTGTGATGTCACGCCTCCGCCCCCGTGTGACGTCACGCTCCGACCCTCAATGCAAGCCTACGGGAGGGGGCGTGATAGCTATCACGCCCCCTCCCGTAGGCTTGCAATGAGGGGCGGAGCGTGATGTCACACGGAGGCAGAGGCGTGACGTCACACGTCACCGGCCCGGTGGTCGCCCGTTATCAGACCCGGAGCGAACACGCTCCGGGGACTGATTACAAATGGGGTGCCGCGTGCATGATCGCGGGCGTCCACAGCGGCGGGACTCCCTCGATCAGGCATCTTATCCCCTATCCTTTGGATAGGGGATAAGATGTGTAAGCACCGGAGAACCCCTTTAATATAAGGCTAACTCTAGTTAGTCACAAGACTATGATTTACATTAAAAACATTATATAGTGTGTAATGCATCTTAAAGTTTACCTTTCATCAACAAAAACTTTTTATAGAATGTAGATAATACCATTATATGTATATTTGTGAAATACATTGGTTAAAAAAATATGTATATTTTGTCCCTGCAGCTATTGCCTGTGTGTCTCAATATGGAGTCCAGCAGGAAGTGAGGGGGGACAAGCCGGGCCCTGGGCAGGGGGGACAAGCCGGGCCCTGGGCAGGGGGGACAAGCCGGGCCCTGGGCAGGGGGGACAAGCCGGGCCCTGGGCAGGGGGGACAAGCCGGGCCCTGGGCAGGGGGGACAAGCCGGGCCCTGGGCAGGGGGGACAAGCCGGGCCCTGGGCAGGGGGGACAAGCCGGGCCCTGGGCAGTGGGGACAAGCCGGGCCCTGGGCAGTGGGGACAAGCCGGGCCCTGGGCAGTGGGGACAAGCCGGGCCCTGGGCAGTGGGGACAAGCCGGGCCCTGGGCAGTGGGGACAAGCCGGGCCCTGGGCAGTGGGGACAAGCCGGGCCCTGGGCAGTGGGGACAAGCCGGGCCCTGGGCAGTGGGGACAAGCCGGGCCCTGGGCAGTGGGGACAAGCCGGGCCCTGGGCAGTGGGGACAAGCCGGGCCCTGGGCAGTGGGGACAAGCCGGGCCCTGGGCAGTGGGGACAAGCCGGGCCCTGGGCAGTGGGGACAAGCCGGGCCCTGGGCAGTGGGGACAAGCCGGGCCCTGGGCAGTGGGGACAAGCCGGGCCCTGGGCAGTGGGGACAAGCCGGGCCCTGGGCAGTGGGGACAAGCCGGGCCCTGGGCAGTGGGGACAAGCCGGGCCCTGGGCAGTGGGGACAAGCCGGGCCCTGGGCAGTGGGGACAAGCCGGGCCCTGGGCAGTGGGGACAAGCCGGGCCCTGGGCAGTGGGGACAAGCCGGGCCCTGGGCAGTGGGGACAAGCCGGGCCCTGGGCAGTGGGGACAAGCCGGGCCCTGGGCAGTGGGGACAAGCCGGGCCCTGGGCAGTGGGGACAAGCCGGGCCCTGGGCAGTGGGGACAAGCCGGGCCCTGGGCAGTGGGGACAAGCAGGGCCCTGGGCAGTGGGGACAAGCAGGGCCCTGCTCAGTGGGGACAAGCAGGGCCCTGCTCAGTGAGGACAAGCAGGGCCCTGCTCAGTGAGGACAAGCAGGGCCCTGCTCACTGAGGACAAGCAGGGCCCTGCTCACTGAGGACAAGCAGGGCCCTGCTCACTGAGGACAAGCAGGGCCCTGCTCACTGAGGACAAGCAGGGCCCTGCTCACTGAGGACAAGCAGGGCCCTGCTCACTGAGGACAAGCAGGGCCCTGCTCACTGAGGACAAGCAGGGCCCTGCTCACTGAGGACAAGCAGGGCCCTGCGCACTGAGGACAAGCAGGGCCCTGCGCACTGAGGACAAGCAGGGCCCTGCGCACTGAGGACAAGCAGGGCCCTGCGCACTGAGGACAAGCAGGGCCCTGCGCACTGAGGACAAGCAGGGCCCTGCGCACTGAGGACAAGCAGGGCCCTGCGCACTGAGGACAAGCAGGGCCCTGCGCACTGAGGACAAGCAGGGCCCTGCGCACTGAGGACAAGCAGGGCCCTGCGCACTGAGGACAAGCAGGGCTCTGCGCACTGAGGACAAGCAGGGCTCTGCGCACTGAGGACAAGCAGGGCTCTGTGCACTGAGGACAAGCAGGGCTCTGTGCACTGAGGACAAGCAGGGCTCTGTGCACTGAGGACAAGCAGGGCTCTGTGCACTGAGGACAAGCAGGGCTCTGTGCACTGAGGACAAGCAGGGCTCTGTGCACTGAGGACACGCAGGGCTCTGTGCACTGAGGACACGCAGGGCTCTGTGCACTGAGGACACGCAGGGCTCTGTGCACTGAGGACACTGTGGACAAGCAGGGCTCTGTGCAGTGAGGCTCTGTGACTTGCTATGGGCTCACACATCAGAATGAATGACAAACCAGCAGCCTGCACAGAGCCCTGCTTGTCCTGCCCTCACTTCCTGTATTTGGACTCCTCATAGAGACACACAGGCAATAGCGGCAGGGATAGCACTTTTCTTTACCCAAAAATATACACTTTTTTTTAACCAATGTATATTGCAAATATACAAATAATGGTATTATCTACATTATAAAAAAACTTTTTTTCTTGACGACAGGTACACTTTAATATTAGTTTGCATAAAAAAAAAAAAAAGATTAGCATCAATATAGAAGCGTGCGCGTACCAGAAGTTTGGTGCAAAATCTGTTTATCAGATAAAAATGAATTAGACAAAAATAATAGTTTTGCATTGTGTCCAACAGGTGGGTGGGACTTAAGAAAAAGTGAGCATGGTTTTACATACAAGGGAGTTGTCTTAAATGCCTCCAAAATGCACAAAACATGGGAAAAAATATAAAAATTTTTTCTGTTTGACATCTTTATGTTTTGTGTATCCCGGGATATAGGAGGTGTATTTTTCCATTTTGTTCCATGGACCTTAGCAGGCCTAGTCTCTAAAATTGTATTATGACACTATAAAATATTGACTGCATAGTCTAGCTTGCAGCTTTGTATTGCATTTCATTATACCCACAGCCCTATTTTTACATTGGATTACTAAATAAATAATATTTCTTATTGTCGTCACATAGATTTTACTTTGAGATGCTTCACAGTATTACCCAGTGAGTACGTAAAAGACTAATCTGAATGAGCAATGTGAATGAGATTGAATTACAGGAAAGGCTGATATTTAAGGACACACTATTCATGTAATATTCATCACAAAAGGACTGTTTAAAATTCCCATGTCGTCTCTATAGTCTGCTTTTTTCGGGCTGTCAGCAAATCTGCACTGTTTCTGTTAACTCAATACAAGCATTGTCTGGCTGTATGACCATAACAATCTATAAGAACTAAAATTCAGCCATTTTCATGACTTGTGGATTATTTAACAAAATAAAATAAAAATAAAAACTTGTAAAAAAAACAGTCAAACATGTATTTTTCAGAGGGTTCAAAATGTTGAAAATAAATTTTAATTGTATTAAATACAATTAGTCTTTTCTTTTAAAATAGATGTGCAATTTTTTTTTCTCACAACCAATCTGAGGGCTCCCACATCACTAATATGCCCTGTTACTTCTGCTAGTTTCCAGGTGAAAAGAATGTATTTTACCTGAGGTTATGAGGATAAAATTTACTCCATACTAAAATTGATGTGATCATCAAACTGGATTGCTGGCGCTGGTGGTCGTCGTTGCCAGCAGCAACCAAATTTCCAGCACAGGTTCTACAGCTTAGAACCTTTCAACTAGTGCAAGGTCCTTAAAGGAAATCTGTCATCAGAATCACCCGCACTAAACCTGTTACACAGGCTTGTAGTGCGGGTGATCCTGATTAAAACGCTTCTTACCTGGTTAAAAATGGTTCAGCGCTTCTTCAGATATCTTTATTTTTAGTTTTCTGTTATTCCCTGGCTTGGGACTCAGTGGGAGGTGTTATCATCTGGGACTCGGCCACACGTCATTCTAGCTGGGCGGAGCTGCCGCCCGGCTCATGAATATTCATGAACTTATCCTCCTGGTCTAATTCTTCTTTCTCGGTCTGGTGTGGAGGGCCGCGCATGCGCTGCGTTCCGTACACCCAGAAGAGGCGTTCTCCCCCCCGGCTTCACTCAAGCTGCTATAGATATCTGAAGAAGCGCTGAACCATTTTTAACCAGGTAAGGAGCGTTTTAATCAGGATCCCCCGCACTACAAGCCTGTGTAACAGGTTTAGTGCGGGTGATTCTGATGACAGATTTCCTTTAAGGACTGGGAACTCTCCCAATCCATAAAGTGAGTGTATCCAAAAAACTCCATCCACGGAAACCACAAAAAGTTTTCATTCATAAGAACGTGGGCATTTTAGGTGTCCCCCAATGAAGAGCGACAGAGAAACACCTTTTATTTTTGTCAATTCACTAAATGAAAGGTACTAGAAAAACAATTTCCCACTCAATATAATTAAAGTTAGGTACGTTCACGCATACATAATCCGCTGCAGATTATTGCTACCCAATGATTTATATGAGTCGATAGCAAATAGGAAATTGTAAAGTAGGATTTGCAGATTTGCTGTGGACTCAACAAGTAGATTTGAAGTCAACAAGTAGCAGCAAAATCCTCTGTAGAATTTCCTGTAGAAAATCTGCAGCGGATTAATGTACGTGTGAACATACTCTTAAAAGGATTTATCTAATCTCTTGAACACAGTGCCACATGTACACTACCAAGCTGTTCCAGTATATATTTGTATAGTAGAGAGAAAAAACAAAAAACAATGTAAATGCATCTTTTTGTTATAAGGCCATATTACCTTATGCAGTGCTTGGTGAGGACATATTCTAGGAAGATCAGGCAGTCTACCTTTGGCTGTATGAACAGACTGAACACAAGGTTAAAAGTTCTTCCCCGATTTTACAAAATCTTTTACAACATATTTTATTATAGTGGATTAACATTAGCAAGTATCCCTCAGGAAATTAAGAAAATGTTAGTTTGAAGGCAGGGGCATGGACATTTAGCAGCTATGCACAGGAGGGACAACCCCTTTAAAGGGGAATTCCGCTGCCCCACCAATCAGAACATTTTGTCCTTAATACTTGGAGCAGGCGGCGGGGTCGTGACGTCACGGCCACACCCCTCGTGATGTGTCGCACCACGCCCCCTCAATGCAAGTCTATAGGAGGGGGAGTGACGGCCGCCACACCAACTCCCATAAACTTGCATTGAGGGGGGCATGGCGTGACATCACGAGTGCCGTGTCACGACCCCACCGCCAAAGTTCTAAGCGAACGCCAGGTGTAGCACAGAGAATCATACTGCATTTGCTCTGTCCTGATCCCCCAAGTTATAGATAGTGGCCTAGAATTTCTCTTCCATAAGATTAAAGAGGCACTGTCATTATGAATTTTTTATATTTTATAGTACTACTGATGACTTTTTTTAAATATACATTTAAAAAAAAAATATAGCAATTTTACTAAAAAATCTAAATTAAAAATAGCCGCCACTAGGGGTCATCAATCTTTATTCAGACGGACTACTCTGTATTTTGCAGCACACTGTATTCCGGCCGTAGTGTGTTGGTATCCAGTATAGCAGATCACCATTGCACCACTACAGCCTTCAGCTATTCCTTATTATGGGAGTTGTAGTTTTGCAACAGCTGGGGGTACAATCTTAGTAAAACTCTGTTTTAGAGCTATGTAGCCTCCAGCTCTTGCAAAACTAAAGACAAAGGATGTGTGGGCATGCTGGGAGTTGTAGTTTTGCAACAGCTAAAGGCAACGCAGTGCTTTACATACACTACAACTCCTGCTGTGGCAATACAAAACTACAACTCCCAGCATGCTTTAACAGCCAAAGCTTTATCTGACTCCTGAATGACAAAGAAGCTGATCAGACATTCAGGAGTCTGTGAAAGCTGAATGACACACAGTGACAGCTATGTTGATTAGTATCCAGCTTTATTAGGAACAGATAGAAAATGTATGCATAAAAACTACTGTGCAGTGATTTGCAGACTTCCAGGCTGATCCCAGACCCAGAGCAGATGAGTCACCACAGTGAGGAAGAGACACAAGGCAAAAAGACAAAGCAAGTGAGCTACATATAAATGCTATTTGTTAGGGATATATAGGTCCTAGACACAAAAAAAAAAAATATATATGTACATGATCAGGATTAGGTACTGAGTAACATTTCTTTTTTTTTGGGGGGGGGGGGCACTATGACAGGTACACTTTGAGCATCAACTCACCTCCTTGAAATAGGTTTCTCAGTGTCAGTTCTTAGCAGTAGGGAGAGCAGTGTAAAGTTGCAAATTAGTAATCCAGTGGACTCTCAGCAGACAGTAGAGACAAGGCAGTTTGAGTGAGGGGAGTTTTAAAACACAGAAGCTAATCTTTGTTATGCCATGTGCTTTAGATAATTCAGAAATTCTTTATTCATCTGAAGTCTACTCAAAGATATAGACAGTGGGGCAAAAAAGTATTTATTCAGCCACCAATTGTGCAAGTTCTCCCACTTAAAAAGATGAGAGGCCTGTAATTTTCATCATAAGTATACCTCAACTATGAGAGACATAATGAGAAACAAAATCCATAAAATCACATTGTCTGATTTTTATAGAATTTATTTGCAAATTATTGTGAAAAATAACTATTTGCTCACCTACTTGTTAGGTTTCTGGCTCTCACAGACCTGTAACAACTTCTTTAAGAGTCTCCTCTGTCCTCCACTTATTACCTGTATTAATGGCACCTGTTTGAACTTATTATAAAAGACACCTGTCCACAAACTCAAACAGTCACACTCCAACCTCCACTATGACCAAGACCAAAGAGCTGTCGAAGGACACCAGAAACAAAATTGTAGACCTGCACCAGGCTGGGAACAGTGAATCTTCAATAGGCAAGCAGCTTGGTGTGAAGAAATTAACTGTGGGAGCAATTATTAGAATATGGAAGACATAAGACCACCGATAAGCTCCCTCGATCTGGGGCTCTACACAAGATCTCACCCCATGGTGTTAAAATGATCACAAGAACGGTGAGCAAAAATCCCAGAACCAAACGGGGGGACCTAGTGAATGACCTCCAGAGAGCTGGGACCAAAGTAACAAAGGCTACCATCAGTAACACACTACGCCGCCAGGGACTCAAATGATGCAGTACCAGACGTGTCCCCCTGCTTAAGCCAGTAGATGTCCGGGCCCGTCTGAAGTTTGCCAGAGAGCATTTGGATGATCCAGAAGAGGATTGGGAGAATGTCATATGGTCAGATAAAACCAAAGTAGAACATTTTGGTAAAAACTCAACTCGTCGTGTTTGGAGGAGAAAGAATGACGAGTTGCATCCAAATAACACCATACCTACTGTGAAGCATTGGGGTGGAAACATCATGCTTTGGGGCTGTTTTTCTACTGAGGGACCAGGACGCCTGATCCGTGTAAAGGAAAGAATGAATGGGGCCATGTATCGTGAGATATTGAGTGAAAAACTCATTCCATCAGCAAGGGCATTGAAGATGAAACGTGGCTGGTCTTTCAGCATGTTTCAGCATGACAATGATCCCAAACACATCGCCCAGGCAATGAAGGAGGGGCTTTATAGGAAGCATTTCAAGTTCCTGGAGTGGCCTAGCCAGTCTCCAGATCTCAACCCCATAGAAAACCTTTAGGAGGGAATTGAAAGTCAGTGTTGCCCAGCGACAGCCCCAAAACATCACTGCTCTAGAGGAGATCTGCATGGAGGAATTGGTCAAAATACCAGCAACAGTGTGTGAAAACCCAAGACTTAAAGAAAACGTTTGACCTCTGTCATTGCCAACTAAGGGTATATAACAAAGTATTAAGATGAACTTTTGTTATTGACCAAATACTTACATTCCACCATTATTTGCAAATAAATTCTTTAAAAATCAGACTGTGATTTTATAGATTTTTTTTTTCTAATTCTGTCTCTCATAGTTTAGGTATACCTATGATGAAAATTTTATGCCTCTCATCTTTTTAAGTGAGAGAACTTGCACAATTGGTGGCTGAATACTTTTTTGCCCTGCTGCACAAAGAAACAAGGAACGTCTAGTGCAGATAGGTGTCTGAAAGTTGCCAGAAAAGATTTAATAGCATGGCATAGTTGCTAACAGTGAAAGGATTCAAAATCTATGGATGCAACTGAGCTGCAATGACACAAATTACACTGCTAGAATATTGCTGGAGAGAAGGCATTATGTGTCAACTTTTTTTTTCCCAGGATGCATCTCTAAAAGAAATTTTAGTGCAAACAATTAAAATGTTTGCAGATAAGGTGGAAACTGTACTAAGTGAATAGAGCTATGGCCCAGAAAGCTTGCCGCTTTAAGAGTTTCTCACTCCCCTGTAAATCAGGGGGTAGAGGAGGGGAACAGCACACAGAGGGCAGTGACTAATTGGAGAAGGGGAAGAACTGTGCTGGATTACAGCACCCGGGAGTAACGTCCAGCAGACTCCAAAGCCTAATTTGCATATCTTTTCACACTGATCTCGCAGCACTGGAGGGGTAAGTTATCTAATGAAAGATGTGTAATAGTTCAGGGTCAAAAGCGCTATACAGCCACATCCTTACATTATACCCTAAAACCTGCTGAAAGGTCAGCTAAAAAGATATAATGCTAATACCCAATGCAAGAGAAGAGAGCAGATCTGATGTTTGGTAGATGCTATGCTTTAATGTTAGAGATATTCAGACTGCTCAGCCACTGGCCTCTCCGGTGACCTGCCTTAGTCACCGACTGCCTAATGGACATTTCCTGCAAGGTCAATGTTTGAGAGGAAGGAGGAATTAGCAAAGTACAGCAGGGACCAGGTGCTGTGAGAAGCAGTGGGAATCACATCAGGTGGATATGCTTGCCTTTTCATTTTTAATGCACCAGGACTTAGATTCCAGATCACAACTTATCCAGTGATCACATGCACAGATGAATAACATTCGCAGTATGCAGTGATGTAGCTACATGGGTGGCAAATGGGCTTCAGTATCTTGGTGTATCATGCTTCACACAACCAAGTAAGAAAAAGTATGTTGCTATGTAAAGATGGAGCAAGGGTTTTCTTTAACTGGGTACTAATTATGTACAAATTTATTTGTTTCATATGCATGGATCAGCCACAACATTAAAACAAATTCTAAAATTGTGCACCAAGATAGCCTTTAAAGGGTACCTTTCATCAAAAAAAAACTTTTGATATATTATAGATTAATGTATGCAGACTAACTTTCCAATAGCATGTTATTAAAAAAACATGCTTCTTTCTATTACATTTTCCACTTTGAAAAAATGACCACTAGGGGTTTCTCTACCAGTTCTGGCCTTAAGCCTTTTCTTTTAAAATTTTTTTATTTATTTTTTTAATAGATTTCAGACTCATGCTGGAGTCCTAAATCTCAGACTGCAGCCGGGACACAGACAAGCTCAGCACTTCTCCCTGCCAGGGAGCAGTGCTGAGCTTGTCTGTGTCCCGGCTGAAGTCTGAGATTTAGGACTCCAGCATAAGTCTGAAATCTATATTTAAAAAAAAATAATTTAAATTAAATAGAGAAGCATGTTTTTTAACATCATGCTATTAATAAGCTATTATGCATTCAATAATCTATTATATATCAAAAGTTTTTTTTTGATGAAAGGTACCCTTTAAATCCTGTAAGTTTCATAAATGGGACATGTTTTAATTATCTCAACTCTTTTTCCAGAGATCTGGAAAATTTTGAGGTCAAGTCAACACCTTGGACTAGGATACATTCCAGAAACCCATCACTTAAACGGACACTGACGTGATGAACCACAGCAGGATATGCTTAACATCCAGTGCTATCTCATAGCCCATCACTTACCTTGAAACGGACGTGGAGTCCGGAAATCCCATCAACTTGTATGGGTCTTTCAGCATTCAGACTCCTGATCGCATCAGTGTTGGGGCAGGTCTTGGGCTGCGAGACTGTGTGGGACATTTAAACATATCCTGCCATGGCTCATCGTGATAGGTACACTAGCAATTTTTGCAGTGTGGTTGGGTGCATTATCCGTCTGAAAGAGGCTACTGCTATTAGGGAATATTGTTTCCATGAAGGAACGCACACGCGTCTGCAACAATGTTCAGCTAGGTGGTACATGTCAAAATAAACATCCATATGAATGCTGGGACCCAAAGATTTCCAGCAGAACATTGTCCAAATAATCACAAAGCTTTCTTCTTCCAAAAATGCATCCTAGTGCCACAAAAAAAAGCATGTTTTATCAGACCAGACCATAATCTTCCACTGCTCCAGGGACCTATTCTGATGTTCTAAAGCCCATAGTAGATGTTTTTAGTGGTTGACTTGGATCAGCATGGTCCCTCTAATCAGTTTAGGGCTATACAGCCACGTAGAAACAAGCTGGGATGTCTTGTATGTTCTGACACCTTTCTATCATAACCAGCATTAAAGGGATCCTTTCAGCCCAGTTACTTTGCCCATGCTGACGGACACCGATTACTGATATAGTAACGGACACACCATTACCAGTTGTCTGTCGATTGTACACATGTAAAGTTGATTAGGAGCATTTTCAGATTACAGCTTGCAGTGATTTGCACAGTTATTGGTAAAGGCCAGTCAATCTTTGGCAGAAGAAGCAGCCCCTAATAATTATGATTGACTCATTTATGTCAGCACCAGGCAAGCGCTGTGGGCTGCACACCATAAGCGCTCTTAAATCACTTCACATATCGAAATAAGCAACTTACGCTACAGTAGTTTTTCTGTGGAATTAGACACACTAGCCTTTAATCCGTATATGCATCACTAAACCTTGGACAACAATTACCCTCTTGCTGCCTCCTCAGTTGTTTTACCTTTTGGTAGGTCGTAACCACTGCATACAGAAAAAAAACTGCTATTATGTAGAGCCTCCGATCTAGTCGTCTAGTACTCACAATATTCACCAACTTTAAGAACGGATTGTTCACTTGCTGCCTATTATATCTTACCCATTAAATTGTTCTATTCTAATGAAACAGTCCCTTCACCTGTCAGTGGTTTTAATGGTATGGATGATAAGTGCATATAGCATAATATTCAATACAATAACGTGTAAAAAGGCAGTTAGGTTAAGGTTCCAGAAAAAGTTTGAACAATGGGGCTCATGACATCCAAGCTATACTGCCACGTAAGAATGCACATTGGTTTAGTTTTTATACCAATTCTTGTGCGCATAATTAAATTCCTGTATGAGCCCAAATATTGTTATATTCTTGTATAAAAATGATCATTGCAACATTCAATGATCAAATTCTAGCTGTAAAACACAAGTGGAAACAAGTTACATATTAATAAGCAAACTAGTTAAGAAAAATTGAAAATATCGGGACAAATCAAAAAGCCCTTTTCTCTGTATTAACTGTGTACACTCTTTTCCATACCTGATATAAACAATGGCACACACTCCGCAACTGAGTAGGGAATTCATGAGTAGAGTTTATAATGGCATGAAAAAACTTCTCAGTCATCTGCAGAAGCCAACGTTGATTTTCTTCAAGGACTTCAACTCCATCCAACCTTTAAAGTTAATTTACAAAAATGATGACTTTCGAAACGTGAAAAATTTCATGACATCACCAAGCACAATATTTGAAATATGGCACCGGGTGGTTACATTTCAACAAAATGTTCCATTTATTATCTTCTTTAACCTTTATTGCTTTCCATGGCTACAGCCATGTATTGCACTGAGCTATAATATTAGGTCACTGTCAGGGTAGCCAAGATCCCAGTTTATGCTCCTCTGCAGCAATATTGAATCTATGCGAAAGCTCTGGGGCATGCACAATTGCCCTGAAGCCATTCTAGAGTGTTGCACATAGCAAAGGGAGGAAAACATCTATGATCCAAATACCAGTAATGTTAAGAGTCACAGCTTTGCCAAATGATCTGAGTAGGCTTCAAGGGTGATCAGATGTGAAACTTTACTTCTGGTAATGAAGTGAGAAGATGAGAAGGCCTCCTGCTCCTTCAATATGTAAATCAAAGACCTTTTCACAGTAAGTACATGAATAAAAAGCTAAGATTACGTAATGTAATACAGGCAAATATAACCATGGCAAACGATTTATAGTCAAGAGTTATTAAATACGCCCTTGGCAGTGAAGGTGTTAGAGGGTTTATCACACAAAATACATTTCAACACGGTAGGTGATAAATGGCAGATTACTGGTGACCCACTGCTGAGACTCAAATTGTTCCCTTACATGGGGGGTCTGGAGTCCCTTCTTCTACCTAACAGCACAATTGAGATTGAATAGAGCAGCATTAAAAAAAATATACACATTTCCACTCTATTCAAAGTCAGACTAGAGAACAGCCAAGCACATAACTAGAGATAACTCATCAGCCCCCTTAAGAGAAACTTTAACCTCTTAAGGACCCATGACGTACGCGTATGTCATGAGTCCGCTCCCGATCTATAACGGCCTCTAACAACGGCCTCTAACAACGGCCGGGACCCGTGTTGCCGCGCGCTATTAACCCTTTAGACATGGCGTTCAAAGTTGAACGCCGCGTCTAAAGTGAAAGTGAAACCATGCCGGTTTGCTCAGTGAGCTGTTCGGGATCGCCGCGGCATCCCGAACCGCTTACAAGACCTCTGGAGGATCCCTACCTGCCTCCTCGCTGTCCGATCGCGGAATGACTGCTCAGTGCCTGAGATCCGAGCATGAGCAGTCAAGCGGCAGAATCATTGATCACTGGTTTCTTATGAGAAACCACTGATCAATGCAAAAGATCAGTGTGGGCAGTGTTATAGCCCCCTATGGGAGCTATAACACTGCAAAAAAAAAAAAAAAAAAAAGTGAATAAAGATCATTTAACACCTCCCCTAATAAAAGTTTGAATAAGTGTAAAAAAAAAAAAATATGTGGTATCGCCGCGTGTGGAAATGTCCGAATTATAAAAATATATAGTTAATTAAACCGTACGGTCAATGGCGTACGTGGAAAAAAATTCCAAAGTCCAAAATAGTGCATTTTTGGTCACTTTTTATATCATGAAAAATTATAGGGGTCAGAATATGATAATTTTAAACGTATACATTTTCCTGCATGTAGTTATGATTTTTTCCAGAAGTAAGACAAAATCAAACCTATATAAGTAGGGTATCATTTTTAGATGTAATTTTTACTGAAAAATGTACTGCGTACTTTTTTTTTTCAATTTTGTCTCACAATGATTTTTTTTTTCGTTTCACCGTAGATTTTTGGGTAAAATTACTGACGTCATTACAAAGTAGAATTGGTGGCGCAAAAAATAAGCCATCATATGGATATTTAGGGGCAAAATTGAAAGAGTTGTGATTTTTTAAAAGGTAAGGAGGAAAAAACGAAAATGCAAAAACGGAAAAACCCCCGGTACTTAAATTAAAGCTTAAGCATCTTAATCCCCTTGTGCCATTATTTCCCCCCCCCCCAATCTTAATCCCCTTGTGCCATTATTCTTCCCCCATCTTAATCCCCTTGTGCCATTATTCCCCCCTCCATCTTAATCCCCTTGTGCCATTATTCCCCCCACTACCACCCCCATCTTAATCCCCTGGTCCCATTATTCCCCTCTTCCTCTGATCCCCTTTTGCTTTAATCGGATAATGGAAAAAGGGAATCATAGGGAGTGGAAAATAATGGAACAGAGGGAATAAAGATTACCCCTCCATATTAATCGCCTTGTGCCATTTATTCACCCCCCCTCTGATCCCCTTTTGCCATTATTTCCCCCCATCTTAATCCCCTTGTGCTATTATTCCCCCCTCCGATCCCCCAGGCCAATATATCAGCTACATACAATAACACCCTCCCATACTGCGGTGTTACACTTTGTTTAATATGCTTACCAGGCCTGTGTCTATCCCATTCAGCGGGAGTCGGAGGGCCGCAATGACGGGTGACACCCATCTGCCCTGTGCCGACACCTCCGTGCAAGGATAGGGACGTCACACATTAGGCCCGGCAGCCACTGCCGCTCACAGTAAAGTGGCTGCGGCCGCAGGTACAATATAGTGAGCTGCTCTGACCAATACATGGCCGGTATTTGTCAGCGAATTGCCGTACCCCCGCATAACCCTTGGAGCACCCCTAGGTCTATAGTATGAGGCCAGAGGGAGGATGACTGTTTCTTATTGGGACTGTAAGAAAAAAAACATGGCTTCTTTGTTACCTTAAAGTATACCTCCACTGTTTTTTTTGCCCAAGTTTTCTGAAAAAGGACTATAGTGCAACACTTTTGATTTTGCCACTGGAAAGATTTACTGAGCACCCATCCCACAACTCTGCATTAATAGATTGAGCTGCGTGCTCTAGCTTTATAACACCCATCTCCAGCACAAAAGACCCAGTGCCATAGAATCTCCTAATGCAGATTTATATACAGCTGGGAGTAGAGAGAACAGGCGATCAGTATAGCTATTCCAGAGCCAAATTCAAAACCAAAGTCCTTTAGTAAAAATATTAGCTTGCACAATTCTGAACAGTGATTTTTCATAAAAGTTAATAAAATGATTGAGGTACACTTATAATATCTGCAGTTCTGCTATTATAAATATTGGCATAAAAAAATTCTAAATATAAATTGCTACTTTCGAGTAACTCCAGTTTCCAAAAGCACTGACGTAATTAAAACAAAGGGGTTCATACAGGTGATGTACCCTTTGGCTTACTTCAGGCAGCATTGGGACAGTACAATACAATTATATTCCTTTTGTCTATTTCGTGCAGGTGAAGCACATAGAACTGGAATGAGTCAAACAGGAGGTGATATTTTTTGGAATCTTTCTAAGGTAATCTAAAAACAGAAGGGTCACTGTCCTTTACTGAACCCTAATCCAGTACTAAATAGACACATGCTATTCTTCAGCAGGCTAAAATAATTAGAATGCCTGCCAAGCTTAACTAGTGCGTCTCAATTTAGAGTTATCACATGTTCCCTTTGTACTGCAACTGTATTCAATGACAAAGATGGTAACTAGTAAAGATGCAACCACCCCCTTGATTTATTTAATGAATAAACCACAAACCTTGTAGAATCGACCTCAAAACTGACATGCTGCCACTCTGGAGATGTAAGGATAACTCTCAGTAAAGGTTCCAAAAGCTTCTGAAGGTAGGTTGCTCCATATACCTAAAGACAGAAGAAATGAATTGCATTGAAAAAAAAAATACACTGAGACTATGGATAGGACCACTTACCGTAACACTCGACAGGATAAATGAATGCAGGTAATTTTCATTCAGTGCAAGCAACACCATCAGAACTTCAAAAATGATAAGTTATAATATTACATAATGATTTGTATGCAGTTCTATGAGTCTGACCTGAATTCTGCAGTGTAGACAATAGGGATCGACCGATATCGATTTTTTAGGGCCGATACCGATAATCTGTCACCTTTCAGGCCGATAGCCGATAACTTATACTGGCGGGGCAGAAGCCGTTGCAGATCAAGGATTTAAAGCGGGCGCTTTAAATCAATGAACTGCAGCGGCTTTTGCGGTGCCAGAGACCGCCGCTGCTGCCCGCTTCTCTCCCCCTGCCTGTCCTGAGTCTAACCACCACAGTTGCCCCATCACCTCCCCCCCCATCCTCTGCCCACATACCGCCGCCACTGCCCCATTGCCTCCCCCACCTCTGGCCACATGCCGTTGCCCCATTGCCACCCCCCATCCTCTGGCCACATGTCGCTGCCCCCATACTCTGGCCACATGCCGCTGCCCTATCGCCTCCCCCCCCCATCCTCTGCCCACATAATACCGCTGCCGCCCCATCGCCGGTGTTATAGTTACCTGTTCCCGGGGGGCGCAATCCTTCTGGCTCCGTTGGCGTCCTGCGCTGTCACTGTGCATACTGACAGTGACGTCATGTTGGGGATGTCACTCCTCATTACACAGCACAGAGCACAGCAATAGTGCAGGAGCCAGAAGGATCACGGACCCCCGGGAACAGATAATTATAACACCGGGGATGGGGGGAGGCAATGGGACAGCGGCGGCGATGGTCGTATCTGGCCGTAGGGCGGGGAATTATCGGCATCTCGGCAAGGTAATTGCCGATACCGATAATGTCCAAAATCGCGATTATCGGGCGATAATATTGGCCAAACCGATAATCTGTCGATCCCTAATTACTTTACACTGCTCTACCTATGTAATAGCCTCACTGCAGTGTGATACTTTACCCTACTCTACC
This sequence comes from Hyla sarda, assembly GCF_029499605.1. NCBI lineage: Eukaryota > Metazoa > Chordata > Amphibia > Anura > Hylidae > Hyla > Hyla sarda. Next base: position 216,845,844 of record NC_079190.1, read on the forward strand.
TATGTAAAAACCTCACTGCAGTGTGATACTTTACCCTACTCTACCTATGTAAAAACCTCACTGCAGTGTGATACTTTACCCTACTCTACCTATGTAAAAACCTCACTGCAGTGTAATACTTTACACTACTCTACCTATGTAAAAACCTCACTGCAGTGTGATACTTTACCCTACTCTACCTATGTAAAAACCTCACTGCAGTGTGATTACTTTACACTACTCTACCTATGTAAAAACCTCACTGCAGTGTGATTACTTTACCCTACTCTACCTATGTAAAAACCTCACTGCAGTGTGATTACTTTACCCTACTCTACCTATGTAAAAACCTCACTGCAGTGTGATTACTTTACACTACTCTACCTATGTAAAAACCTCACTGCAGTGTGATTACTTTACCCTACTCTACCTATGTAAAAACCTCACTGCAGTGTGATTACTTTACACTACTCTACCTATGTAAAAACCTCACTGCAGTGTGATTACTTTACCCTACTCTACCTATGTAAAAACCTCACTGCAGTGTGATTACTTTACCCTACTCTACCTATGTAAAAACCTCACTGCAGTGTGATTACTTTACACTACTCTACCTATGTAAAAACCTCACTGCAGTGTGATTACTTTACACTACTCTACCTATGTAAAAACCTCACTGCAGTGTGATTACTTTACCCTACTCTACCTATGTAAAAACCTCACTGCAGTGTGATTACTTTACACTACTCTACCTATGTAAAAACCTCACTGCAGTGTGATTACTTTACCCTACTCTACCTATGTAAAAACCTCACTGCAGTGTGATACTTTACACTACTCTACCTATGTAAAAACCTCACTGCAGTGTGATTACTTTACACTACTCTACCTATGTAAAAACCTCACTGCAGTGTGATTACTTTACCCTACTCTACCTATGTAAAAACCTCACTGCAGTGTGATTACTTTACCCTACTCTACCTATGTAAAAACCTCACTGCAGTGTGATTACTTTACCCTACTCTACCTATGTAAAAACCTCACTGCAGTGTGATTCTTTACACTACTCTACCTATGTAAAAACCTCACTGCAGTGTGATTACTTTACACTACTCTACCTATGTAAAAACCTCACTGCAGTGTGATTACTTTACACTACTCTACCTATGTAAAAACCTCACTGCAGTGTGATTACTTTACACTGCTCTACCTAGGTGTGAAGGTTTTACTGCTGTGTATTTACTTTACCCTGCTCTACATTTAAGTTTACACTGGTCTATGTGATAGTTTAACTGTTGTGTGCTTAGTTTACACTGCTCTACTATGTTAGATGGCTTCACTGCAGTGGGATTAGTTTTAAACCAATTAAATAACCATAACAAAGCACAAGTTCAACACCAATTGCCGGTTTAATGACCTGTACTATGGCATTATCGCTATGATTATGTTATTGGACCGACTGTTGAGCCAGGATTTGCAGTCTTAATAAGGATGCAAAATGTCCGTATTATGTTAATTTAAACCAGAATGAGTTCTGTTAAAGAGTTACTATGACAAAAAACACACATACACACCATCTGACATGATGCCGAGACATAGCAAAAGTTTTGATCTTACAGTGTCGATCTGTTGATCTGACCAGATGCGATGACTAGTTGTGTCAATCAAAACTAACCTTTATTCTGTATAAGTCTATGTAAGCGTGCACTAGTTCTGATCTGTCAGCCGGCTGGGAGAAAGGAGAGCAATGCTGGGAATGTCTGCAGCTTATTATAAGCAATGAGACACATTTATCATTTGTGCGAAAGGGGGAAGACATATACCAATAAACTTCCCCCAAAAAACCTATGCCACCTAGTCGAGTGGAGTAAAAATTAATTTTATTTAGTTGATAAATGCAACTACCCCCCCCCCTCCAGGTTACCAGTTCCCTTTAATATGCACATTTAAAAAAAAATTATATATATATATATATATATATATATATATATATATATATATATATAATGCAGAGCCCTGCAAAATGACCTCCAGCAGGTCAATGCGCATGTGTCCACTCAAACGGTCAGAAACTGACTACATGAGGGTGGTATGAGGGCCCAACGTCCACAGGTGGGGGTTGTGCTTACAACCCAACACCGTGCAGGACGTTTGGCATTTGCCAGAGAGCACCAAGATTGGCAAATTCGCCACTGGCACCCTGTGCTCTTCACAGATGAAAGCAGGTTCACACTGAGCACGTGACAGATTCTGGAGACGCCATGGAGAACGTTCTGCTACCTGCAACATCCTCCTGCATGCATGTTTGGCGGTGGGTCAGTAATGGTATGGGGTGACATTTCTTTGGGGGGCCGCACAGCCCTCCATGTGCTTGTCAGAGGTAGCCTGACTGCCATTAGGTAGCGAGATGAGATCCTCAGACCCCTTGTGAGACCATATGCTGGTGCGGTTGGCCCTGGGTTCCTCCTAATAAAAGACAATGCTATACCTCATGTGGCTGGAGTGTTTCAGCAGTTCCTGCAAGAGGAAGGCATTGATGCTATGGATTGGCCCGCCCGATCCCCAGACCTGAATCCGATTGAGCACATCTGGGACATCATGTCTCGCTCCATCCACCAAGGCCACGTTGCACCACAGACTGTCCAGGAGTTGGCGGATGCTTTAGTCCAGGTCTGGGAGGACATCCCTCAGGAGATCATCCACCACCCTCAACAGGAGCATGCCCAGGCATTGTAGGGAGGTAATACGGGCATGTGGAGGCCACACACAATACTGAGCTTCATTTTGACTTGTTTTAAGGACATTACATCAAGGTTGGATCAGCCTCTAGTGATTTGTGGCCTGTGTGATTTTGTTGTCAGCACATTCAACTATAGTAACATACATAGTAACATAGTTCATAAGTGGAAATGAGCGAACTTACAGTAAATTCGATTCGTCATAAACTTCTCGGCTCGGCAGTTGATGACTTATCCTGTGTAAATTTGTTCAGCCTTCAGGTGCTCCGGTGGGCTGGAAAAGGTGGATACATTCCTAGGAAAGAGTCTCCTAGGACTGTATCCACATTTTCCAGCCCATGGGAGCACCTGAAAGCTGAACTAATTATTCAGGAAAAGTCATCAACTGCCGAGCCGAGAAGTTTGTGACGAATCGAATTTACTGTAAGTTCGCTCATCTCTATTCATAAGGTTGAAAAAAGACCAGAGTCCATCAAGTTCAACCTATAACCCTAATAAGTCCCTATTGAGTTTAGTTGATCCAGAGGAAGGCAAAAAACCCTCATACTAGAGGTAAAAATTCCTTCCCGACTCAAAATATGGCAGTCAGAATAAATCCCTGGAACAACCTTTTGTCCCTATAAATCTAGTATACATAACCAGTAATGTTAGTACTCTCCAAAAATGCATCCAGCCCCTTTTTGAACTCTATTACAGAGTTCACCATGACCACCTCCTCCGGGAGAGAATTCCACAGTCTCACTGCTCTTACAGTAAAGAACCCCCGTCTGTGCTTGTGTAGGAACCTTATTTCCTCTAGACGTAGAGGATGCCCCCTTGTTATAGATACAGTCCTGTGTATAAATAGATCATGGGAGAGATCTCTGTACTGTCCCCTGATATATTTATACATAGTTATTAGGTCCCCCCAAAGCCTTGTTTTTCTAAACTAAATAACCCTAACTCTGATAATCTTTCTGGGTACTGTAGTCCTCCCATTCCCCTTATTACTCTGGTTGCCCGACTTTGAACCCTCTTCAGGTCCACTATATCTTTCTATCTTTCTTGTACACTGGTGCCCAGTACAGTGGTCCCTCAACATACGATGGTAATTCGTTCCAAACGACCCATCGTTTGTCGAATCCATCGTATGTTGAGGGATTAGTGCAATGTAAAAAGTGCATTTAATACTCACCTGTCCCCACCGCTCCGGACCGCGTCCTCACCGCTCCCGATGCTGTCCCAGGGGCTCCCGATGCTGTCCCGCTGCTCCGACGTCATCTTCGGGATCCTCCGGCTTCTTCCGCATTTTCTGCAGGGACCGGGCCTTGCTTTCTGGTGACGTTATGTTGTTGCGCCGGCACGGCGTGCGTAGCGACGTAATAACACCGGAAAGCGAGGCCCGGACCGTGGAGAAGATGCGGAAGACGCCGGAGAATCGCGAAGTGGACCCGGAGCAGCGGGGATAGGTAAGTGAACCTGTCCGAGATGCTTAAACTGCTATCCGACAGCAGCTTTAGCATTTTGCGCTGTCGGATAGCAGTTAATGCGATGGCCCCGACATATAAAAGCATCGTATGTCGATGCTGACATCGACATGCGATGGCCTCTGAGAGGCCATCGTATGTCGATTTGATCATATGTGGGTGCCATCGCATGTCGGGGGGTTACTGTAATGTACACAGTATTCTATGTGTGGTCTGACTAGTGATTTGTACAGCGGTAGAATTATTTCCTTGTCGTGGGCATCTATGCCCCTATTGATGCACCCCATGATTTTATTTGCCTTGGCAGCAGCTGCCCAACACTGGTCACTACAGCTAAATTTACTGTTAACTAATACTCCTAAGTCCTTTTCCATGTCAGTCGTCCCAAGTGTTCTCCCATTTAATACATAATCCCAGCCCTGATTTTTCTTCCCCATGTGCATTACCTTACATTTATCAATGTTAAACCTCATCTGCCACTTCCCAGCCCAAACCTCCAACCTATCCAGATCCATTTGTAACAGTGCACTGTCCTCTATAGTGTTTACCGCTTTACAGAGTTTAGTGTCATCTGCAAAGATTGCTACTTTACTATTCCACCTAAGACCCCTGTGGTACCCCACTAGTAACAGTCACCCAATCAGAATAAGTACAATTAATAACCACCCTCTGTTTCCTATCATTGAGCCAGTTACTTACCCACTTGCACACATTCTCCCCCAGCCCAAACCTTCTCATCTTATGCACCAACCTTTTATGTGGAACCGTATCAAATGCCTTGGAAAAATCCAGATATACGACATGCAGCGATTGCCCCTGGTCCAGTCTGGAGCTCACCTCCTCATAAAAGCTGATCAGGTTAGTCTGACAGGATCGATCCCTCGTAAATCCATGCTGATACGGGGTCATACATTTATTTTTATCAAGATATTCTAAAATAGCATCTCTTAGGAAACCCTCAAACAATTTACATACAACCGAGGTTAAACTAACAGGTCTATAATTCCCAGGGTCACCTTTCGACCCCTTCTTAAATATTGGCACCACATTTGCCATGCGCCAGTCGTGGGGAACAGTCCGTGTCACTATAGAGTACCTGAATATTAAAAATAGGGGTCTGTTTATTACATTACTTAATTCCTTTAGAACATGGGGGTGAATGCCATCTGGACCTGGTGATTTGTCTATTTTGATTTTTTGTGGGCGGCACTGTACTTCTTCCTGGGTTAGACAGGTGACCTGTACTGGGGAGTTTACCTTATCTCGCTGTATTTCACCTGGCATTTCATTTTCCTCAGTGAATACAGTGGAGAAGAATTTTTTTAAATATATTTTCTTTTTCCTGATCCCCGTTTATAATTTCTTCCTCATCATTTTTTAAAGGGCCAACACTTTCATTTTTGACATTTTTGTTATTTATATAGTTAAAGAACATTTTGGGGTTAGTTTTACTCTCTTTGGTAAAGACGAAAGTATTTCATATGATTAGTTTATTCATTCAGATCTAGGATGTATTAGCTTAGTGATCACTTTTTCGAGCAGTGTACAAAGTTTGACAGATTGCCAAGTAACATACAGCACACACACATGAAGAAATTATTGGAAGCATTACATGACAGGCTAATCATATTATGCTGATGACAGGACAGAAAAAGGTATTGTACAAAACAGTTTCTCTTGAAAGTAAAGCCAATATCTGTTTAATAGGTTAAATACACACCTTAAAACAAAAGGTCATAATTTTGCTAGCCAAGCTATTTCCTCTGAATAGAGTCTGCATGGAGTCTGCTAGCTCGACTTCCTTAGAAAACATGTTCCACAAAAGCTGATACAGGAGATGTCTGGAATCAAAGAGTGTCACAAGGACACGTGCAAGCTCATCCTAAGTGGGGCAAAGAAAAAACTATTAGAAGGTTAACAAAATAAACACAAAGCAACTCTAAGCATGGCTCAATCTGTCAATAGACTATTAGCGGGGTGCCCTCCTAAGAAACCATTTAGGAGACTCAGCCATGCTATTCAGACAAGTAGAATAAAGAATTGATTTGCTATGCTAGTCCCTTTAATAATAAAGCCCAAAAATACAACAGAGAAATGAAAACAGTTAAGACTCACCCACTGTGAGCAGGGCACTACATTGGCTAAAGCCATGGCAATCGGTAATTCCCCCTGGTCACCCATCATGGTGACTAATTCAACCAGTCTTTCAAAGCGATCAGCTAAAACTGTTTCAGCCAATGTATCAAATTCTGTCCCCTGTTGAAGAATTTTTGTAAGGACTTCCATAAAGGTAGCTCTTGTTTGTAGATCCTTATGATAGCCAAGACCTAGAAAAGAAGCTTACATGAGTCCATAGAAAAACAGTGACTGCTTAAAGTGGTACTCCAGGGAACTAAAACTTAAAGGGGTACTCCGGAGCTATCACGCCCCCTCCCGTAGGCTTGCATTGAGGGGCGGAGCGTGACGTCACACGGGGGCGGGGGCGTGACGTCACACGCTGCCGGCACTGCTGTCGACCATAATCAGTCCCGGAGTGAACACGCTCCGGGCACTGATTACAAACGAGGTGCCGCATGCATGATCCCGGGGGTCCCCAGCGGCGGGACTCCCGCGATCAGGCATCTTATCCCCTATCCTTTGGATAGGGGATAAGATGAGTAAGCACCGGAGTACCCCTTTAACCCCAATTTTTTGGGATATGGAAAAAGTGATCGCGTAGAGTTTTGACTGCTGGGATTCCCCATTATCTACTATAAGACACCTTGCTACCTGTCCTTGGCATGCTCCAGTCCTCACCTTTGGAGACTAACGCCAGCGACGGCCTGCTCAGCCAATCAGCGGTGAGACAAGCTACTGATTGGCTGAGCAGACGGAAGTTGGGGGCCAGAGCATGCCAAGGACTGTCAAACAGCCAAGCCCCATGCAGGTAATCCAGGGGTGACCCAGTATTCAGACCCCCCCATGATCAGACACTATTATCCCCTATCCCATGCTTACATTCCCCAGAGTACCCCTTTGTCTGCCTGGAATATCAGGAGAGAGCTTAAGCAATAAGATATGGAAACTTTAGGCAATTCTAAGTAGGAATATTGTAACCAATTAAGAGATTTATCTTCTCAGGAGAAAAGCTCACCAGGGCCCTATAAGTGCTGATACAGGTCTGTTCACAAACTACTATATCAGGACAAGCTAATGAATACCTGTATTCCAGGTAAAAATGCAGCAGAAATTTACATTTCAACTACTGCAGCCCCAAAAACTAGAAAAGCACATTAACTATGAGAGTTTCTATAGATTATATGTATATTTCATCTAGACAAAAAAAAAACATTTTATACAACTTGTGTTTTGTTTTATTTATTTTATTACCAAACAAAACATTAATATAACTAAGGGAACTTACCTATTGAATGCATGAGGCCACTGTCAACATTAGCATTTAACAGATTGGACATAGCCAAGACAGTACAATGTCTCAAGGAAGCCAATCGGCGAGACATTCCTCTCTTCCTGCCCCCAGTCTGGGTACCATCATCCTCTACCTCGCTACAGTCATTTAGTAAATTCATGAACAGTGTGAAATATCTAACAAAAGACATTAATGGTTTTAGTCAAACAATAGGCCATACGTCAATAATTATACATTGGTGGTCTGAAATATTGGTAATAAAAGGTAATTACTTGCAGGAAAAGCTGATATAATGAGGGAACATTTAAAGGTTGCTTGACCCATTGTCACTTCTCTATTAACCGGATAGAAAATCCGCCAGATATTGGTCCCAGTGGCCTGGTAAACACATACTTATCCACTATTCTGTGGATAGGGGGATGAGTGTCCATGGTGGCAAAACCCTTTCAACTTAAATGCCATAAATCTGAAGGAAAGATCCCTAAAAAGAGTCAGCCATAGAGATATTCTATAAAAGCCTCAACTAAATGGATGAGTAACCAGGTAACATGTGGAGGTGTTAAAGGGGTAGTCAGAGTTAAAGCTATTTATCCTCTATCCACAGGATAGGTAATAAGTGCCTGGGGGTCCTACTGCCGGGATCCCGATTCAATGTTATGAATGGAGAAGCAACTTGCAAATGTGGGCCTTTGCTCTATTATCTATAGAACTATAAAAGGTAGCCAAGTACAGTGCTCTGCTTCCTTTGGCAGCTTCATAGCCAATGAATAAAGAGGCACATGCATGCCTGACCTGCTGCTCCTTTCATAGCACACACTCAGGGGTCATTTCTGGAAATTGCAATGGGTGCCAGCAGTTAGAAGGCCATGATCTGACACTTTTTACTACAACCTATGGATAGGGGATAACATAAGGTAAATACCCCTATACCATTCCAAAGAAATCGATGGTATTTGTAGCAGCTCTTCTCTCCGGCTAATAGAAGGGGGTTCCTGAATACACAGGCTGTGCATGGAAAGATACTGAGGTTCAATTTTCAAGTTCTCTAGAACTTCACTTTTCATACATATATAGGTAAGATCAGACACTTAAGAGGGGAAAAAGTAATCCAAATCTGTGCAGAGGACAAGTTGACCAGTTGCATATAGCAACCAATCAGAATAGTGATTTGCAATTCAAAACGTTCAACATGGTTTCCAGCAAGAAAAAACCCCATAGATAATTCTAGTTAAAATATACCTACTTGAGAAACAACTGGGATTTGGCTTCCATTAATTCTACTCCATCTCCTTCCTCAGGCTGAAGAGGAAGTCCAGCAAGAAGAGACACCACAGCCTCCATGCTTGCCTGATCTAGGTCCCTGTATAAAAGACATATTTTGCATAAGATCTTACAACAAGCAGACAGAAGTCATAAAAGATGAAGATTTACGAGCAGTACCTGGTGAGGCATTTCACATCCTCGTCTGCTGCTTGATTAGATGTCCCCATCACCCAGTCGGTCAAGTACTCAACCATTTTATTCCTTAATGCACCGAAAAAGAAAACATTAGAATATGCAACATGTATCAGACATTGCAATGAACATTACCATTTTAACCCAATAAACTATTAAACTTAAATTAGCAAATAAAACTGATCTAGTTAGTTGTAACTATAGGGGTTGTGTACTGTGAAGAAAAAAAAAACACTGTACTGCGAGTCCCTTCACAACAAAAAAACCCCAAAAAACTAAGACTAATACAACATAAAAATGTCCTCCTATTGGGGCCTTCTGTGCTCAGCTATATTCTGTGGGGAAACCTAGAAATAAGTGTTCAATTTCCATGCATCACAACCACAGGGGAATTTAAGCTCAACACAGTGCCATTTAAATTAATGGATTATCTGTGTAATGAGAGAGTGAGAGGCACTCTTTTTAACGCCTTAAGGACCAGGCCAAGTTTAGTTTTGCATTTTCGTTTTTTGCTCATCGTCTTCCAAAAATCATCTCTTATATTTCCAGCCACAGACCCATATGAGGGCTTGTTTTTAGCGTCACCAATTTTACTTTGTAATGACATCACTTATTTTATCATAAAATGTATGGCGCAACCCAAAACATTTTATTTATCTGGGAAAATTGAAAAGAAAACCGCAATTTAGCAAATTTTGGAAGGTTTTGTTTTCACGGTGTACACTTCATGGTAAAAATGACATGTTTTCTTTATTCTGTGGGTTAATACGATAAAAATGATACCCATGATATATGCTTTTCTATAATTGTACCGCTTAAAAAAAACCTCAAACTATTAAAATGTGACAAATGCAGCAATTTTTGACTTTTTAATTATTTTTTTACGTTTACGCCGTTCACTGTACTGGATAATTAACAATATATTTTGATAGTTCTGACTTTTACGCACGTGGCAATACCAAATAGGTTTATTAATAATTTTTTACGCTTTTTGGGGGGTAAAATGGGAAAACCGATGATTTACATTTTTATTGGGGAGGGGATTTTTCTCATTTTTTTAACTATTTTTGTAATTTTGTAACTTTTTTTTTTTTTTTTTTTTACACACACTTTAATAGTTTCCCATAGGGGGCTGTCTATAGCAATCATTTGATTGCTAATACTGTTCAGTGCTATGCATAGGGCATAGCACTGATCAGTGATATCGGCTATCTTCTGTTCTGGTCTGCTTGATCTCAGACCAGAGCAGAAGACCCCTGGAGATGGACCGAGGCAGGTGAGGGGACCTCCAGCCACCATTATGGATGATCGGAACCCCGCGACAGCGCTGCGAGCGATCCGATCATCCATTTAAAGTGCTGCACTGCCGCAGATGCCATGATCTGTAATGATCACGGCATCTGATGGGTTAACAGCGGACATCTGCGCGATTGCGGATGTCCGCCATTACCAGTGGGTCCCTGGCTGCTGATAGCAGCCGGGACCTGCCGCGCATGACGTGAACACCGGTCTGGTGCTCACGGTAATGGTGGAGCGTATATCTACGTCATGGTGTGTTAAGTACCACAGCACCATGACGTACATTTACGTCCATTGCCGTTAAGGAGTAAAAGGGGTACCCCCGAGGAAAACTATTTTTTTTCATTTTTTATCAACTGGTGCCAGAAAGTTAAACAGATTTGTAAATTACTTCTATTAAAAAATCTTAACCCTTCCAGTACTTTTTAGGAGCTCTATACTACAGAGGAAATGCTTTACTTTTTAGATTTTTCTGATGTCATGAGCACAGTGCTCTCTGCTGACCTCTGCTGTCCATTTTAAGAACTGTCCAGAGCAGGAGAAAATCCCCATAGCAAACATATGCTGCTCCTGGACCGTTCCTAAAATGGACAGCAGAGGTCAGCAGAGAGCTTTTTTTTAATATAAGTAATTTACAAATCTGTTTAACTTTCTGGCACCAGTTGATTTAAAAAAAAAAAAGTTTTCCATGGGAGTACCCCTTTAACCACTCTGGACCATATACCAGGATCCTGACAGTAGATTTCACCACCCCCGTCTAATAATGGCAATTCCCTAATAGTGTTGCTGAAAATGGGTCTTCTGGCCTGGAAAACTATTTCTTACTATTTCTTTTAGACTGAATCTTACTACTTTTGCCCTAACCACAAATGTTTAAATTTCTATCACATAGTATACCAGCTTATGCAACTACACTAGAAAACATCTACAAAATCCCATATTTAACTAAGATGGTACAGAGGAACTTCTTTTTGCAATGTGAATGTGTACACATTTGTTTGTAGGTACTGGTTGGAGCCTCTGTCACAGATTCTATAGAAAAAGTTAGACAAAATAGTGCAGTATGCAGGGCTATTTTGTCCAGAACAGTTAAGGAAACATGACCGAAACCAAACAGGGTCTGTTGGGCACCCACTGAGTATGTCTGTGTCAGTGCTAATGTAATCTTCACTGATCTGCTCTTTTGTAAGAACAGAACAGAAACATAGATGTAAACAAGGCCTTATCTGAAGTTGGACTGCACTATAAGTATACAGTAACTCTACTACTTACCTGAATTTCATTTCTTGACAAAAAGAAAGGTCGTCCCTTCGTTCCATCATCACTTCCACCAGTTGACAAAGCTTTGTCTTGATCTGAATGGCATGCACCATGTTCCCCAGTACACGAACATATCTTGGAAAATAAAAGACTATATATAAATGGCTGGCTTAGATTTACAAAGACTTGCTGAAACACAGAAAAAGTTAGGATAACACAAAGTATTTTGGTCAGTCTTTGGTTCCAATTTTATTTAGTGTTTTAGCCCCAAACAAAGAGTGGAACCAACACAGAAAAACTATATTGCAAAGATTTGTGTTTTGGACCCACTTTTGGATTTAGCTAAAATAACTAAATACCAAAATACTATGTGTGAACGCAGCCAGAAAGGCCGGCCCTGACAAACTCCTAAAACCAACAAAACATAATAATAAACGTGTGACCAAAACAGTATATATAGGCTACAAAAATTTGCTTATATAGTGCAGTATGGGCCATTATAAAATTTTAAAGTAAAGGGTGTTGTATATGTCATGGCCTTACCAATTTTAGCAAAAGTGCCATGCCGATCTATTTTCTCCCTGACATGATTTTACCACTGCCTATATTTTCCACAATGTCTATGGGATTGCAGAGAGGGGGCAGAGTCTCATAACTGCATTTGCTGCGAGTTACATTTAAAGAGTGCAATAAATATAGAAAGAAGACATTCCGGCACTCAACGCTCCGGTACACTGTAAACAGCTCCTCTCACGGGCGTTACATCCGATAGGCCCTTTCGGCCGGAAGAAGCACATTATTCCTTTGCGTGAAACCGCCGGCAGTCGCCTCTGAGCGTCCCAAGTCGAACATACCTGCCTATCAGATCTAACGCCCGTAAGAGGAGCTGTTTACAGTGTACCAGAGTGGTGAGTGCAGGATTGTCTTGTTTCTATATTTATTGCACTTGCTGATTTCATACTTCTTTGATCCTAGCACCACCGCGGGACAAATTATTTTATACCTGTTACGCATTGAGTGTATCCTTTACTGTTCCACGAATAGTGTTCATACCGACATCCAGATTAGTGGTGGTGCCACTCGGACTTCTTTTTGCTATACATTTAAAGAGTGACTGTCATTAACAAAAACTTGACATGTTACCCATCACTAGTTAGCAGCCAGGGAAGCGAGCGGCATCGAGCGTACAGAAAAAAAGGTTGGATCACGTGTGTACAACATGTCAAATGTTTACTACTGAAAGTTACCTCTTAAGTGCAATAAGTACCATAGATTATCTTTTCACTCAATAACAATGCAAAGTAGTTTACAGTAACAGTTATCACACACCTCCTTTTCTCCCTGTCAGCACTTACACACAAGGGATAGAATTGTAAGCCTGCATCACACAGCAGCTACTTCAGAGTCTGCACATAAGATATACAGTTTGATCAGCCGTATAACTGCTGCTAATGTATATGGACTCACCTATTGTTATTGAGCGCATTGTCTCTTAGGGCAGATATGAGATCTAGTGCAGCATGTAAGTGACAGTGATAAACATGGAGGGGGAGCAGGATGGGGAGTGGAGGGGTTTGAACTGTTTGGAGGGATCTAAAAAGGTAATGATAAAATAATGTAGTAATAATGTAGTAATGAAGTCCGGTGGCACAGGACAAATCACTTTCCTGTGACACATTAAGCCAAGTCATTCCTGGTTGTCAGACTGATCATAACTAGGGAAAGCTGCAGTAAGAAAACTTATGGATGCAGTGGGATCAGAATGAAACCGGAATACTGTAGGAATACTGGTGGTGAGTGTGTGCATTATATGAGCAAAAAAACTAAACAAAAACCGTGCTTCTTTATGTGTTTAAGATTCAAAAAGGCGTATTCCAGAGTAATTAATCTATTTAAATTTTTCTTAGCTTGTTTAAAAATAAAAAAACAAGTTTACCTATCATTGTTTCACGCAGCGCCTTTTGGCTCCATACTGCTCGTTTATTTTTACACCCATGTCCAGCAAAATATTAAAAGTGATATTATGCAGGAATACTCATAATACCTCAAAATTGTTTTCAATCAATGAACAGATTTCTTTTTCCTGGATTACCTGACAAGATTTAGCATCATGGTCTCAAGACTGGCTTGTCCCAGATGTTCTGAGCTGCCTTCTGTATGGTTATCAAGCAGGTTCTTCAGAATGGTAATCGTCTGCTCAACAAACTGGGTATTGGTGTCATTAAGTAAAACCTTTAATGTAAAGAACAGGAATTCCAATTATCAAAATATAATACATTTATATATCTCCGCAGTGGAAATGGAGATCCAAAGAGACATGCAAGAGTGTATGCACAAGCAGGATGCACACAGATGGACTGTTCTCTGCCAAACTAAAACTTAAACACATGTGTAAAACACATTAGTATCTTCTTCCTTACCTGCCCTTGGGAGTCAAAGAACTTGCTGATGTTGTTCTTCATTTTGTTAAACAGCATTGGATACAATGCAGGGCTTAATTCTAAACCAACCAAGTCTTTAATGTTTGTTCGTATCTGCACGCCAACTTTCTCATTGTTGCACACCATCAAAGATAGAAGCCTATCAAGAAACTTGCTGACAGGGGTTTCAGCATTTCCTTCAGTGGATACCATTGAGATGACAGAGCCTTTACGTTCATTTATAGGGCCCATGGGTGGGCTGTATGTGACAAGCCCAACATTGCTGCGGTGCTGCAGGCAAACTCCACCAAGGGCAGAAAGAAACCCAGTCATGTTAATCCACTCCTGTAGAGAGTCCGTATCGGAAAGATCTATAGACCCTCCTCCGCTCACATGAGACATTCTCCTCTTCACTATGGTCTTATGAAGGCTCTCTGTCACCTGTAGGTAAATTGCTTTTAATTAATCATATACAGATGAACATCACAAAACAGTCTAAAGGGTAAGGCTCAAAAGGAGCATTACAGTACTTAAAGGGGTATTCCCACATCAAGTTTCCATGCCTGTCCATTGCTGCGCCCAGTATAACTTCCTAATTCTTGTAGGGCAGGACAATCATACATAATTGACATTGGCGCTGCTGACCTGAATGTGCACAAACCCGATGCTACTATAGAACTCACTCATAGCCGCATTGGGATCTACCGTTACAGTCATGGCCGTAAATGTTGGCACCCCTGAAATCTTTCTAGAAAATGAAGTATTTCTCACAGAAAAGGATTGCAGTAACATGTTTTGCTACACACGTTTATTCCCTTTGAGTGTATTGGAACTAAACCAAAAAAGGAGGAAAAAAAGCAAATTGGACATAATGTCACACCAAACTTAAAAAATGGTCAGGACAAAATTATTGCCATTCTTTTTAAAATTGTGGAAAAATATTGTTTCAATCATGTAATGCTCCTTTAAACTCACCTGGGGCAAGTAACAGGTGTGGGCAATATAAAAAAAATGACACCTAAAAGCAAATAAAAGGAGAGAAGTTCATTTAGTCTTTGCATTGTGTGTCTGTGTGTGCCACACTAAGCATGGACAACAGAAAGAGGAGAAGAGAACTGTCTGAGGACTTGAGAACCAAAATTGTGGAAAAATATCAACAATCTCAAGGTTACAAGTCCATCTTCAGAAATCTAAATTTGCCTTTGTCCATAGTGCGCAACATTATCAAGAAGTTTGCCACCCATGGCACTGTAGCTAATCTCTCTGGGTGTGGACGGAAGAGAAAAATTGATGAAAGGTGTCAACGCAGGACAGTCCGGATGGTGGATAAGCAGCCCCAAACAAGTTTCAAAGATATTTAAGCTGTCCTTCAGGCTCAGGGAGCAGTGTAAGCGTGAACTATCCGTTGACATTTAAAAGAAATTAAATGCTATGGCAGGAGACCCAGGAGGACCCCACTGCTGACACAGAGACATAAAAAGCAAGACTACATTTTGCCAAAATGAACTTGAGGAAGCCAAAATCCTTCTGAGAAAACGTCTTGTGGACAGATGAGACCAAGATAGAGCTTTTTGGTAAAGCACATCATTTTACTTTTTACCGAAAACAGAATGAGGCCTACAAAGAAAAGAAAACAGTACTTCCAGTGAAATACCGGTGGAGGTTCAATGATGTTTTGGGGTTCTTTTACTGCCTCTGGCACCATGAATGCGTGCAAGGCATCATGAAATCTGAGGCTTACCAAAGTATTTTGGGTCACACTGTACAGCCCAGTGACAGAAAGCTGGGTATGTGTCTGAGATCTTGGGTCTTCCAGCAGGACAATTACCCAAAACATACGTCAAAAAGCACCCAGAAATGGATGGCAACAAAGCACTGGAGAGTTCTGAAGTGGCCAGCAATGAGTCCAGATCTAAATGCCACCCCTGGAGAGATCTTAAAATTGCTGTTGGGAAAAGGCGCCTTCCAATAAGAGAGACCTGGAGCAGTTTGCAAAGGAAAAGTGGTCCAACATTCCGGCTGAAAGGTGTAAGAAGTTTATTGATGGTTATAGGAAGCAACTGATTTCAGTTGTGTTTTCCAAAGAGTGTGCAACCAAATATTAAGTTAAAGGTGCCAATAATTTTGTCCAGACCATTTTTGGAGTTTGGTGTGACATTATGTCCAATTTGCTTTACTTCCTCCCTTTTTTGGTTTAGTTCCAACAAACATGTGTATAGCAAAACATGTGTTGCTGCAATCCTTTTCTGTGAGAAATACTTCATTTTCTAGAAAAATGTCTGGGGTGCCAACATTTACGGTCATGACTGTATTCAGGTTAGTGAAGGTGACCGTGTAGGGAGAAGTGTCTGATCAGGGAGGAATTGTCTGACTTTCGGACCCCCTCCGAGCTCCAGCAATGGGTCAGCACGTGCTCCATGTATTGTCTCATGGAGTGTCAGATATCAGTGCGCTGCATTCGGGTGGATAGGGTATACATTTTAAGTACTGGAATACACCTTTAACTAAACTGGGAAACATTAATTACAAAAGTCACTAACATGCAAGCATCTGAAACAATGCTCAAAAGAACGATGTGGTGTAAAATGACATTGAAGAAGCAGTCCACAATTTTTTTAATTTTTGCTTATATAGTTCACATAGTTTAAATAAAGCATAGGTTATTATGTATGCCTTTTTTTTTTATCTGTTCTAGCTGATTACACTACTTGTCTACCATCTTGATTCTTATTCCTCACTGTAATAACTCTGAGTTCTGTCAAAGTGCAGTAAGTGCATTATATTTTATGTGAAACAGCAGTGTCAGGCTCCATCAAAAAAGATTCAAGAGACAAGCTGCACACAGGAGACACAGTCATTGTGATCACTTGGATAACTGCAGCTGATCACTGTATGGACTCACCTACTGTCCCTGAGTGTATGGACTCACCTACTGTCCCTATTTTTCTATTAGGGTACTTATAAGAGAGGATATATAGATTAAGGCCCAGATTTATTAAACTGTGTGAGAGAAAAAATAAGAGTGATTTTCCCATAACAACCAATCACAGCTGAGGTTTCATTTTACTAGAGCTTGTTAGCTGAGCTGTGATTGGTAGCTGAGGGAAAAATCACTAAATTTTTTTTCTCTCACACAGTTTGATAAATCTGGGGAATAGAGATGAGAGAAGGGGTCCGAGCTGCCAGGAATGATCTAATAATATATGTAATCATATAGTTCACCAGAAGTCAGGTGACCCAGGACACATCTCGTGACCCAGAACACATCTCTTCCTAAGACGTATCGAGCAATGTCATTTTCGGGTTGTCATACTGGTGGGTCACATAACCAAGCTTCAATTGGGAATGTAAAAATGCAGTAGTGCTGACATTATACGGGGAAAAAAAAAAAACACTAACAAGAAAACTGTTAAATGTTTCTTTAAAAAAGGTGGTCCAACTGATCACGTAAACTTCAGCACAATGTATTTGTGCATTAAATAAGGGACACACAAAGAATATGAAACTCAATGGTCATCACAGATGCAATCATCTCCAGCCGCTATATAATTTCACTTTTAATCTAAACCTTAGTCTTTTTTGATGTGAACGTTATAATTAGGGATCGACCGATATCGTTTTTTTAGGGCAGATACCGATAATCGGTGCAGGTTAGGGCCGATAGCCGATAACTTATACCGATATTTCGGTATAAGTTATCGGCTATTTAACCTCCTGCGACACCGCTGCAGATCATTGATTTAAAGCGGGCGCTTTAAATCAATGATCTGCAGTGGCTTTTGCGGGGCCATAGGCCGCCGCCGCCACCACCCGCTTCTCTCCCCTACCTGCCAGGGTGCTCCGGGCCATCCATCCATCGTTCCTGTAGTGTCCGGGGGCGTTCCGGGTGGAGGGTGGTCCGGTCCGGGCTGTCCTTCTCCAGCGGGCCTCTTCTCCACTCCGGGCAGGCTCCGGCCTAGTACGCTGCATAGACGTCGCTGCGCAGTGACGCCCGTGCGCAGCGACGCACCTGACGTCACGGCGTAGCGGCATCTATGCAGCATACTAGGCCGGAGCCTGCCCGGAGTGGAGAAGAGGCCCGTCGGAGAAGAAGGACAGCCCGGACCGGACCACCCTCCACCCGGAACGCCCCCGGACACTACATGAAGGAAGGATGGCCTGGACCACCCCCATTACGGGTAAGTTTAATTTTTTTATTAATGGGAAAAAATCCATACCGGTATACCGCCTAGCATCACGGTGGGGGGTGCGACGCGGTGCGGTGGGTCTGAGGTGCGGTGCGGCGGGTCGAGGGGGTGGCGGTCGCGGTGCGGTGGCGGGGGTGCGGGGGGCGGGGCATTATCGGCTTATCGGCAAGATAATTGCCGATACCGATAATGCCCAAAATCGTGATTATGGGCCGATAATATCGGCCATACCGATAATCGGTCGATCCCTAGTTATAATAGATTTTATTTACAAAATTCAGAGCGACAGAAATGCAGTTAAGATTTCTCTACCTGACCATCTTCCAGTTTAGCCTTTGGGAAGTTTAAGATTAACTTTGTTGCTTGCTCCCACTTTGCATGTGTGTCTTCCCATGCCTAAAAAGAAATACACATTATAACACTTACATAATGACAATAACTATATTGAAAAATATTGAACAATACAATAAAAGATAAGCATTGTTTGTCAGAAATAAATAACTTGCCTCTGTGTTCCCTGCAGTAGGATGCTCTATTCTTCTAAGTAAGGCCATAACTCGCTTCTGTAGAGCTGCTCTGCCTACAATACAATATATATATATAACCCATGATGTTAATTCAACGCCTAAATTCTCCTTGCTGGAAGACAGGAAATGTTAGTGCAAGGCTTTCTCTAATTATGGAAAAAAGGAGGAACCTAGGGACATTTGCTTTGGTAAGAGTAGTATCAGAGTCGTTACACAGGCAATGCTGTTTGGACTTGGCAACTGTACCCCCTGGTTGGAAAACCTTGATAAGGAGCAGCATTTAATACATATCCTTACCAGTTGACATCATGTTGCTGACTGATGCAAACTCCATGAAGGTGTTGTAATTTGGCAAAAAATTCTGGACCGACACTTCATCCACTCCACACCGAATTTCAGCCTCTTCACACAAGCTTCGGAAACATGACATTGCTACAAGAACTGCTTCTATATCTGGACTCCAGAGAAACATGTAGAGAGAAACCTCCAATTTAGTCTGAGCTTGCCGACATATTGGAATTCCACTTCCAGCTGCAGCACTTTCCTATAAAAATAAATTATTTAAAAAAATTATCAATTTTGGTAAGCAAAGTCAACCAGTTTACATGTTCAAAACTACAAAGAATAAAATTTAAGATTAAGCATTAATGGACAGATAATTCTTTAAACTACCTTGTATTTAAGAAGAAATTTATTTCTGCAAATTAATATTTCTCGCAGCCATTTGAGGACTTCTGTGCTGTTCAGCATTTGGTGGCCCGTCAATTTCTTACAGATGTAAAAAATCATTTGGGAACTAAGGGAGAGAAATAACATATTTTCACTTAACATACTTAAGACTGTAGGGCTGAGCTCAAAGCTAAATTCTACATGACTGTATCCCAAGCACATCCCTCAATAACCCTGAACAAGTTATGATTTAAGGATCCCTAAGTTAGGTTTCCACTTTTTTTTTCCCACTCACCTGAAAAAACAGCATAAAAATGGCCACTGCTTTTTCCTGCATTTTATAAGGAAAAGGGGCAGTATGTAAGGAGAGTTTAAGGAGGCAAGTAGGGATGAACAGCTATACAGCTGCAAGCACAGCTCATACTGGGCAGGAGGTAAAAAAAATAAAATGTATAGCCGCGGGCACAGCTTAGTCCCGATGGCAACATGGACAATATACATCAGTGGCTATGCACCAATGTATACTGTATGGTCTACATAGGTAAGTAGTGATGCTAACTGGTGGCTTAGTGGTGAGCACTGCTGCCTTTCAGCGGTGGGGTCCTGGGTTTAAAACCCACAGGACAGCATGTGCAAAAAGTTTGTATGTTCTCCCTGTGTTTGTGTGAGTACCTACAGGAACTCTGGTTCCCTCCCAAGATCGAAAAACATACTTATTTAGATTGTGGGCCCCAATTGGGACAGGGAAACCATTTACAGTGTACAGTGCTGCAGAATCTGTGTGCGCTATATAAGATCAAGAATTATTATGCATCACTTCTCACCTCCAATGCTGAAACTATGGCTTTTTGCTTGAAAAAAATGCCAGTCTCAACATGCTGTGATTTAGAAAAATTGCCACAGAAATCAAAATTGCAGGAAACCACTGAGATTAGAAAAGAAAATGCCAAATCCAAAAACACAAAGTGGGTTTGGCATTTTGCATTTCCCTATTGACTCCATGCCAATATCTGGTCACAGCATTTTTTCCATAGAAAAATATCGTGAGCGTGTTTGGGCGTTTTTGCCAAAAAAAACAAGTGAACATTAAAAAACATCCAACAAAGAAGACAGGCGTCAGCTCACATGGGGAGGGGTGCACAGTCTCTCTCTCGGCAAATAGAAGAAAGGAAATGGAAGTGCTGTCACTCGTTAAAACTCCAGGTTTATTGCAGCCATTAAAACATCAGGATACAAAGTGAAGACAGTCAACATGCACGGTTGACACATTTCAGGTCAATGACCCTTTAAAGGAAAACTGTCAGATATTTTCTCCCGCACTATCCAAGGTACTGATTGATAGTGCGGGAGACGCTGATCCCTATGAGCCCTACCTTACCCGGATCCGCTAGGTCGTTTAACCGCAATTGTAGTTTTATTTTAGGTGTATATCTTGCTGTAACTGGCACGGGCGGGGCTTCTGTAGCTTAACTGACACGGACGTCAGCGCCTCTTATGAATATTCATCCCCCCTCCCTCCAGTTCTCCCTCTCTTCACCACTCCTAACTGGAGGGAGGGGGGATGAATATTCATAAGCGGCGCTGAAGTCAGTGCCAGTTAGGCTGCCGAAGCCCCGCCCGTGCCAGTTACAACAAGATTTCCACATGGAATAAAACTAAAATTGCGGGCAAACTGCTGGGTGCATCCAGGCAAGGTAGGGCTCCTTGGAATCAGAGTCTCCTGCACTATCCATCAGTACCTGTGGATAGTGCGGGAGAAAATATCTGACAGTTTTCCTTTAACAAAACCAGTTTCGTTAAGGGGTCATTGATCCGAAACGCGCCAGCCATGTATGTTGACTGTCTTTACTTTGTATCCTGATGTTTTTATGGCTGCAATAAAGTTGGAGTTTTAATGAGTGCCAGCACTTCCAGTTCCTTTCTTCTATTCAAAAAAACATGCAGAGAAAACATCACAAGTGTGTCACATGTCCTCACCATAATTATATCACCTGTGAAAGATTAAGGAAATCCTCACAAAATGACCTGTTGGGGGCACTTGACGATTGCATTTGGAAAACACTGTTCAATATAAAACTACTATGGGGTTGTCTAGTGGGAATATATTATCTATGGGCAGCTTCCCCACAGGTCTCCTATGTCAGTGCACCCCAGTCACAGGTTAGTGCTCTCTCAGAGTGACGTAGCTAACTGCACCTCTCCCCCAATCACTGAAAGAGAAGGGACAGGGATTAGCAGAGCGGCACTGTGACGTCACGGCAGAAAGCACCCTGCAGATGA
This sequence comes from Hyla sarda, assembly GCF_029499605.1. Taxonomy (NCBI): domain Eukaryota; kingdom Metazoa; phylum Chordata; class Amphibia; order Anura; family Hylidae; genus Hyla; species Hyla sarda. The sequence continues at coordinate 216,867,533 of NC_079190.1, forward strand.
GTGCCCTGACCCTGGAGACCTGCGGGGAGCCTGAAAGGTACCTATAAGCTGTTTTTCTTTTAAAAGCAAGTTTTATTCCCACTGGAGAGCCACTCTAACACAACCATATTCCCCATATACTTCCTCCCAGCACCTGGTCCCTGTGATTTTTAAACAGCTAAATGGAACCCACACTAAGGGTCTGTTGATGCGTAAAATCTGCAACATCAAATATGCGCAGGCTACACCCTAACAAGGCTACTGGTACTGTCATCAGGAGGCCGGGTCAAATTAAATATTAATAGGGGACACTTTTTGCTGGCTCTACCCTCTTCCCCTGCACTGTTTGGGGCCCAGACAGCTCAGCAGTAGGGTAATCTGCCAAGGTTTGGATAACCCTATAAAAGCAAAAAGAAGTCTTGTCTAACTGATACTGGAAAGCCTTTGCCTTTATCAAAAAAATAAAAATGAATAAAATATTAGCTTGAAGAAAGTAGTAGACAAGGCAGTGCATAACTCACCTTATTTCCCAGAAGGTCTCTACTGGTGCATCGGGATTCCACAGTTCAATGCTGTCTGATTGATGTAGGACCAACAATGCCTATTGCACAAAGAATACATTACTAAGATTAAACAGAGGTGATACTCTGTACCTAAAGGGTTGCTCCCAAGCCAATACGCCATAAAAGGTTAAGGGCTCCAGCCACAGTCAGGCGAGGAATAAATGAAAAGGGGCCACACATGTATGCACTCCTCTCTGTGTAAATATAGCCTCATCACAGCTGATGCCATATAAAAAAGGTGGAAACTACCATTACTGGCATGCTGTATTAAAAGTGCACCAGGATCATCAACCGGTCATATGCTGGCACAATAGCTTCATAAATAAGAGGTTTCACAAAAAAAAACTGTATATCTACTACCTTAAAGGGAATCTGTCAACTCCAATTCATCCTCCCAAAATGCTGGCAGTGTTGAATTGCTGCTAGGGTTAGGAGAAACATGGGCCAAGATTTACCCCACACAGCTTCTGTCCTCCTGCATATTGGTTTATCTGGGCCATGATACTTTTCATATATTCGTCAGTATTATAAAATAGGAATTTTTTTATTCTCAACTGCCAAGTGTCAAAGAGGCATTCCCAGGGCCCTGAATCTCTCTCTCTCCTTGTACCCTGCCTATCTGACTTTCAGCTGGAAGCCAAGCAGTTTCCAAATTTCGTTCTTGTACTACATCGTGTGCAGGTGTGGGATTTGGAAACAGAGCTCGACTTCCAGATGGATGACTTGGAAACACCTTTTAGACACTTTGTACCACAGAATAATAAATAAATATATGTAAATATAACTGGATATAGCTGGAGCCAGAGATGATCTTAGGGCATGCTACCTGAGAAGGCGGTGTGATGAGCCCCTTTGCAGATTCCTTACCCAGAAAGCCCGCTGAGTGCTAATGGCCTTTTGGAATCTCCGTTCTACACCAGAAGCGGTGCTCCTCCCTAAGGAGAATACTTGCCCCTTTTAGCTAGTCACAGGCCTTTTCCCACAGCCAAGCAAGAACTCTCTGCTCTGTACTGACGAGGGGCAAGCACCGGAAACAGCTGTCTGCAGATGGGTCTTCTTCCCTTCTGGGGAGAATTCTGGCTTGGCATAAATCCCAATCAGTTTCTGAGACTTCGTAACTGGAGCCAGAGCTGATCTTAGGGCATGCTACCTGAGAAGGTGGTGTGATGAGCTGCTTTGCATATTCCTTACACAGAAAGCCCGCGGAGTGCTAATGGCCTTTTTGAATCTCCGTTCTACACTGGAAGCAGTGCTCCTTCCTTTTTTTATATTTATTTCTTATTATTTCTTATTCTTTTTATTATTATTTATTATTTTTATTTATTTATTATTTTTTATTATTATTATGGAAGTACAGAAAGATATATGAAACCGTGTCAGCAGTTCAAAATATTTATTGCAGATGATTCCCTATCAAAAAATAAAGCTCACCTCCATGGCTTCTTGTGCTATCTCAGGCATGTTTGTTTGTGGGACTAGCTGTACCAAACCAGTTATTAATTCTGATGTACTGTTTTGTGTGTCTGGTCCTGGTTTTCCTGGGTTCTGGAAACAAACACAAGCAACAAACTAATGTACATTCCTAAATTAAGTGATATTTCCCATTAATATACAAACATAAAATATATAAATCTTTACATGCCATGAAAATAGTAAAAATAAAAGGAAAGACATCAGGGGGGGCGGGCAGTTACAGAGCTACTGCTCTTGGACGAGGTCACAGAAAGATATTTCAGCTGATACGGAAGATCTCTGTCCTATGGCTAATAACATTATATTAAGTTGATTGATTATACATTTTGCCATCATACACATCATTTCTTTTGCTGGATAACCCCTTTAAAGGAGTACTCCGGGATGTAAAAATTGTGTTTCAGACTGCCGGCAGTAAAAAAAATAAAGGAGTGCATACCTGTCGCCGCTCCCGCGGTTCCTCCGCGAACCTCTTCCTGGTTGCTGGTGGTCGGTGGGTCATACTGCTCTCAGCCAATCACCGTCCGCAGCGAAGTCCCACCTCGACTGGCGATAGGCTGAGCGGCAGTGTGACGTTTTCAGTCCCAGCACCAGGAAGAAGACCAGTGTCAGAGCCGAAAACGTCACACTGCTGCTCAGTCTATTGCCAGCCGAGGGTGACTTTGCTGCGGCCGGTGATTGGCTGAGTGCAGTATGACTCACCGAACACCGCCAACCAGGAAGAGGATTGCAGCGGAGGCCGGAGTGAGTTACCGGAGGCACGTGGGGACTGGCAGCAGGTAAGTATCCTTTTATTTCTTTTTTTTTTTTTTTACTGCCGGCAGTCTGAAATCCAATTTTTACATCCTGGAGTACTCCTTTAAGTCTATCAACATTTCCAGTGGTACTGGGCACATGGTGCTGATGAAGCTTAGGACCATAAACCTTGCTTCACTACTCATGCGCAATGATATGTGTTGTACTGTTCATGGCTTCATCCGTGCAATGCACATGTGCCTAAAGTCACTGGAGATTGATCTTAGAATAATCTCTGGTAATGTTCTCAGCACTGTTCAGAAGCCTCATAGAGAGTAACTATTGTGATGTGAAGGACATTTGTGTTACATTTTTTGGGATAGGTGGAGGTTGAGTATGCAAGCTACCTGCATTAAAGTGATATTCTGTACATATTAAATGTAACTTGGTGATCATAGACACCAACTTGGCTTGGAAGGCAACCTGCAAGACTTATGAGCTTACTTTTCTGCTGTCTGGGTTCCTTGACCTACCTTCTTGGCTTACCATCTTCCCAAATTGTGACAGCCCAGGTACCGATTTCTATCATGGGATATGAAATTGCACAAAGCCTCATGAGTTTTGGGATCAGATACTAACCTACACTGCCATACACTGGATGGTTGATGGTCAGTGACTCCCCAGACCCTTTGTTCCATTATGCCGACCTCTCTCTAGCAGAAGCAGCAGGAATACGTACTATACCTAGCTTTCTCAATGCTTTCTTGCTGCTAGCTAAGCGTGTCCTATTGAGAGAACTGATTAAGCCAGCCATATCAACCGTGAGGGAAAGGGCTAGAAAAACTGAAGACGTTCTTGGAAGTCAACAGGCTGGATGCAGAGAAGCAGAGGGAGCCAAATGCAAGAAAGTTCTTTGCTAAATGGTGCACCTTCCTAGTCGCCCATAATGCTGATGGTTCACTTACGCCAATGGTGGTGACAGGTTCACATTTTTTACACACTTTATGGTAAAAAGGTCACATCACAATGGGAATACTCATCCTGATACTGGTACAAAGACAAATTACTTACATACAAAAGCAGCTTTGGGTCCCCGTGGATGAGTTTAACTATTGACAGCAACAAGTATTTATAACTTCTGGTCTCCATGTCAGTGGGCTTCTCTTTAAATTTAAGGTATGGCATTTTCTCTTTAAAGGTAAGACTCTGAGGAAAAATTCCAGCACACTGTCAATAGAAGGAATTATATACTATACATTTACCATAAAACAGATAGGAAACATATATATTCTTTCATTTTGTGATATGCATTGCACACCTAATGAGGCTCAGGCTCTACAGGAATTGCCCACAAATTGTGTTTAAATTATACTATTAGTGCAACCTGCATTCAATGCATCCAGAGAAAGAGTGTGTGATAATGGGGGAAAAATGTGGCATGGTTCAAATATTTGTGCTCAATGCAAGTTCCTTCACAGAGAAATACAGAGGTTTCTTTAGAGTCACAGTAATGCAGTTCGAGATTAGAGGTAAGGAGGAAGAGACTCTTGGCACCAGAGTCTATATATATGGGATCACTAGGAATGATGAATATGCGGGCGTCCGTCTAGCGCTGATGCAGGGGGTGCAGTCTTCAGAAAACAAGATCCAAATGTGTGCAGAGAAATAAAGAGACGCACTCACCCTTGATTTCAGCAAACGTGGAGGGACTTTATTAAAGAGTCACAGTGCCGTTACATCACACGGGAGAAACTGAGAAACACAGCTCGGAGAGGCCGCTGCTCTCGGAGCTGTGTTTGTCCGTTTCTCCCGTGTGATGTAACGGCACTGTGACTTTTTAATAAAGTCCCTCCACGTTTGCTGAAATCAAGGGTGAGTGCGTCTCTATTTATTTCTCTGCACATACAATAATGCAGTGATTTTACCATAAACAAGTGTTCCTGTGGAGCCATAACCTAAAAATAAACATTTGCTGTACTGGTCCTTGTTTACTTCTGATGCCCTTCCTGAGCTTAAGGTCTGGTAAGATATAGTTAGGCTAGGTTCATAAGGCGTGTTATTCCACATAGAAATTACGCTCTCAAATTCTGGTGCAGCAAAACCCCAATGCTGTCAATGGGATTCTGCTGTCCAGTGCACATGGCAGAATATTCGTTAGTTGAAATTCTGCCGCCAAAAGAATGAACTCTTTCAGCAGAATCTGTGCAGAATACATTGCCATCTATGGGGAAAGCAATGTAGGAGGGTCCCAGCCTGACGCCCCCTGAATATTCGTCCAGAATATATCTGGCTGGAGATTCCTCAATCTTCTGAATTTAGCCTTACATGGCCAAAAACATCACATCTTATAGGAGGGTGCAAACCCCTACATAAGTACTTTTAAGGATATATTTAACAAGGGTAGATACTCTGAATACCCTATTCATCAAGGCAAATAGGCATCCAGAACATCTGCTGTTTATTACAGTAGGAGCATATAGAATTCACGGAAAATCCACTACTTAAATTTCCCTATGGTGGGGATTTTAACTCAACAGCAAGTCAATTAATTTTAAGTGTAAACTTAACGTATAACTCGGTACAACAAGAAATAGTTTAACAGTAGAGTCTCAAGACAAAAACAGGTTGATATAACGTCATCACACAAAGATAAAAAAAAAAAACACACACAACAAAAGGTAAATTAAAGAGAACAAGCCGTTTTTAAGGGGTGTGTATTTAGATAGCTGTCAAATCCCTATACATATGCACATACAAAGCAGCTGAGTGTGCATGTATTTACTAAAGGAAGAGGGGGGGAAAGCTACTACCAGACACATCTACAGGGATGTGGAAATCCTATAGCCCGACGCCCGGGACTAGTAGTTTTGGGCGCCGGGCAGGTGAATTGTTTATAGATTTAGCCCTGTATCGGGCTAGCAGGGAGAGACAGACTTCCCCCTTATTTTTCTTTAATGTCGGTGTGAGGCGCAGGAGCCAATGGAAGTCTCCACCTCACACCGGCCTCAGAGTGTATGGAGGGGGCGGCGGCCTCCAGCTGACTGCAGAGCCCCCTTATCTCCCCTCCCGGAGGATGCAGCTCTACACAAGAAGACACAGCAGGGTGAGAGAAAGGACGTAGACAGCTCCGTACACAGCTCCATCCCCGCCCCCGGCTCTGTCTAGACAGGACCTAATCCACCACAGGGAGGCTGCTTGTTTGCACGGGGAAAACACAGAGCAGGGGGGGGAGGGGAGAGAGGAGAGGACGGAAATCTCATCTCACACCGGCGGTGACTACAGCTCTGATGTCCACTCATGGCGGCTCAGGTGAGGAGACCGAGATTACAGGCGGCGGCAGGAAGGGTGGTTATATATGTATGGTGTGAGTGTATGTAATGTAATGTATGATGGTAGGAGGATGGTGTATATCAGTGTTTCCCAACCAGGGTGCCTCCAGCTGTTGCAAAACTACAACTCCCAGCATGCCCTGGGCATGCTGGGAGTTGTAGTTTTGCAACAGCTGGAGGCACCCTGGTTGGGAAACACTGGTGGATATGTATGGTGTGAGTGTATGTGTGTATAATGTCTAAGTGTGATGTGTATGTAATGTATGATGTGTGTATAATGTATAATGTGTGTATGATGTCTAAGTGTGATGTGTATGTATGTGATGTATGATGGGGGGGCAGCGGCAGGTGTATGTATGATGTGTGCATATGTATGGTGTATATGTATGGTGTGTATGAGTGTATGTAATGTATGATGTGTGTATGATGTCTATGTGTGATGTGTATGTAATGTATGATGTGTGTATGATGTCTATGTGTGATGTGTATGTAATGTATGATGTGTGTATGATGTCTATGTGTGATGTGTATGTAATGTATGATGTGTGTATGATGTCTATGTGTGATGTGTATGTAATGTATGATGTGTGTATGATGTCTATGTGTGTTGTGTATGTAATGTATGATGTGTGTATGATGTCTATGTGTGTGTGTATGTAATGTATAATGTGTGTATGATGTCTATGTGTGATGTGTATGTAATGTATGATGTGTGTATGATGTCTGTGTGTGATATGTATGTAATGTATGATGTGTGTATAATGTCTGTGTGTGATATGTATGTAATGTATGATGTGTGTATAATGTCTAAGTGTGATGTGTGTATGTGATGTATGATGTGGGGGGGCAGCGGCAGGTGTATGTATGATGTGTGCATATGTATGGTGTATATGTATGGTGTGAGTGTGTGTGTATGTAATGTATGATGTGGGGGGGGGCAGTGGCGGGGGTGTGTATGTATGATATGGGGGCAGTGGCTGATGCATGTATGATGTGTATGCATAAATGTTTTGTATAGGAGCAGACGGGCATTAGGGCAGTTGTGCCATCTAATTTTATTTATTTTTAGTGGCACCCGCACTAAATTGCACCCCCAGAATCCCGCCCCTTCATACTCACCCGCCAACCAAGAGCCCCACGGATGCACACAAACACGCCCGAACCAAAACTACAACTCCCAGCATGTAGGACCATAACCTAAACTGTAGAACTATAAAGTGCAACATGCTGGGAGTTGTAGTTTTGGTTCGGGTCAGCTGCAGAGCTATAGGCTGCATCAGGGCATCCTGGGAGTTGTAGTTACTAACTGTAATTCCCAGTATTCCTTGACACAGACTATGGCTCTGCAGCTGACACGAACCAAAACTACAACTCGAAGCATGTTACACAATAACCTTAACTGTACTACTATACAGTGCAACATGCTGCAACACCCACACAACCATAGGCTGTATCAGGGCATGCTGGGAGTTGTAGTTATCTAGTAACTAAATGCAACTTCCAGCATTTTCTGACACAAAATGCACCATATAAACTGGAGAAGCAGAACACCCCCCTCCCCCCAGTAACACAGAAGTCCCTATTGAGACTGAAAAAAAGTGATTAAAATATTGTAAAAAGTGTGTATACATGTGAATAAGCCCCTTTCCTAATAAAAGTTTCCAATTTTCTTTAAATAAAAATAATGTACAAAAATAAACATAAGTGTTATCGCTACATGTGAAAATGTCCAGACTATTAAAATATAATGTTAATTAAACCGTACGGTGAACGGTGTAAATGTAAATAATAGTCCAGAATTGTTCATTTTTGGTCACTTCATATGAAATTTTTTTTATAAGGTGATCAAAAAGTTGCATCTAGACTTATCTGGGCTTGTCTCGGGTGTAAGAGGAGCTACAGCTCTCCCACCGCTAATATCCTGACATACTGCGATCACCTATTAACCCATTAGATTACCGCTGTCAGCAGTGTCTAAAGGATCTTATATCCATCCCTGGTGGTCTAGTGGGGGGGATCAGACTATTTTGGTGAAAATTATTTTATCTGCCAGGACAAGTGGATTTTCTTGAGGGACAAGTAGATTGTGTTCCGCTTTAGTCCCTTGGACAAGTAGTTTTTTTTTTTTATTTCCACACCCCTGATCTAGTACAAATTGATTGTCTAAAAATCCAAAGCTACATTATTCTAATATCCTCAAATGACAACTTTGTAATACATAGCTATGCTTTTTATACTAACGCTTTCTGGGTGTGCTAGATACATAAGTAGGTACTATGCACATATTCAACTATATATACCATACAGGTTAAACGGTCAACAGTTCATACATTTTTGGTAGCTTTGTTGTAGAAATGACTAACCGCACCTATGAAACATTTTAAAGGCTTAGTATAGGTAAAATGTAAAAACACTTTTTGGTCTATTGCAGAGACAGAGGAGCTAGGTCAAACTCCTGTAAATTCCTGGACAATCCTAACATACACACATTTCCCTTTATAATGCAGTATTGTACATAAAAATAATATCTATGCAATATTTAATGGCAGTAGCCATACAACCTACAGGGCTCGCATACAACTACTTAGAAGAACAGCCTTTCAGCCCCCACCTTCAGTTACATAACTTTACCGGTGCTTATTCAATGTACATCTATCAGCCCTGTACAATTTTTTTTTTTTTTTTTTACAACAAAAAATAAATAAAAATACAATAAAAACTAACGTTAAAAAAGCTGTGTGGCTTTAAAATAAAGAAATTGATCCAAAGTTAGGCTAGGTTCACACTGCCGTTTGCATCTGACCAGTTAAGGGACAGATTTTTTTTTTTTTAGCAGATCGGACCCTGAAATGGGGCAGATGCAAAGGACTACTGCCAGGTCCCGGCAGCCCCCATTCACGTAAATAGGGTCTGTCTGTGACCCAAAAATTTTACAGGAATTTAGCCGAGAGAAAAAAATAAAAAAATAGTGCTTGCACAGTTTTGTCCTCCGGTAAACTTGACGGAACTGCTGACAGAGCTCCACCAAACAGCTTGACGGCAGTGTGAACAAGGCCTTAGGCATGCTCTCAATCCTTGGCAAATTCCTGAATTCCTGTAAAATGTAGCTTCTTTATTTAGAAAAAGAAAAGCTGCTGGTATGTTGCCAATATGTCACAAAGTAGACTGATGTGTTTCCATCATTTCTAAGTTCTTAGTCATAGTGGCCCAGATTTACCAAACTGTGTGAGAAAAAAAAATAGCGCGGTTTTCCCTCAGCAACCCATCACAGCTCAGCTAACGAGCTCTGGTAAAGTGAAACCTGAGCTGTGATTGGTTGCTGTGTCTCTCCAGTTTTATTCTTAATCCAAATTAAAGCGGCACCTCCGAATTCCTGCTCTGAATGGGTGCCAGCCCTTAGACCTCGGTGCTCCGGTCCGTTTTTCAATAGGATAGATGCAGGCAGCACACCAATAATTGTGCTAAATCAAAGTGCTTTTATTCCAAGGAACAATTATTCTCTTTCCTTTTTTTGTATTACAGATCAACTAAGATGCTACATTCCGGACAAGCAGCCCTTATAAGAGACACAAAAAAAGAGGACCAAAGCCAAGAACCGCAAATATTTTTTTAGTCTAATGGTTATTTTTTTAACATAATGATTTTTCACTTTTTTCACCATCATAGTGACAGCGCCCGAAACATATAATGGATAACTACTCATATTTCTGATATAGTGTCTTAAACTCCCACAGGTACACCCTGGTATGAATGGAATTTGCGTGAAGGGTAGCTGTTTGACACCTCTGTACACAAAATACAGCCTGGTGTATACCCCCGATCAACAGAAGGTGAGGATTCACTTGGTTTGAGTGGGATATGCGTTCTCTGGGGTCCTATGGATTCTAGGAGACGCACCCAGGACTGTCTTTAAATAACAGAGTGCAGTGTCTAAGCCCCGTAAATGTGATATGACAGCAGGGTGATACCGTGGAGGATTATATATAATTTTAGTAACGTACTTTGCCAGTACCTTACAATTAAATGCAATCTATAATTACCCTTATTAAAGATGGCGCTTTTGGATCACTAGCTGCTACTGAACATGCGCTGGGTGCCACGGAGCTTGGCCGCGCTGCATACGTCACACCGGACTGATAGTCTAAGTGGTTTCCATAACTACGGGACGCTGTCACTGTGATTGGTTGAACTCCGGGAAACCGGAAGTAAGTCCCGGCGTCCCATGTGAGACTCGGGCTTGCGGTATATGGCGCGCTTATTAGCAGGTCAGTGGAGACGGGACTGCTTGACCCGGTAATGTTTTTAATTGTTACACTACATCACTTTTGACACCTACATAGATAACACGTTTATCTTATTTCTTATGAATATTAGAGATTGGACATAAAATGTATGTTTATCACAGTATAATACACTGTTTGGATTGTATAAATTATGTATTATATGAGAAATTTTTCACCTTATTTCCATGTCAGAATGTCATGTGATTTGTAAATGATTGTGATGTCACAGATTGGGGAGTGTATTTAAACCCCACATATATCACTTGTAAATCACTTGAAAATGGCGGTGTGAGATCGCCGAAACGTTGTCTTGTTCCTTGGAATAAAAGCACTTTGATTTAGCACAATTATTGGTGTGCTGCCTGCATCTATCCAGTTTTATTCTTACACAGTTTGATAAATATGGACCATCGTGTGAATAAACTTATGCATACACAATAATCCCCAATCCAAAAGCTCATGTAATTAGCTAAATATCACCTGTTAGTTATTAAAGGAGTAGTCCAGTGGTGATTCAGTGGTGAGCAACTTATCCCCTATCCTAAGGATAGGGGATAAGTTGCAGATCGCGGGGGGTCCGACCCCTGGGGCCCCCCGCGATCTCCTGTACGGAGCCCCGACAGCCCGCTGGAAGGGGGCGTGTCGACCTCCGGACTAGGCGGCGGCCGACACGCCCCCTCAATACAACTCTATGGCAGAGCCGAAGCGCTGCCTTCGGCAATCTCCGGCTCTGCCATAGAGATGTATTGAGGGGGCGTGTCGGCCGCCGCTTCGTGCGGGGGTCGACACCCGCTATCTCGGCGGAGAGCCGGGGCCCCGTACAGAGAGATCGCAGGGGGCCCCAGCGGTCGGACCCCCCGCGATCTCAAACTTATCCCCTATCCTTAGGATAGGGGATAAGTTTTTCACCACTGGACTACCCCTTTAAAACACTACTGAAACTATTGAACCCAACCCATTGTAACTTGAGGGACCACTATTTGTGTATGTGTGTAACAATCTTAATTGGTTCCAGGACGACCATTGTATGTTGAATCCATTGTATGTTGAGACCAGAACTCTATGGAAACCTGGTAATTGGTTCTAAAGGCAACAAAATGTCATCTAAAAATAGGAAAAAGTGAGAATTAAAGAAAAATAAGTAGATAACTAATATAGATAAAGCACATCCTTACATATAAAAGTAAGAAAGATCTGCTGGGAGCTGTAAATCACTGTCTGTCAGTGTTCCCCAAGCAGGGAGCCTCCAGCTGTTGCAAAACTACAACTCCCAGCATGCCCGGACAACCTTTGGCTGTCCGGGCATACTGGGAGTTGTAGTTTTGCAACAGCTGGGGGCACCCTGCTTGGGAAACACTGGTCTATGTAGAGGACAGGAGCTTCTTCAGGGTCCTGTACAGGTAAAGTGTACAGAACATGTAATACCTCCCTGTACTGTAGGGGGCGCTACCAGTGCATACACTTCAGTAATACAGGTGTTTTACCAGTGAAATGTCCATTCTGATTGGTCGGTTCTTCCAGTCATTGACACGTTTCACAGATCTGGACTGTCTGTACATTGTATGTTGAGTTTGGTTTCAACATACAATGGTCTAGAATAGACCATTGTATGTTGAAACTATTGTATGTTGAGGCCATTGTAAGTTGAGGGATCACTGTATACAGCAAGGACGGGTTAACACTACTGAATCCGCAGCTGGAAAAATTCCATCCGGAGACTCCTGGTGTGACTGCACAGACAATGGCACCCTGATAGACGTCAATGTCCGCAGCATGGATTCAGTCAGATTTCCAGATGGAAATTCCACCCACACAACTCTGTAGTGTGAATGACTGAACAAGAAACCTATTCACCTATTCACATTTTACCCTCAAAACTGGGTAAGAGCAAAAGTGGAGTGATTTTCCCACAACAACCAATCACATTACCAGATCTTGTTAGCTGAGCTGTGATTGGCTGCTGTGGGAAAATTACTATATTTTCTCTCACACAGTTTGATAAATCTGACCATATATGCGTTTTTACAAAAAAAACATGGTTGTACATAAGACTTGCAAGGGAAACAAGAAAAATGTGCCAGTCTATTTTGGGTTGTATCTACAAGATGCTATCTCCTTGTAATCTATAGATTTCTTTACAAAAAAAAGAATATTAAGGGAATTAGCCAAGGATCCATTGTTTTTCTACTGTGGTGTAGTTAAGCCAACACCTTGTGACATTCCCAGACACACATGCCTGGACTTTGCATTATTGTGGTAGGGTAAGATTTACTAGTTATGTTTAAAGTGTTTACTGCAACCTATTTACAGAGAGGTCCAACCGCTGGGCCCCCCTCAATCGACCGTACAGGGAGCCGGCACGGCCACGGGTTTGCAAGGCTAATGCTCATGTTGTCGACCTCACTAAGAGTGCCGGGGCCCACGTACAGGAGATCGCGGGGGTTGCAGCATTTGGCCCCCCGGTGATCAGATAGGGGATAAGTTATATTAGGCAGCAGGAATCCTTTAACAGAATACCCACAAACAACAGATAAGACATTTAAAGTTACATTTTAAGTTGTTTGTAGACTATGTAAAGACATCAAAATAAGGAGTTGTCCAAAATAAGTAGAAAAAAAATATCAAAATCTAACCAGTCAAAATAAATAAATAAAACAATCAGTCTGAAAATGAAGTGAGGAAAGGTTTATGAACACGTGTGCGGTGATCTTGGCCACAAAGTACAGCTTTATTAAAAGGCATTTTGCACAAAAGCTATCGACAACTATACCGGCTTGTCTCAAGATATATATATAGCCATTAGACTTGAAGACATGCTACCTGTTTTATCTGAAATGAAATGACATGACTATCGTGGTAACTATACACAGAAAAGTCAAGCAAAATCAAAAGCCTTTTCTGCGGTAGTTACAATGGGTCATACTTACAGCAACAGAAGCCCACTGCCATGCAAAACAGTGACTGGTTGGCATCTGATCATGTGAGCGACAGCAGCCAATAAAAACAAAGCAAGCAGAAGACAAAGCACCACCAATCAATGACAGTTGCCACAAACACCACCCACTCCAACACAACTTATAGCTCAATAACAATTACCGCAATCTACCAAAGAGGGTCTAGGTCTAGAATAATCTGATGAACTACTAAGAATACCAGCAGTCCGTACACTGACAATTCAGCTTCAAGCTGACAGGCCAAATCATGTCTGACAGTGTGGATGGTAGACTGCTCAACAACCAGTCAGGCTCTCAGCTTTACACATAAAGAAGGGGCAATTTGATGCCATATTTATTTGATTAAACGCAGACAGGGGCCCCTTTATAGCAGCTGAAATGATAACTAAATGGACCATAAGTTTTACACAAATAAAATAAATATGACTTCTCTCAAGAATCCAGTAGCATCAAATATTAACATTGAGGGACATTTATCATGGTTGCTTTGGTAAGCACGTTCTGTAGGCATTATTTTTTTTCTTTGGTTTTGCTTATGTGCGACATATTTATTAGGGATGCACCGATATATCGGCGGCCGATACATATCGGCCGAAAATAGCTGTTTCGGGGAAATGCCGAAACAACTAAAAATGTGCCGATAATGGCCCACCTCCCCTGCCCGCCCACAGCACAAGTTACAAACACTGCCAGTGGCAGAGGCACTCGTGGGTGGTGCAGGGGGGTCGGCTGCAACATCTGGGGGGGGGAGATAGGAATACTTCTTTTTATGTGCCCGGGCCGGCTCCCGTGTGTGGCTGCAGGCGGGGACCGGCCAGAGCATATAAAACCTAATACTGTATACTAAAAACCAGGGCGCCTCCAGCTGTTGTGAAACTACAACTCCCAGCATGCCCGGACCGGCAAAGTCTGTCCGAGCATGCTGGGAGTTGTAGTTTCACAACAGCTGGAGGCCCCCTGGTTTTTAGTATTAGTTTTTATATGCTCTGGCCGGCCCCCGCCTGCAGCCACACACGGGAGCCGGCCCGGGCACATAAAAAGAAGTATTCCTAATCCTATCCTGGACATCCCTGTGTCCGGAAAAATCTTTTCGGAACATAAGGATATCCGCCGGTCACTCACCATTCCCCGGCGTCCTCCCGCGATCCTCCTTCGGTCCTTCGCCTCTATGGTCGTACGCACGGGACGTCACTGACGTCCCGTGCGTACAACCATAGAGACGCAGGAGGACCGCAGGATCGTCGCAGGAGAACGCATGCTGGCCGGGGCCGGGTAAGTGACTGCGTCATCTTCTTCAGTGTTCCGGTCACCGCTCCTCCGGTCCCGGCACCTACTGCTATGGTCCTTAGGCCATAGCAGTAGATGTGACCCCGGGCAGGAGGAGCGGTGACCGGATCACTGTGGGGGCAGCAGTACAGACATACAGCCTCCAGCCATACACTGTATATGGCTGGAAGCTGTATGTCTGTGGGGTGGGGGGGAAGCTGCCTACTATTGTGGGGGAGCTGCCTAATATTGTTGGGGGGGGAGCTGCCTAATATTGTTGGGGGGGGAGCTGCCTAATATTGTTGGGGGGCACCTGTATACAAATGGGGGGGGGGAGCTGCCTAATATTGTGGGGGGGAGCTGCCTAATATTGTGGGGGGGGAGCTGCCTAATATTGTGGGGGGGGAGCTGCCTAATATTGTTGGGCGGGAGCTGCCTAATATTGTGGGGGGGGAGCTGCCTAATATTGTGGGGGGGGATCTGCCTAATATTGTTGGGGTGGGAGCTGCCTACAAATGGGGGGGAGCTGCCTAATATTGTGGGGGGGAGCTGCCTAATATTGTGGGGGGGGAGCTGCCTAATATTGTTGGGCGGGAGCTGCCTAATATTGTGGGGGGGGGAGCTGCCTAATATTGTGGGGGGGGAGCTGCCTAATATTGTTGGGGGGGGAGCTGCCTAATATTGTTGGGGGGGGATCTGCCTAATATTGTTGGGGGGGGAGCTGCCTACAAATGGGGGGGAGCTGCCTAATATTGTGGGGGGGAGCTGCCTAATATTGTGGGGGGGAGCTGCCTAATATTGTGGGGGGGGGGAGCTGCCTAATATTGTGGGGGGGGGGGAGCTGCCTAATATTGTGGGGGGGGGGGAGCTGCCTAATATTGTGTGGGGGGGGGGGGGGGAGCTGCCTAATATTGTGGGGGGGGGGAGCTGCCTACTATTGTGGGGGGGGGGGGCTGCCTACTATTGTGGGGGGGGAGCTGCCTACTATTGTGGGGGGGGAGCTGCCTACTATTGTGGGGGGGGGAGCTGCCTACTATTGTGGGGGGGGGAGCTGCCTACTATTGTGGGGGGGGGAGCTGCCTACTATTGTGGGGGGGGGAGCTGCCTACTATTGTGGGGGGGGAGCTGCCTACTATTGTGGGGGGGGAGCTGCCTACTATTGTGGGGGGGGGGGAGCTGCCTACTATTGTGGGGGGGGGGGAGCTGCCTACTATTGTGGGGGGGGGGGAGCTGCCTACTATTGTGGGGGGGGAGCTGCCTACTATTGTGGGGGGGGAGCTGCCTACTATTGTGGGGGGGGGAGCTGCCTACTATTGTGGGGGGGGAGCTGCCTACTATTGTGGGGGGGGGGGGAGCTGACTACTAATGTGGGGGGGGGGGGGAGCTGACTACTATTGTGGGGGGGGGGAGCTGACTACTATTGTGGGGGGGGAGCTGCCTACTATTGTGGGGGGGGGAGCTGCCCACTATTGTGGGGGGGGGAGCTGCCCACTATTGTGGGGGGGGGAGCTGCCTACTATTGTGGGGGGGAGCTGCCTACTATTGTGGGGGGGAGCTGCCTACTATTGTGGGGGGGAGCTGCCTACTATTGTGGGGGGGAGCTGCCTACTATTGTGGGGGGGAGCTGCCTACTATTGTGGGGGGGGGAGCTGCCTACTATTGTGGGGGGGGGAGCTGCCTACTATTGTGGGGGGGGGAGCTGCCTACTATTGTGGGGGGGGGAGCTGCCTACTATTGTGGGGGGGGAGCTGCCTACTATTGTGGGGGGGGGAGCTGCCTACTATTGTGGGGGGGGGAGCTGCCTACTATTGTGGGGGGGGGAGCTGCCTACTATTGTGGGGGGGGGAGCTGCCTACTATTGTGGGGGGGGAGCTGCCTACTATTGTGGGGGGGAGCTGCCTACTATTGTGGGGGGGGAGCTGCCTAATATTGTGGGGGGGGAGCTGCCTAATATTGTGGGGGGGGGATCTGCCTAATATTGTTGGGGGGGGGAGCTGCCTACAAATGGGGGGGAGCTGCCTAATATTGTGGGGGGGAGCTGCCTAATATTGTGGGGGGGGAGCTGCCTAATATTGTGGGGGGGGAGCTGCCTAATATTGTTGGGCGGGAGCTGCCTAATATTGTGGGGGGGGGAGCTGCCTAATATTGTTGGGGGGGGAGCTGCCTAATATTGTTGGGGGGGGATCTGCCTAATATTGTTGGGGGGGGAGCTGCCTACAAATGGGGGGGAGCTGCCTAATATTGTGGGGGGGAGCTGCCTAATATTGTGGGGGGGGGGGAGCTGCCTAATATTGTGGGGGGGGGGAGCTGCCTAATATTGTGTGGGGGGGGGGGAGCTGCCTACTATTGTGGGGGGAGCCGCCTACTATTGTGGGGGGGAGCCGCCTACTATTGTGGGGGGGAGCCGCCTACTATTGTGGGGGGGAGCCGCCTACTATTGTGGGGGGGAGCCGCCTACTATTGTGGGGGGGAGCCGCCTACTATTGTGGGGGGGAGCCGCCTACTATTGTGGGGGGGAGCCGCCTACTATTGTGGGGGGGAGCCGCCTACTATTGTGGGGGGGAGCCGCCTACTATTGTGGGGGAGCCGCCTACTATTGTGGGGGAGCCGCCTACTATTGTGGGGGAGCCGCCTACTATTGTGGGGGAGCCGCCTACTATTGTGGGGGAGCCGCCTACTATTGTGGGGGAGCCGCCTACTATTGTGGGGGAGCCGCCTACTATTGTGGGGGAGCCGCCTACTATTGTGGGGGAGCCGCCTACTATTGTGGGGGAGCCGCCTACTATTGTGGGGCAGCCGCCTACTATTGTGGGGCAGCCGCCTACTATTGTGGGGCAGCCGCCTACTATTGTGGGGGAGCCGCCTACTATTGTGGGGGAGCCGCCTACTATTGTGGGGGAGCCGCCTACTATTGTGGGGGAGCCGCCTACTATTGTGGGGGGAGCCGCCTACTATTGTGGGGGGAGCCGCCTACTATTGTGGGGGGAGCCGCCTACTATTGTGGGGGGAGCCGCCTACTATTGTGGGGGGAGCCGCCTACTATTGTGGGGGGAGCCGCCTACTATTGTGGGGGGAGCCGCCTACTATTGTGGGGGGAGCCGCCTACTATTGTGGGGGGAGCCGCCTACTATTGTGGGGGGAGCCGCCTACTATTGTGGGGGGAGCCGCCTACTATTGTGGGGGGAGCCGCCTACTATTGTGGGGGGAGCCGCCTACTATTGTGGGGGGAGCCGCCTACTATTGTGGGGGGAGCCGCCTACTATTGTGGGGGGAGCCGCCTACTATTGTGGGGGGAGCCGCCTACTATTGTGGGGGGAGCCGCCTACTATTGTGGGGGGAGCCGCCTACTATTGTGGGGGGAGCCGCCTACTATCGTGGGGGGAGCCGCCTACTATCGTGGGGGGAGCCGCCTACTATTGTGGGGGGAGCCGCCTACTATTGTGGGGGGAGCCGCCTACTATTGTGGGGGGAGCCGCCTACTATTGTGGGGGGAGCCGCCTACTATTGTGGGGGAGCCGCCTACTATTGTGGGGGAGCCGCCTACTATTGTGGGGGAGCCGCCTACTATTGTGGGGGAGCCGCCTACTATTGTGGGGGAGCCGCCTACTATTGTGGGGGAGCCGCCTACTATTGTGGGGGAGCCGCCTACTATTGTGGGGGAGCCGCCTACTATTGTGGGGGAGCCGCCTACTATTGTGGGGGAGCCGCCTACTATTGTGGGGGAGCCGCCTATTAATGTGGGGGAATTCCCGACCTAATGTGGGGGAGCTGGCAATCTAATGTGGGGGAATCTAATGAGCGGAGCACTGCATTTTACCAGAAGACGGGGAGAAGTCATTTTCGGTTTCGGTATCGGTTTCGGCCGGACATTTTTTTTTATTTCGGTTTCATTTCGGTTCTAAAATTTCCATTTCGGTGCACCTCTAATATTTATCATACTATCACAGGGGGTTGATAAATTTAGCACACATAAGCAAAAACCAATAAATGACTTCAGAACAGCACTTTGTAAGCCCACCAAGAAAAATGTGCGATATTTACATACATACTGATACCAAACTGATACCAAACATGGACCCGGCATACCACAGGACTACAACTCCCAGCATGCCCTTACAGTAAGGGCATGCAGGGAGTCGTAGTCATGCAGCGGGGGCTAGTGAAAAGCTTGTCAACCTCCCCCACTGCAGGACTACAATTTCCAGCATGTCCTTACAGCAAGAGCATACTGGGGCGGGTGACAAGCACATCGACCGCCCCCGCTACAGGACTAGAACTCCCAGCATGTCCTTACTGCAAGGGCAAGCTGGGAGTTGTAGTCGTGCAGCAGGAGAAGGTGACAAGCTTGTCACCCACTCCCATCGCAGGACTACAACTTCCAGCATGCCCTTGCAGTAAGGACATGCTGGGAGTAGCGGGGGCAGGTGACAAGCTTGTTACCCGCCCCAGGACTACAACTCCCAGCATGTCCTTACTGTGAGGCCAGGATGGGTGTTGTAGTAGTGTGGCACGGGCGGGTGACAAGCTTGTCAACTGCCCGCACATCTTCCGCCCGACCACATTGCACCGCTACAACTCCAAGCATGCCCTTACAGTAAGGACTTGCTGGGAGTTGTTGTCGTGTGGCACTGTCAGGAGATGTGTGGGCAGGTGACAAGCTTATCACCCGCGCCGCACCACTATAACTCCCAGCATGCCCTTACAGTAAGCACATGCTGGAAGTTGTAGTTGCATGGCGCGGGCAGGTGACAAGGAAGCCAGGGATGTGGGCAGCTTGTGCTCTGCTCGCTGGCTTCCCAGCGGGGCAATGTAACTTCCTATTTCCCTCTGGCAGCTGTGATTGTGCAGGAGGTCTGGACCAATCACAGGTCTGCCTGGGAAATATGAAATTACATTGCTGTCACTTCACTCCCCAGCCACCCGACCGCATCTATCACCTGGCCACTAGCTGTTGTAACTAACTCCAGGCATGTCCTGACTGTAAGGGAATGCTGGGAGTTGTAGTTATGTAATACCAAGCGAGGATGATAGATGAAGGCGGGTGGCCAGGGAGCGGAGCTGTGACTTTTTTAAAAATTGCTGTCAAGTTTGTAAGCCAGGTCTGTGTTTACACTTGTGACTTTTTGAAGGGGTTTTGCGATTTTTATTTGCTTAAGTGCGACTTTCCCAATGATAAATTCCTGACCACTGCAAAGTGGAAATTGCTTAGGTAGGGCTGATTGGTATTTTTTGCTTACGCACAAAAGTCACACAAAAAATTGCTTAGGCACACGTGCAACTTTTGTAAGCCAAAAAATATATAAAAAAAATAAAAATAAATAAAAAACGCTTAAATCCCTTGATAAATGTCCCTCATTGACTCTGTATTAATGCTTTATGATACAAATAAAAATATAAACTGAAACAAGTCACACAAAACCAACACTTTACAATTAGAAAACTATATCTTAAAACAAATTTAAAAAAAATATGTAAAAAGCATGAAGGGGGATCTGTTGCTATAAAATAAACTGTGCATTTGTCTCAAGTGATAAGGAGAAATGAGATGGACACAAAGAATATGGAATGAAGGCTTCAAACAATGAACCCCACACACACAAAGTATAAACGTTACCGGCGTCAGACGGATCGGTGTATGTAACTGCATGACAATTCTGAGCGTTTCAGCTAGCATGCTGCGGAGTTCTCCTGAGTAGCAATAAACAGCATCGATCTTGGGCCACCAGTCCAGTGCAGACTTCAGGAGTAAAACAGGAAAGATAAAAAGTTGGTTATATTTTTTTTAAAGCAGGTCACCCCCCCAACATAGGATTCTAGAATCCATATCTACTAGCGATGGCTTCACATCATGTTTTCTTACATCCGACAATCAGATTGTAAAATTGGTTGAAAAAGATCTGGTATCCCCGCATGCATCAATGTCCAATTAAAATATACTGTTTATTATCCCGCATGGAGAATGGCATAAACGTTAAAAAAAATATCAAACACTGGAATTGATGATTTTTGGTGACATCGCATGATCAGAATTATTTTTTATTTTTTTTAAGCGATCAAACAGTTCAATCAAAAACAAAAACGATACAGATAAAAACTACAGATCACAGCGCAAACAATTTGCCCTCATACTGCCCTGTATATGGAAAAATTTGAAAGTTATAGGAGGTCAGAATAGGGCTTTGAGTTTTTTGTTTAAGCAGTACAATAAGAGAAAAGCATGTAAACATGGGTATTATTTTAATTGTATTGACCCGCAGTATAGGAAAATGGCAGTTTTAAAGTGCACTGCGTAAAAAATTTACCCCTCCCCCAAAGTTACAAAATTGCGTTTTTCTTTTTAATTTACCAACACAAAGAATATTTTCGAGTTGCGTTATACATTTTATGGTACAAAGTACAATTGGTTGCGCATATGTGGATGTAAAAAAAGTTATGCCTCCTAGAAGGCGAG
Organism: Hyla sarda; assembly: GCF_029499605.1. Lineage (NCBI taxonomy): Eukaryota > Metazoa > Chordata > Amphibia > Anura > Hylidae > Hyla > Hyla sarda. The sequence continues at coordinate 216,888,566 of NC_079190.1, forward strand.
GAGAAAATCCAAAAATACAAAAATGAATTTGTCTGTGTCTTTAAGGCCAGAATGGGTTATGTACTTAAGGAGTTAATGTTATGAAAAATGGATGCAACTATTGTCAGGTTTTGAATCCAGTTACAATATCATGGTCAACCACAATTTTTCACCCAACCAAAAACCTGATGCAAACTTAAATCAAACAAAATCTGATGCATGTTTTGAATACAATTTTTCTTTCAAAGTCTATGGATACAACTAGTATTCTAGTCAAATGTAAAAATCGTGATGTAAACCCAGCCTAAGGAGAATTATTAAATAAATAAAAACACACCACACATTGGAAACAAGTCTAGTTGCTCAATCTCTGAATTGATTCCAGCAATGAAAACGTGAAATCTGGCCCATGTGCCTGCGCAGACTATGGTATCAGCTGTCATTGATGACAGTTCGCAGGCTGCTGAGTCAGTGCTATTGAATACAATGGTGTGAGCATTCTGCCTGCAAGAATCTGGTAAGAGTGCTTCTTGTCGGGTCCTATTACTCTAAAAGCTTCCTTACAGGGAGATCATTGACGCAGCTTCGGAAACTGCAGGAGACTGAATTCCAATACTCATTCTAGCACTGCAGATCACCAGTTTTAGCATATGCAATACACAACACTGATTGTCCATTTTTTAGATAAATTATATATTTTTTCTACATGTAGAAGATGTAAAACATACAAAAAAAGGTTTATGTAAAACTCTAAAAGAATAATCCTATGTCATGTGCCAGTAGCAATGCTTCAGTCTAAATTAAGATTTAAAGGGGTACTCCACCCCTAGACATCTTATCCCCTATCCAAAGGATAGGGGATAAGATGTCTGATCGCAGGGGTCCCGCCGCAATATAGCATCCAGCACCCACCTGTATCTGCTTCCAGCAGCGCTGGAGGTTCTGAAGAGCGTGACGTTATGACTCAGACTTGCATTGAAGGGGCGGGGCGTGACATCACACGGGGGCTGAGTCATAACGTCACGCTCTTCAGAACCTCCAGCGCTGCTGGAAGCAGATACAGGTGGGTGCTGGATGCTATATTGCGGCGGGACCCCTGCGATCAGACATCTTATCCCCTATCCTTTGGAAAGGGGATAAGATGTCTAGGGGTGGAGTACCCCTTTAAAGCCAATATTTGTGGTCCGTGAATGAGAACATTGGTACATTTAGAGGAAGCAAACTTTGTAGAGTTCACTGTTTTCCAACCAGTGTGTCTCCAGCTGTAGCAATACTACCACTTCAAGCATGTCTGGATTAAAATCTGTCCATGCATGCTGAGAGTTGTAGTTATAACAGCTAAAGGCTCACTGGTTGGGAAACACTGATATAGCTAGTCACACTCTGGCTGGAGAAGAGGAAATAGCAACCAATCTAGGCAATGATTTCAGAGCTAAACCGTCTGCGCTCCAGACAGAAGTGTTGTCAGTCACTCACAGCAAGCTAGCTAGATATAGAGAATTTACTGGCTTCAAAAATCAATAATTTACGTGATACCATCAATTGCGCAAAAATGTGTTACTTTTCTTGTGGACCTGCTCTGCTTTCACCACTTTACAATAAGTCAGAGTATGACAGAAAAGAGGCATGGTCAGAATGGTCTGCCAAATTTACTATGAATTGTGCCAGTTAAATGGCATATAGCAGCTGCAAAAATAAACAGCAGCTGGAGTTAACTTAAAGGGGTACTCCGCTGCTCAGCATTTGGAACAAACTGTTCCAAATGCTGGAGCTGGCAGCTCGTGACGTCATAGCCCCGCCCCCTCAATGAAGGTCTATGGGATGGGACGTGATGTCATGAGGGGACAGGGTGTGGCATCAAGAGCTCCAGCATTCAGAAGATCAGTGTGTGATAAATCGGGCTTTGTAAATTCCCCCCAAAGAACATAATAAAATGGTTTAACTTTTCAGTAATAACACACACAGTACATTATTCATAATACAAGATTAGCAGAAATAGTTATGATCTTAGGGAAATACTTACATTTGTGATAATTCTGTGCAAAGAGTTAACTAACACATAATGAAATGTTGAAGGCGAGGACTGTGCCAAGCAGATCTGTTAAGGAAATGAACACTTAGAAATAAGAAATCAACAATTACACAGATCATACATTTTACAATTTTAAAATCTTACATTAGATTTATATGAGGGGACATTTGAATCATTTTAAAGCATGGTCAAACAAGGCTGTTACAGCTTTACCTTCCAGCAATCACTGGGTTCCTTTAACCCCATGGGGACGGAGCCCATTATGACCATAAGGACGGGAGCATTTTTTTCAAATCTGACCTCTATCACTTTATGCATTAATAACTCTGGGATGCTTTTACTTATAAATTTGATTCTGCGATTTTTTTTCGTGACATATTCTACTTTATGTTGGTGGTAAATTTTCATCGATCCCTGCATCATTTCTTGGGGAAAAATTCCAAAATTTAAGGAAAAATTTTAAAATTTTAAAATTTTTCTAACTTTGAAACTCTCTGCTTGTAAGGAAAAGGGAAATCCCAAATAAATTATATATTGATTCACATATACAATATGTCTACTTTATATTTGCATCATAAAGTTGCCATGTTTTTACTTTTTGAAGACATTAGAGGGCTTAAAAGTTCAGCAGCAAGTTTCCATTTTTCACAAAAATTTCAAAATCAGAATTTTTCAGGGACCATTTAAAGGGGTTCTCTGGTGCTTCCACATCTCTTCCCCTATCCAAAGGATAGGGGACAAGATGCCTGATCGCAGGAGTCCCGCCGCTGGAGACCCCAGGGATCATGCACGCGGCACCCCGTTTGTAATCAGTCCCCGGAGCGTGTTCGCTCCGGGTCTGATTACAGGCGACCACCGGGCCGCGGCATGTGACGTCACAAACGGGGTGCCGCGTGCAAGATCCTGGGGGTACCCAGCGTCAGGACTCCCGCGATCAGGCATCTTATCCCCTATCCTTTGGATAGGGGAAAAGATGTGTAAGCACCAGAGAACCCATTTAAGTTTAGAAGTGAATTTGAGGGTCTTTATGTTGCAAATCCCCTATGATGGACCCAATTATGAAAACTGCACTTGTCAAAGTATTCAAAATGACATTAAAAAGTTTGTTAACCCTTTAGGTGTTTCACAGGAATAGCAGCAAAATGGAGGAGAAAAATAAAAATCTAAATTTTTTACACCAACATGTTATTGTATCCCCATTGTTTTCAATTTCACAAGGGTAAAAAGGCCCCCCAAAACTTGTAATTAATTTTCTCTCGAGTAAGGAAATACCTCATATGTGGATGTAAAGTGCTCTGTGGGTGCACTAGAGGGCTCAGAAGGGAAGGAGAGACCATGGGATTTTGGAGAGCGAGTTTTGCTGAAATGGTTTTTGAGGGGCATGTCACATTTAGGAAGCCCCCATGATGTCAGAACAGTAAAAAAAAAAAAAAACACATGGCACACTATTTTGGAAACTACACCCCTCAAGGAACATAACAAGGGGTAAATCGAGTCATTATATACCACAGGTGATTGACGAACTTTCATTTCATTTCAAGTCTGACTTGAAAATGAAAAATTAGATTTTTAAACACTAAAATGCTGGTGTTATCTCAAACTTTTCATTTTCACAAGGAGTAATAGGAGAAAATCCCTCCCAAAATTTGTAAACCCATTTCTCTTGAGTAAGGAAATACCCAATATGTGGATGTAAAGTGTTCTGTGGGTGCACTAGAGGGCTCAGAAGGGAAGGAGCCATATTTGGCTTTTGGAGAGTGAATTTTGCTGAAATGGTTAGTGTAGTGTATTCTCAGAGGAGAGGGAGCGCCATTGGGCTTTTGGAGAGAAAATTAGGCTGGAATTAAAAGCCATGTGTGTTTACAAAGCCCCCAGTGGTCCCAGAACAGTGGACCTCCCCCACATGTGACCCCCCATTTTGGAAACTACACTCCTCATGTAATGTAATAAGGGGTACAGTGAGCATTTACACCCCACAGGTGTCTGACACTGCAGCCTCCTCCACCGCTAGACTTTCTGGCCGCACTCCTCCTGCTGCAGCCAGTCCGTGTAATCCGGCCATGCTACCAGTGGCTCTTCACCTCCCCAATAAAAAAATAAAAAAACATGCTGTGCAAGCAAATGTACAGCCAACTTCAGACAGCTGACTGCCCCCGCTGTTTCTGTATCGAATAGCTCAGTCTACTATGTCAAATAAATGGAACTCCCATGTACAGTGCTCGAATGGAGGCAAAATTAGACTATTTTGGCTCTGGTCAGGTAATAGGGGCCCATAGAAAAATGTATCTTAAACACTGGGAGCTTTCCCAGCACATAAGGTAAACATACAATGCAAACCCTATGTGAAAGGGGGCTTACATAATTGGTCAGTTTAGATTTTATTGTATAGTAGTAAATACGGGGCTGGACAGAATAACACTGTCATTGTATAGACAATGAAAATGTTCCATCAATGCACCCCTGCAATAAAATTATAGGAATATCAAAAATGTAAATAAAATATTTAATATTCTGCTGTTTAGGTTCTAAAGTTTACAACCTTTCTTCCCTGTGTGACAAACATATTTGTTCTATTAACCGATCTATGAAGCGATAGCATATTGATAGAATGTCATTTTATTATCGGTGGGGTCGGACCCCTTCCACCCCACCAATCATGAGGATTAAGGTGATGTAACATTGCTGCAGCAGCGCAGTGTTTATTTCTGATTTTTCTCTGCATAGTGGCACTTCTCAAAAATTGTAGGGAACTGCAGCAGTACACACTATGGTATCTTTATGCTAAGATCCCATGTGCAGCAGGTGAAAATATCCCCACAGACATTCAGCACAGTGCCCCGATTTAACTGTTTGAACAATTATTAGACTTTAATGAAGAGTCATGCAGAACAGGATCGTGGGGACCCAGGACATGCAAATATGTGGGGATCACAAAAGTTGGACCCCCTACATATTGTTGATATTTACCGACGTGCCATAAACAGGTGAAGTGGGACAAACCCTTAAATAGGGCCAGCAAAATGCTCCATTTAGTTTGGGTGGTCTTAAAGAATGAAGTAGTACAATATTACCCTGAGAGGTTTAGGGGGAAGCTGGGACATGTGAGCTATACTATATATATATATATACACTATATATTCACTGATTACAAAATAAAGAAAGAAAATAGGACTCCATGTCAAACTTACTTTGAAATGCTGGTTGTTGTGAGGATTGATCCTAAAGCAAGAAACAAGGCAGTCGATCATGAGATCCACATCTGCATTCTGATTTCCTGCACCTCTAGAGAAAGGCTTGCTGGGATTGAACAGCAAATTCTAATAGGAAAAGAAGTACATGTTAATCATTTTAAATACAATAATAAAGTAGTCTATAATGACTGAAAATTACCATTTTGTGTACAACATTTCATGATACCTTACTGGATTAATTGTAAAAGGGTTAAACAGATCTAAGTGATCCAGTGTTAATGCAACAACAAAAAAAAAAATTTAGTAGCCTAAAAATGCGCAATTTTACACTTTTCAGAGTAGAAGTTTGTGCATATTTAGCCATAATGAAGGCTATAAAGGACTCCTCTCTCAGAATATACAGTAGTTCACCTTTTTTTACCAAAGCTTTTCATGTGAAAACACAGAAGACTGACACTTTGCTAATGAGTACACAGTCTGTGTGTGTTTTATGTTGTGTCCCCTCAAAGTAACGCAACACAGCCATTAATGTCTAAACCTTTCCAACAAAAGTAAGTACACCCCTAATTGGAAATGTCCAAATTGGACCCAAAGTATCAATACAATGCCTTAAGTCTCTGTCATGGAGTTTACCATAGTCAGTCACGATTTTCAGTCCGAGTCAAAAATCGGATCCCAAGAGAAAATAACCAGATCGTAGTCACTAGCTGACAACGACAGGGTCCGCAGCCCCATAATAGTTAACGGCTCCGTATCTGTCCGTACCTATCCATGCACAGATACGATTTCAGGCAATTTGGACTTCCAAAATCGTATCTGTGCATCAGAAGGTCAGATGGTGGTGTGAATGCAGCCTAAGTCCCCGATGCCAGGCCACGACACTACCACCACTATGCTTGACAGTAGGCAAGACACATTTGTCTTTGTACTCCTCACCTGGCTGCAGCTGCATGTGCCTGACATTGTCTGAACCAAATAAGTTTATTTTGGTCTCATTAGACCTCAGAACATGGTTCCAGTAATCCATGCGGACGCTCTTATGCTTTATCTTTAGACTAGGCTTCCTTCTGGGATGACAGCCATGCAGACCAATTTGATGCAGTGTGCAGCATATGGCCTGAGCACTGAGAGGTTGACCCTTTACCCCTTCAACCTCTGCAGCAATGCTGGCAGCACTCATGTGTCTATTTATCAAAGACAACCTCTGAATATGAAGCTAAACATGTTATATTAAACTTCTTTTGTCGAGTGGAACCTGTCCTGTGAAACAGCTGTATTGACTTGCCTACCATGCTTCAGCTCAGTTTCAGGGTCTTGGCAATCTTCTTAACCCCTTAAGGACATGTGTTTTGATACTAATTTTGTTTTGATGGGACTTTTTGATCGCTTTTTATAACAAAAAATTCTGGTATAAGAGGCAACCAAAAATGCAGTTCTTGACTTTGGTAATTTTTTATGTTAACGCCATCAACCGTGCAGTTAAATTAACATTATATTTTAATAATTCGGACACTTACACACGCGGGGATACCACATATGTTCATCTTTATTTTTGTTCACATAATTTTATTTTAAAATGGGAAAACTTTTATTAGGGAACATGTTAATTCATATAAACTTAATTTTTTTTTATTTTTTTATTTTTTTTATAAACAAACACTTTCTTCACTATTTTTTAGTCCCCATAGGAGACTATTACATGCAATCTTCAGATTACATACACTGATCAATTCTGCTCCATAAGAGCATTGATCAGTGTTATTTGTGCTTTATTGCTACCCTCTAGAGGCTTCCCTCCATCTATACAGCTGATTGGAACATCATGATTTTCCCACAATGCTCCTGATCAGCTCCACTGACCAGCCGGGTACAGATTTTAGCTTTGTCCTGATCGGCAATGTCCGGCATTAGCCGGGGGTCCTGATCAGCAACGTCCGGAATTAGCCGGAGGAAGGTCCTGATCGGCAATGTCCGGCATCAGCCGGGGGGTTCTGATCAGCAATGTCCAGCATTAGCCGGGATGTCCTGATTGGCAATGTCCGGCATTAGCCAGGGGTCCTGGCTGGTGATAGTAGCCGGGACTATGCCATTTTGATGCGAGCTCAGTTCCTGAGCTTGCTTCATAGCCCTGCTGTGCCGCTGTGCCGTTTGTAAACAGCGATATAGGCAAGGAGTTAAGGAGTACTGTGGTGGAAAACCAAATGTTTTCTAATCAACTGGTGCCAGAAAGTTAAACAGATTTGTAAATTCCTTCTATATACAAATCTTAATCCTCCCAGTACTTATCAGCTGCTGTATGCTACAGAGGAAGTTGTGTATTTTTTTTTTCAGTCTGACCACAATGCTCTCTGCTGCTACTTCTGTCTATGTCAGGAACTGTCCAGAGCCAGGGAGGTTTGCTATGGGGCATTTGCTCCTACTCTGGACAGGCAGGTGGCAGCAGTGGGAACTTCCTCTGGAGCATACAGCAGCTAAAATGTACTGGAAAGATTAAGATTTTTAAATAGAAGTAATTTACAAATCTGTGTACATTTCTGGCGCCAGTTAGTTTGAACACTTTTCCACCGGAGTATCCCTTTAAAGAGAAAAATGGTGACGTGTTCAATGCCTATTTTACTCACTGTATAATAACATGTTTTACCCAAAACTGTATACGTGTAAGTGTATTATGAAGGATCTTATATCTGGAAGAATGTGCACAAAACACAACATGAGCCTGCATGAATGTTCGGGCACCAAGTTACAGTATATTTATTGCTCAGTTAAAGCAGCATTGCAATTTATTTATTTATTTTTCTTTTATAGTGTAGCATAGGCAATATTAGAGAATAATCCAGAGGTGCATGTGCATTCCTGTTGCAGACATAAGTTTTCAGCCATCTTAGTTTCGGATTCAGAGCAGAAATGAATTTGTCATGTTGCCTATATTTCCCATGAATCCTTTGGGTTTGCAGAGAGGAGTGGAGTGTAATCACTGCAATTCACATAATGAGATCAACCTAATCCCCCGACTTCAACAACCTGAATACTAAATAGCCAATACGCATAAGTGGGTTGGGGGTCAGTTCACCTTATGTACAGTTTTCATATTCAAATCATATTTTTTAGAGGAATATTGCCATGAGGCATAAATTATTTGACCCATAACAACAACTGAGATGTTTCTGCTTCGACTTTCCAAAAGCAGTGCAAAAATGACATTTTTTACAATGATTTGCACAACTGTGGCGGTTTTAAGAAAATCACACACACAAAAAAAAAAATTCTAACGCAATGTGTAAATACAGCCTCAGGAGAGTTATATATCTACTGTATATATACTGTTCCCATAGAGATAGCAGCAGTATACAGAAGCTAGAGCTGGAAGGGGAGGGGTCTGTGAGCTAGCAGGAACAATATGATAGGTGATGAGGTAATGTCATACTGTAGTTGACAGGAAGTCAGCTGACCTAAAACGGACCACATCCTCAGACAAAGCCACGTATCTTTCTGTGGGTCAGATTGGTAAACCAAGACAAAAGTTAAAGTAATGAAATCGATGCAGCTTTGCTGCGATGAAACAAATGTATTACCAGTAAGGAAAGTATGCATGACTAGGCAAAAAAAAATATATATATATATTTTTTTAAACAAACAGGTAGTGTGAGTGCGTGCATACATGTGTGAGATATTACTGTATACCGTATTTTTCGCCGTATAAGACGCACTTTTTCTTCCCCAAAACTGGGGGGAAAAAGTCGGTGCGTCTTATACGGCGAATACACCCCTATCGCGGCGGTCCCTGCGGCCATCAACGGCCGGTACCCGCGGTTAATACAGGACATCACCGATCGCGGTGATGCCCTGTATTAACCCTTCAGACGCGGCGATCAAAGCTGACCGCCGCATCTGAAGGGAAAGTGACACTAACCCGGCTGTTCAATCGGGCTGTTCGGGACCACCGCGATTTGACCGCGGCGGTCCCGAACAGCCCGACTGAATAGCCGGGTTAATGCTTACAGGACACCGGGAGGGACCTTACCTGCCTCCTCGGTGTCTTCTCCGTTCAGGGATCCCCTGTATGGCCGGCGCTCTCCTTCCTCGTCATCACGTACGTGGGTCGGCGTGCGTAACGACGTGATGGCGGCGGCGGAGAGCGAGGATATCCAGCCGGCAGCAGAGACGTTCCGGAGCGACGGGGACACGGCGACAGCGATGGAGCGACATCCAGGGCAGCGGTGACGGGTCCGGAGCGGCGGGGACACGTGAGTATTACCTCCTATGCAGTGGTCTTCAATCTGCGGACCTCCAGATGTTGCAAAACTACAACTCCCAGCATGCCCGGACAGCCAACGGCTGTCCGGGCATGCTGGGAGTTGTAGTTTTGCAACATCTGGAGGTCCGTAGGTTGAAGACCACTATTGGGTTCAAAATCTTTATTTTTTTAGATTTTGCATCTATAAATTGGGTGCATCTTATACGCCGGTGCGTCCTATAGGGCGAAAAATACGGTATATATTTTACACACACACACACACACACACTTTTTTTTTCACTTGGAAACCAATCTAAATATTATCATACCTTTAAAAAATTTTATACACAGAATTCCTTATAAGAGTAGTGTCACACAAACAGAATTTGCAGCACATTTCATGTTAAATCAATACAAATAAACAGATGAACACAGCATCAAATCTGCAGCAGAACCTGTACATGTAAATGTGCCCTAAGAATAATGCACATTACCTACGCCTGAAAAATGTTCAGACGATAGTAGGTTTAGCATTCACAGACTATATCTAAATCATGAAGGTAAGTAAAGGAAAAAGGTTTCCAAATATTGGTGAATGAGTCAATGCTAATACTGTCACACCTACCTTCAAGTCAATGACTAAAGATTGGACTAGATGAAATATGACGGAATTATCCTCCCAATTAACATATGTGGAAGCTTTGCACAACTTGACACAAGCAATTGCAGCACTTTCGGTCAGTGGTTTTCCTACTCCATGCCCAGTTAAAGCTTTCCTGAGGTTTTCAAGGAACAGTTTCTGCAAATACAGAACCACATAATAGATGCATTAGAATTGGAAAAACAATTTTTTTTTTTTAAAGATGGCAGTTATAACTTTTTTTCTTATATGTGGCTGTATGAGGACTTTATTTTCACAGAAGCAATTTTATCATACATATATTTTATTTGTTTTTTGTTTTATTTTCTTGGGGAAAAAACTAAACTAAACACAGTAATAATGTAGTAAAAATACTATTTTATCTTTAATCTGAGGGTCAGTATGAATATGTTTTTGTGTTACTGCATTCAAAAAGCCAGAACTTTTTTACATTTTCATCACCATTAGAGATGAGCGAACTTACAGTAAATTCGATTCGTCACGAACTTCTCGGCTCGGCAGTTGATGACTTATCCTGCGTAAATTAGTTCAGCTTTCAGGTGCTCCCGTGGGCTGGAAAAGGTGGATACAGTCCTAGGAGACTCTTTCCTAGGACTGTATCCACCTTTTCCAGCCCACCGGATCACCTGAAAGCTGAACTAATTTATGCAGGATAAGTCATCAAGTGCCGAGACGAGAAGTTCGTGACGAATCGAATTTACTGTAAGTTCGCTCATCTCTAATCACCATAGCTAAGAGAAAACTGTTAGGTAGTTAAACCAAGTCATATATATATATATATATATATATATATATATATACATACACACATATATATATACATATATACACATATATATATACATATATATATATACACATATATACACATATATATACATATATACACACACACACACATTTACACACGCACACACACATTTATATGAGGATCTTTGCAGTAACCATACAGTTCCTTTACCTTGTTCAATTTATTTTCTTCCACAACCTCCTTCGAAATGTCTTGAATAATTTCAGGACATAGAACTAGTAAAATTATCTGCAAGGGCCAAACAGCTACTTTTCTCTTGTTGCTTTCAGCAAAATTGTCCACCAGGTCAAACAACTTTTCTGCACAGTCTGGAAGAGGGAAGAACAGGTTATTTGCACTGACATACACTGGACTATACCAGTAGATAGGATGCCACATGTAAGGCTCCTTTCACACTTCCGTTTTTGGCCGGTAGGTGACGTCCGTTAGGAAGATAACGGGAGAAAAATGTCACGTATTTTTCTCCCGCTATCATAACGGGACTTAAAACGGAGGTTCGAAGAATCCCATTCAAGTGAATGGGATCCTCTTTGGCCGTATAACTCCCATTTTGCTCCGTTACAATAACGGATGTTAATAGCCGACAAAGAAAAATAAATAAAAAAAGAGACATTAACGTCCGTTTGTAACGGAGCAACAGTTTAGTGTGAAAGGAGCCTTAGAAGGGTGACAATGCAATTGTTCTAGCAACTGTTGATGTTTTACAAAATTTTCTTCATCATGTGGAATCATGTAGTCTTAATAACATCACATGGTTGGATACAACTATGAAAATGCCAACTCTGCATAGTTTTATGTATAATAAAAACACTCAATAACTTCTGGGGGCCTTAAAGAAGTACTCCGCTGCTCAGCGTTTGGACAGCCGTCACGCCAACTCCCATACACTTGCATTGAGGGGGTGGGGCGTGACATGAGGGGGTGGGGCTATGTCTTCACAAGCTCCCGGCGCCGAACAGTTTGTTCCAAACGCTGAGCAGCGGAGTACCCCTTTAAAGGAGAAGTATCATGCAGAAAAACCTATCCCCAATTTAAAGGAGGGGGAATAGCGAAGTTTTAGATTGCGGGGGTCTGACTGTTGGGATCCCCCAGCACATTCCAACACACAAACACACACACACACCCCCAATACTACTTCGCTGAATCAGGCTGGCAGGAAAACTCTGTGTGGACATTCCACTGACAGCAGCTCGCCGGCTTGCAGAACCCGCAGAAAGAATAGGACATTTTTATTCTTTTTGCGGACACCGGAATCAGAATTTCGGTAGCAGAAGCATATGGCGCAGAAATTCTGCCGTGTGCAGTAGAATCCAGAGACTCTGCTGCAGCGGAATTCCATACAGAAATTCTGCAGAGTGAACATGGTCTAAGAGTACAACGATGGCAGACCTGAGGACCATCACTAGCCCTGTGGGTGGCATGCAATCTCTTTTTAAAGGTGTCAATGGGGTGACTGAGGCGATTCCAAACCTAGGCATAGGAGCAAAAGCTGTCATTATCCTGAATGAGCATATGCAGCAGAGTAACACCTCTTAATGAATGTGAAAAAAGCACTGGCAGTGATTACTAAAGGTTTAATGACCTCTTCCCCCCCCCCCCCCCCCATATGATGTAACAGTGTAAACTTAGTACAAAAATAACATGGTCCTCAAAACAAAAATAAACCACATTTATATTCAGTACAGTTAATGTGTATACATAGTTCAATATTAACCCCTTAAAGGAGTTCTGCAGCCATAGACAATTATCCTTGGGATAGGTGATAAGTCCCTGCGGGTGGTCCCAGTGTTTAGACCCCCTGCGATCTCCTGTGCAGAAGGCGTGTTGGCCGCAGCATGATGCCGCAGCCTTCACCCCCCACCTCCATTTATCTCTATGAGAGAAGCGGCGATGCAATGTTGGTACATCCCCGCCTCTGCCATAGACCTCACTGAGGTCTACGACACGCGCATTAGTTTCGTAGAGCCATGGTAATGCTGGGTCCCCGTACGGGAGATCAAAGGGGTCCCAGCAGACGGACACCCCCGCTATCAGACACTTATCCCCTATCCTGCAGTACTCATTTAAGGAAACTGCCCATTTTGGACACAGACAATTTACATAGTAACAGTTTGTAAGGTTGAAAAAAGACAAGAGGTCATCGAGTTCAACCTAAAACCCTAATGTGTTGACCCAAAGGAAGGCAACAAAACCCCATGCCCCATTAGAGAGAAAAAAATCCTTCTGGACTCAAATATGGCAATTAGAGATGAGCGAACTAACAGTAAATTTGATTCGTCACAAACTTCTCGGCTCGGCAGTTGATGACTTTTCCTGCATAAATGAGTTCAGCTTTCAGGTGCTCCCGTGGGCTGGAAAAGGTGGATACAATCCTAGGAGACTCTTTCCTAGGAATGTATGCACCTTTTCCAGCCCACCGGAGCACCTGAAGGCTGAACTAATTTACGCAGGATAAGTCATCAACTGCCGAGCCGAGAAGTTTATGACGAATCGAATTTACTGTAAGTTCGCTCATCTCTAATGGCATCAGAATAAATCCATGGATCAACGTTCTATCCCCATAAATCTAGTATCCATAACATATTATATTATTACTAAAAAAAATCATTTTTTCCTCCTCGCCTTTTAAGAGCAATCACATTCACAGAGACTTAATGATAGAGAATTATGAAAACCAATCAGAGTGCTGAATACCAAAAAAAGGTGGCATCTGACATTCAAACTTTTATTTAGACCAGTCATAACATTGGGTGAAGTTTCTTCATATTTCAGTAATACATTTGCCCATAGCTAGAATTTTTCAGATAGTAATCTGATCCTAGTTACAAAAATCCACTAGATGCAAATATAAACCTTCTTGGTATGCCCTTTTATAGTTTAATTTCAGGGGCGACGATAAATTTGTGTCATACCTGCCATATCAGTCTGAGGTCTCTGGTACAATTTGGTAAACTCATCAGGATAATTCTCTACCCAATTCCAGAACGCCTGCAAAAAAAAAAAAAAACGCAAACCAGTTTAATAATACCATATCTTGACCGGTTTGGGCAAAAGTCAATTTTCTAAGTTAACTTAATATAATATATAGATAGATAGATATACAATAAACTAAGGTAAGGTCAGCTATGCCTCATGGCAGTAGAGAAAAACTTAACATTTCAGTTCTAGATACCTTTTCAAGACTGTTGATAACCGCCAGCTGAGCCACTTTCTTAAGAGACTTGAACTTAAAGACTGTCTCTGAAAAACAAAGGGATCGGTCAGGGCTTTACCATTACAGTAACATCACACTCCTGCTGGAAATATGCATTGTTTTGGAGGACAGACAACAACATAAGATGGCATGAGTGGCATACTGTGTGCTCAGCCCACTGACCTTGTAAAAGTCTTTTAAGTTTTGCGCAGTCCACATTGATGTACTGTATCAAATCTATATCATGAACATCAGCGTTATCCTCTGAGCAAACCGTAAGTTCTTGTAGCCTTCAGAGAGCGAAGAAGAATGACAATAGAATTTAACTATGCCGCATAATGCACTGAAATCCAATATATGTCATAAGGTAATAAAAAGGCTCCACACTGTGGGCACTAGGACAAATAAAAGAAGTTACTCTAGCTTTCTAAAAAAAAAAAAAAAAAAAACACTAAGGCATCATTTTCCAGCTTTCCAATGTAGGAAACATTTGACACTGGTGGGAGCAAAGACTTAGCAAAAGTACAATCTGTATACTCCACACATCCCACATATGCATGAAAGTCTAACATAGCTACCCAGATAACATATACAGTATGTCTACTAATATCTTATTTCTATTAACTACTTAGAAACATAGAAAATTTGTGTTTTTTCCTCCTTTCCTTTTCATCAGGGCTAAATGAGGAATTGATTTTCATAGGGTCAAGCTATACTTTTTAATGCTCCCTTTTCTTCACCATATATTAGTATTTAGTATTTACTATTGATGAATACTATTTACTATTGAGGCATAAATAACACTCTGTGGCTCAGTTTGATTATAGTGTTAAATTTATATACAATATTTTATATTTACTACTTATACATAATGAAAGAACTTACACTGCATTGCCCTATCTGGGTCCCTAAAGCCTGTTCATTTTTAAAGGGTAACTAACTTACCACAGCTCATTTGGGCCTTAAAGACAAAGCTAGTTCTATGTTTGCATTATCATTTATTCCTCCTCGCCTTCTAAAATCCATTACTTTTTTATCTTTCCATCCACAGACCCATATGTGGGCTTGTTTTTTTGCAAGACCAGTTGTGCTTTGTAATGACACCTTTTATGCTACCATTAAATGTCAGGCGCAACCCAAAAAAATATTTTTTGGGAAATTTAAAAGAAAAAATGGGAATTTTGTAAATTTTGGAGGGTTTCGCTTTTACGAAGTGCACTTTACGGTAAAAATGACATGTTTTCCTTATTCTGTGGGTCGATACGATTAAAAGGATACCCATGTTTACACGCTTTACTATTATTGTACTACTTTAAAGAAACATTTTTAAACAAAATTAGTAAGTTTTAAATCGCCCTATTCTTACCCCTCTAACTCATTTTTCCATATACAGGGCTGAATGAAGGCAAATTTTTTGCGCTGTGATCTGTAGATTTTATTGGTTCCACTTCTGAGTATATTAATTTCATTTCAAATGTTTTGATATACAGTCAGGTCCATAAATATTGGAACATCAGCACAATTCTAACATTTTTGGCTCTATACACCACCACAATGGATTTGAAATGAAACAAACAAGATGTGCTTTAACTCCAGACTGTCAGCTTTAATTCGAGGGTATTTACATCCAAATCCGCTGAACGGTGTAGGAATGCAGTTTGCATATGTATGTACGTATGTGTTATTACCTCATTATCCCATTACAACAAGCAGATAAAAGGTCCAGAGTTAATTTTAAGTGTGCTATTAGCATTTGGAATCTGATGCTGTCAACTCTCAAGATGAGATCCAAAGGGCTGTCACTATCAGTGAGGCAAGCCATCATTAGGCTGAAAAAACAAAACAAACCCATCAGAGAGAGAGCCTAAACATTAGGCGTGGCCAAAACAACTGTTTGGAACATTCTTAAAAAGAAGGAACGCACCAGTAAGCTCAGCAACACCAAAAGACCCGGAAGACCAAGGAAAACAACTGTGGAGTATGACCGAAGAATTATTTCCCTGGTGAAGAAAACCCCCTTCACAACAGTTGGCCAGATCAAGAACACTCTCCAGGAGGTAGGCGTATGTGTGTCAAAGTCAACAATCAAGAGAAGACTTCACCAGAGTGAATACAGAGGGTTCAACATAAGTTGGAAACCATTGTTGAGCCTCAAAAACAGGAAGGCCAGATTAGAGTTTGCCAAACGACATCTAAAAAAAAGCCTTCACAGTTCTGGAACAACATCCTATGGACAGATGAGACCAAGATCAACTTGTACCTGAGTGATGGGAAGAGAAGAGTATGGAGAAGGAAAGGAACATGATCCTAAGCATACCACCTCATCAGTGAGGCATGGTGGTGGTAATATCATGGCATGGGCATGTATGGCTGCCAATGGAACTGCTTCTCTTGTATTTATTGATCATGTGCCTGCTGACAAAAGCAGCAGGATGAATTCTGAAATGATTCGGGCATTATTATCTGCTCATATTCAGCAAAATGCTTCAGAACTCATTGGACGGCGCTTCAAAGTGCAGATGGACAATGACCTAAAGCATACTGCAAAAGCAACCAAAGAGTTTAAGGGAAAGAAGTGGAATGTTATGCAATGGCCAAGTCAATCACCTAACCTGAATCCGATTGAGCATGCATTTCACTTGCTGAAGGGAAAATGCCCCAAGAACAAGCAGGAACTGAAGACAGTTGCAGTAGAGGCCTGGCAGAGCATCACCAGGGATGAAACCCAGAAATGTCTGGTGATGTCTATGCATTCTAGACTTCAGGCTGTAATTGACTGTAAATGATTTGCAACCAAGTATTAAAAAGTGAAAGTTTGGTTTATGATTATTATTCTGTCCCATTACTTTTGGTCCCTTAACAAGTGGGAGGCACATATGCAAATGTTTTAATTCCTACACAAATCACCTGTATTTGGATGTAAATACCCTCAAATTAAAGCTGACAATCTGCAGTTAAAGCACATCTTGTTTGTTTCATTTAATTTCAAATCCAGTGTGGTGGTGTATAGAGCCAAAAATGTTAGAATTGTGTCGATGTCCCAATATTTATGGACCGGACTTGAAGCAGGGAGAGACGCATGCTCCACTCTCCAGCTCACCGCTCGATCCAGCTCACTGCAGGAAATGGGCTCCATTAAAAGTCTACGGAATCATCTCCTATAATTAGATGGATTGAGCGGTGAAATGGACTGGAGAGTGAAGTGCGCTGCCGCACGCTTTTCCCAGATACATCTAGTGATCTGTGTGACCTATCAAGCTTGTTTATTTATATGAGTAATCTTTTACATCTACAGGACTGTGTAAGGGCTTATATTCTGTGCAGTAAGTTATAGCTCTCATTATTTTAGGGTCTATGCAACTGTTTTATTTCTTTTTAATCCATATTTTTGGTGAGGCAACAAAAAAATATTTGACATTTTTACCAATTACGACCACAGACGTAAATGTACGTCCTGGTTTGGCGGTACTTTGCGCACCAGGTCGTACACTTACGTCCTGTGTATGACCACGCGCATCGGAGCGGTGCTCGCGTCATACACGGCAGATTCAGGCTGCTATCAGCAGACGGGGACCCGCCGGTAATGGCCGATCGTGCGGATGTCCGCCATTAACCCCTCAGATGCCGTGATCTGTACAGATCTGTACAGCGGCAATGCGCATGATAAAATAGATGATCTGATCGCCCGCAGCGCTGCCGTGGCGATCCAATCATCTGTGATGGCGGGCGGAGGTCCTCTCACCTGCCTCAGTCCATCTCCCGGCGTCTCCTGTTTTGGTCTGAGATCTAGCAGACCAGAGCAGAAGATCGCCGATAATACTGATCAGTGCTATGTCCTATGCATAGCACTGAGCAGTATTAGCAATCAAATGATTGCTATAGATAGTCCCCTATGGGGACATAAAAAGTGTAAAGAAAAAAAAAAAAAGTAGAATTTTTTTTTTTTTTTTTTAAGTGAAAAATCCCCTCCAATAAAATTAAAATTGTCCGTTTTTCCCATTTTACCCCCAAAAAGCATAATTTTTTTTTTCATAAACATATTTGGCATCGCCGCATGCGTAAATGTCCAAACTATCAAAATGTAATGTTAATGATCCTGTACGGTGAACGGCGTAAACGTAAAAAAAAAAAAAAGTCCAAAAATGCTGCTTTTTTGTCACATTTTATTAAAACAAAAATAAAAAATGATATAAAAGTTTTATATATGCAAATGTGGTATCCATAAAAGTACAGATGAAGGCGCAAAAAATGAGCCCTCATACCGCCCCATATACGGAAAAATGAAAAAGTTATAGGTGGTCAAAATCGGGCGATTACTGATTTTGTACAAAAAAAAGTTTTAGATTTTTTTTAAAGCAGTACAAAAATATAAAAGTATCTAGCCATGGGTATCATTTTAATCTTATTGACCCACAGAATAAAGAACACATCATTTTTACCGCATAGTGTACAGTGTGAAAATGAAATCCTCCAAAATGTGCAAAATTTTGGTTTTCATTTAAATTTCCTCCCTAAAAAAATATTTTTGGGGGTTCGCCGTACATTTTATAGTAAAATGAGAGGTTTCATTACAAAGTACAATTGGTCACGCAAATAACAAGCCCTTATATGGGTCTGTAGATGGAAATATAAAAGAGTTATGGATTTTAGAAGGCGAGGAGGAAAAAATGAAAATGCAAAAATAAAATTAGCCTGGTACTTGAGGTGAAAATGGGCTTGGTCCTTAAGGGGTTAATGTGCAATCACTTGTACAGTGCACTGAAATGCTATTTTGTCATTGTATCGCAGCCTACTATAATTTCTACTTCTATTACACTCTGCCATTAGAACTCAAAAGCCACTAAGGTAACAGAGGGGCCCACATGTTTTTATCCGCAGATACAACATATGGCAGCTGTAATCAGAGACATCTCTGATCCCAGGGGTTAATGCCAAACCACCACACTCCTTGTAGCTTCTCAGTCTCCATGGTTCTTTAACACCTCATCATTAGCCTGAAATTTCAAAGATTCACAGAACTTTTTGAACTTGACTCAATAAAAAAGGTTCACACCTTGTAGAAATACGACTGAAAACCGCATTAAAATTATTGCAGCTTAAAGAAAACAGGACTCCTGATGCAGAAATCCGGAGCTCCGCTGCATGCTGGTTGCCCTCTCGATGGGTATGAATAAAATGGCATATCTCGGGTAGCAGTTGCTTGACAAGCATCGTCTCATCCAATCGCATACAGTCTTTTGGTTGCTAAAAAAAAAAAAAATAAAAAAAAAAAAAAAATACTTATTGAAATCTGAAAAGGGCACTGCAGGAATTTATTAACTACAGTAAAATCTCTCCAAAAGACCAATTCTTTAAGAATAGACAAACCTGATTTTCGGTGACCACTTTTAATAGCACCTGAGGTGTCCACTGAAGAGAGTCTGCAGTCTTTCCACTTCATGTAAAAGCACCCTAAGGTTGCCCCACATATACAGGAGATGGCATGGTAATTGGCGCATGGCATGGTCAAGGACAACCAGACAAACTGCTATGTGTGCCAGCATAATAAATGTTATTAATTAATAAAGCTCTATTCACACAAGGACAGGAACAACTAATTGACAAAGTTGATAATCTATAATGAAGATCACTCGACGATTTTCATCATCGATTAGTTGTTTGGTCTGCCCGCCCTGTAATTGTGTTAACCGGTTGATAAAGGATAATAGTGCAGGTGACACCGACTACACTGATTTTTACATTTTTTTTATTTGATCCCGCCAAGATATTCTCTAAAATGTAAACCTGAACATTAGGTGGTTTGGTGCACTCTGGGAGTTTCCTAGACCAGAGGTGCACTGCTACGGCCTGGAAGGCCCACTTGTTACTGTAGTACACCCCTTTTATGAATATTTATTTTCTCTTCCTCTAGTACGTGGCCTTTCATGCTTTGAGATCTCGCACATTCACATTGAATCATCCAGTACTGCCAGTCCGCAGGATCAGTGCACAAGCAATACTTCCAGGCTACATCCAGGTTGGCAGCACTCGGGATCTCACTGCGAGTGTGTGCAAGAACCTCAATCATGGAGGGCCTACATATTTAGGGGAAGAGAATATATATTAACCCCTCAAGGACGCCAGGCGTATCCATACGCCCCCGTTTTAAAGTCCTTAAGGACTGAAGGCGTATGGGGACCGGACCGGGATGCCGGCACATCACCAAGGGGGGTCCTGAGACACACACCCCCCCCCCCCCATGTCTGCAATCTACAGCGATTTCGGGTCATACGGGTCTCCATGCTATTGGTTGCTCAGAAGCGACCGACCAATAGCAGATCGGGGGCGGCGGGGGGGGGGTTAAAGTTCGGTTCCACCGTTCTGCCCACCCACAGTAGTCCGGGCAGAATGGGTCAACCCACGGTGACAATATGCGGCTGGCCTTGTGGTGCAGCGTGCTGCAGACTATGGAAGCCGGTGAATTCCCTAGCAACATCTGGAGGGCTACAGTTTGGAGACTCCTATATGGCAGTCTCTAAACTGTAGCTCTCCAGATGTTGCAAAACTACAACTCCCAGCATGCCCAGACAGCTGTTTGGGATTGCTGGGATTTGGACTAGAGTTTAGAGATCACTGTGTAGTGGTCTCTAAACTGTGGCCCTCTAGATCTTGCAAAACTACAACTCCCAGCATGCCCACACAGCAAATTGCTGTCTCACCATGCTGGGAGTTGCGTACCTCCAGATGTTGTATAACTACATCTCCCAGCATGCCCTTCGGAGATCAGTACATGCTGGAAGTTGTAGTTTTGCGACAGCTGTAGGCTGGAGGTAACAGAACCTAACAAAAGGTTTTCCAACCAGTGTGCCTCCAGCTGTTGCAAAAGTACAACTCCCAGTCTGTCAGTGCATGCTGGGAGTTGTAGTTTTGCAACAGCTGGAGGTTTGCCAACCCCATGTGAATTTACAGGGTACATTCACACGGGTGGGTTTACAGTGAGTTTCCTGCTTCAAGTTTGAGCTGCGGAAAATTTTCCGCCGCAGCTCAAACTCCTAGCGAGAAACTCACCGTAACGCCCCACCTGTGTGAATGTACCCTAAAAACTAGGGATCGACCGATTATCGGTTTGGCCGATATTATGATTTTGGGCATTATCGGCAATTACCTTGGCGATAATCCGATAATGCCCTGCCCACCGGACCGCACAAATGCACATGGCGCTCTCTCACTTCGGAGCCCTGTCGTATTTCAAGGAAACAGTTTAGGGCCACATATGGGGTATTTCCGTACTCTGGCGCAATTGAGTAACACATTTTGGGGGACTTTTTCTCCTTATACCCCTAATGAAAAGGAAAAGTAGGGGGTCTACACCAGCCTGTTAGTGTAGAAAATTTTTTTTTTTACACTAACATGCTAGTATTACCCCATACTTTTTATTTTCACAAGAGGTAAAAGGAAAAAAAAGACACCCAAAATTTGTAACGTAATTTCTCCCGAGTACGGAAATACCCCATATGTGGGCGTAAAATGCTTTGTGGGCGCACATCAAGGCTCAGGATTAAGAGCGCACTATGTACGTTTGAGGCTTAAATTGGTGATTTGCACAGGGGTGGCTGATTCTACAGCGGTTCTGACATAAAACGCAAAAAAATAAATACCCACATGTGACCCCATTTTGGAAACTACACCCTTCACGGGATGTAATAAGGGGTGCAGTGAGCATTTACACCCCACAGGTGTCTGACAGATTTTTGGAACAATGGTCCGTGAAAATGAAAAATGTAATTTTTCATTTGCACAGCCCACTAATTTTAAAATTTTCGTGGAAAATTGTTGCTGAATTTTGAAGCCCTCTGATGTCTTCCAAAAGTAAAAACATGTCAACTTTATGATGCAAACATAAAGTAGACATATTGTATATGAGAATCAATATAAAATGTATTTGAAATATCTATTTTCCTTACAAGCAGAGAGTTTCAAAGTTAGAAAAATGCAACATTCTCAAAATTTTCATGAAATTTGGGGATTTTTCACCTAGAAAGGATGCAAGTAACGACAAAAATGTACAACTATGTTAAAGTAGAATATGTCTCGGAATCAGAATAATCAGTCCTTAAGGTGAAAAAGGGCTCAGTCCTTAAGGGGTTAAAGGTGTGTGCAAGAGTAACAAGCGTGCCAACTATACCTGGGCATCTCGGGCATAAGCTTAGGCTGCAACTAATGATTTAAATTATTTTTTTCATTTAATCAAAAATATATACATACACATAACATATACCGTATATATGTGTGTGTGTGTGTGTGTGTGTGTGTGTGTGTGTGTGTATAATTTATTTGATTAAATGAAAAAAAAAATATGAAAATCATCAGCTGCAGTCCAAGCTCATACCAAGTTATTTGCCTGTGACAGATATATTTGGCTCCAAAAAGTTAAACAGATTTGTAAATGACTTCTATTAAAAAATCTTAATCCTTCCATTAGCTATCAGCTGCTGAAGTTGAGTTATTTTCTTTCTGGCAACAGTGCTCTCTGCTGACACCTCTGCTTGTCTCAGGAACTGACCAGAGTAGGAGCAAATCCCCATAGCAAACCTCTAATGCTTCAGACAGTTTCTGAGACAGACAGAAGTGTCAGCAGAGAGCACTGTTGTCAGAAAGACAAGAACAACTCAACGTCAGCAGCTGATAACTACTGTAATGATTGAGATTTTTTAATAGAAATAATTTACAGATCTGCTAAACTTTCTGGAGCCAGTTACCACAAAAAAAAAAAAGTTTTTCTTTAGAGAACAGTAAATTCGAGTCGTCACGAACTTCTCGGCTCGGCAGTTGATGACTTTAGCCTGCATAAATTAGTTCAGCTTTCAGGTGCTCCGGTGGGCTGGAAAAGGTGAATACAGTTCTAGGAAAGAGTCTCCAGCCCACCGGAGCACCTGAAAGCTGAACTAATTTATGCAGGATAAGTCATCAACTGCCAAGCCGAGAAGTTTGTGACAAATCGAATTTACTGTAAGTTCGCTCATCTCTTTTTTTTTTTCCTGGAATACCCCTTTAATGTTTCCCCAATAACTCTACAAATACACCTACCCTTAGGTGTATGGATCACAAACACTCTTTAAATATAGAAAAACCGTAAAGCTCATTCCAGAACAGACTTACAGTGGAAATAGGCAATGAACGTTGTGAACATTACAAAGCCTCCACCAGGTTAGTTGTAAATTAGCAAGTATAAGCTCAGATCATTAAATTCTATATTATGTTTAGTAAGTTTAATTATCACAAAAATTGTATTGTAAAAATGAGTATTTAAGATAAGGTTCTAGATACTTGGCTGAACAGTATACTATGAGCAGAAAGACAGAAGGGGTGTCCCAAGGGGAGTTCGTTCAGGGTTATTACACTAGAAAACACCTGCAAAAACCATCTTTGCTGTCTGGCAATGACAAGATCAGCTGTTGCAGGACGGACAGTAAGAAAACATATTGCACTTACAAATACAATGCAAAAAAACTGAAAAGTAAAACAAACTTAAACATATGTTTCAAGTGGCCAAATATATGTTCTAGACAAGGAAGCACCCATTAAATCCCTTTAACTTCATTACAGTGCCTTTCTCTACACAAGCATATGTACAGTCATGGCCATAAATGTAAGTATTTCTCACAGAAAAAAATTGCAGTAACATGTTTTACTATACACGTGTTTATTCCCTTTGTGTGTATTGGAAATAAACCAAAAAGGGAATGGGAAAAAAAAAGCAAATTGAACATCGCACCAAACTCCAAAAATGGTCTGGACAAAATTGGTGCCCTTTCAAAATTGTGGATAAATAAGGTTGTTTCAAGCATGTGATTCTCCATTAAACTCACCTGGGGCAAGTAACAGGAGTGTGCAATATAAAAATCACACCTGAAAAAGGAGAGAAGTTCACTTAGTCTTTGCACTGGGTGTCTGTGTGTGCCATACTAAGCATGGACAATAGAAAGAGGAGGAGAACTGTCTAAAGACTTGAGAACCAAAATTGAGGAAAAATATCAACAATCTCAGTCCATCTCCAGAGATCTAGCTAATCTCCCTGGGCGTGAACTGAAGAGAAAAATTGATGAAAGGTGTAAACGCAGGATAGTTTGGATGGTGGATAAGCAGCCCCAAACAAGTTTCAAACATATTCAAGCTGTCCTGCAGACTCGGGGAACATCAGAGTCAGCGCAAACTATCCGTCGACATTTAAATGAAATGAAACGCTATGGCAGGAGACCCAGGAGAACCCCACTGCTGACACAGAGACATAAAAAGCAAGACTACATTTTGCCAAAATGAACTTGAGTTAAGCCAGAATCCTTCTGGGAAAACATCTTGTGGACAGAGGAGACCAAGATAAAGCTTTTTGGTAAAGCACATCATTCTATTGTTTACCGAAAATGGAATGAGGCCTACAAAGAAAAGAACTCAGTACCTACAGTGAAATATGGTGGAAGTTCAATGATGATTTGGGGTTGTTTTGCTGCCTCTGGCACTGGGTGCCTTGAATGTGTGCAAGGCATCATGAAATCTGAGGATTACCAATAGATTTTGTGTCGCACTGTACAGCCCAGTGTCAGAAAGCTGGGTTTGCGTCCGAGATCTTAGGTCTTCCAGCAGGACAATGACCCCAAACATACGTCAAAAAGCACCCAGAAATGGATGGCAACAAAGCGCTGGAGAGTTCTAAAGTGGCCAGCAATGAGTCCAGATTTGAACACCTGTGGAGAGATTAAAATTGCTGTTGGGAAAAGGCGCCCTTCCAATAAGAGAGACCTGGAGCAGTTTGCAAAGGAAGAGTGGTCCAACATTCCGGCTTAGAGGTGTAAGAAGCTTATTGATGGTTATAGGAATTGACTGATTTCAGCTATTTTTTCCAAAGAGTGTGCAACCAAATATTAAATTATGGGTGCCAATAATTTTGTCCAGCCCATTTTTGGAGTTTGGTGTGATATGTCCAATTTGCTTTTTTTTCCTCCTTTTTTGGTTTATTTCCAGTACACACAAAGGGAATAAACATGTGTATAGCAAAACATGTTTTACTGCAATCCTTTTCTGTGAGAAATACTTCATTTTCTTGAAAAATTTCAGTGGTGCCAACATTTACGGCCATGATTGTACGTACATACATGTTCTAGGAATATGTAGGTACAGTGTTACATTATTTCCAACATTTAGGGCCTATTCACATGTACAGTATATTGTGCATATTTGATGCACAGGATTTGATACTGCAGGTTTCAATGTAAACTAATTGACTGAACAAAAACTCTGCAGCCACAATACTGTACGTGTGAATCGATTAAAGAGAATCAGACTTTTTTGTTTTGTTCTGCGCGTCTGTGAAGTTATGGATGTTTATGTTGTCAATGACAATGTACTCCAGAGCGCATTGGATGCAGGGAGCCAGCTCGGCCAGCTCTCCTGCCTCCTGAATATTCCTCCTTAACTCCCACATCACTAGGATGTGAGAGCAGGTAGGGGGAGGTAAGCGCAGAGTGCAGGCGCTGCTGCTTTGCAAAACCCAGAAGTTGGGTGTAGCGAGGCTTCAGATGAGCCTTTCCCAAAGTTTTTTTTTCTTATACCTAAACTTTTAAAAAGGTGTGTGAGGGTGCATCACAGCAGCTCACACACTGTCCTGCTATCGGCTGTGGGTTCGGAAATCCCTGAAGGGCTGAGAAGAGGAGCAGATGCATATTCATCTGGGGCACATGAAAATACACTACACCAGCTCCCCGCATCCGATGCACCCTGGAGTGCATCATCATTAACAACATAAACATCCTTGACTCTGCACAGACGTGGCGAAAAAAAGCAAGTGACCCCCTCATTTTACACTCTTCACTTACACCATAACCTAGTATATTGGGTCTAGTACTGGTTAACCAGCTGTGAGATTCTCTTTAATAAAAATTCCTCAATTTCTCAAATCTGGGTTGACCATGGGTCTTTCCATATGTTCAAAGAGGTTTTTCGGGATAAAAGTGACTGATGGCCTATGCTCTGTATAGGCCACCAGTAGTTGATCGGCTTTGTGCCAATGGCCAACATCCCTGCTGAAAAGGTGTTCTGCAGAGTCACGGCTCTAGAATACACACTCCGTAAACTGCAGAGGAGTTCCCATTCACTTCAGAGCAAGTTGAGCTGTAGTAACCCAGCAAAACCACTACACAATGAAGAGCCCAATCTTCTGTGTGTTTACAACAGGGTCTGTGGCTCTGGAGAACAGCTGATCAGCAGGGATGCTGGATGGCAGCTATCAGTATCCAGAGAAAAGGCCATCAATCATTTTGGCCCAGATAACCTCTGTTAATTTGATTTAATTTTACTGTCTGTGGTCTATATGCAACATTGTGTTCATACAGTTATATATATCTTCCATTACTTGCAATGTGTTAAAAAAAAAAATGTTTTAACCCATGGTATTTGTTTATTATCTTGATCCCAATATAGAGTATACAACAATAATATATGCCTGTAAAGTGGTCAGTTCAAATTGCCAGAAACCTATTGACTCTAAATACTCACCCCAGCAAGACATTTTTCCAGTGTATCCAATATAATCAGCTGAGACAAATATAAATTCTTTTCAGCAGCTTCTCCAAATATCCTCTGTAAGAAAAACATATTGAGAAAATGGATTATTTTCCAAAGTCTGCACAGACTGTGGGGACAAAATGCATTGAAAAAGGGAATTTGTAGTGAAAAGCAACTGTAAAGGAAATAGGCATGAGTGAATAGCTCTACATGGTAATGGTGCCCAAACATATTAAAGCAACCACAAAAGGAGCTCGGGGTTACCACATGCGGTTACTGCAATGTGTATGAACACTTACAACGGCTCTAGGCCTACCCAACATGAAAGAATGCAGATCCTGATCATGGAAGAGAGAATGAAACTACAGTTGGCGTGGTTATGGTACTGAAATCAGAAAAGCTGTGTGACTGTTCAATGACAGGTGCAGCGTCTGTCGGGTGCCTGATAAGCACCTCTGTAACTTGATTGCAGGGTGCCAACTGTATTCCATGGCAACTGGAGGACTTTACTAGGGCTTTGAATGTGCCATTAAGCGATCTGCCTCGGGGAGGCTCAACTAGTGGCAGGCAGATCTACCTGATAAACGTGTTGGATCACAATATCAGTGTGCCCCGAGCCAAGCTTTTTTCTGAACTGTGAACAGCGTAAACAAAAATCAGTGGGCTGATCCGGCTCCCTGCCACAAAATTGTGGCATCCCGATTAGCTGAGAGGATGGCGGGAGGTCCCTAGCTGGCTCCCTGCCATCTGATCGAAGCAATGGAGTGCCGATAACACTGATCAATGCTTTGCAATGGCATAGCATTGAACAGTGTATGCAGTCTAATGATTGCAAGTAATAGTTCCCTATAGGGACTAAAAAACAGTAAAAAAAAAAAAATTTAAGTTGGGAAAAAAAAAGTGAATTCTATAAATGTGTTGCCACGTGCATAAATGTTTGAACTATTAAGATATAATGTTAAACTGCATGGTCAATGGTGTACACGTAAAAAAATACCAAAGTCCAGAAATGCATATTTTTGTCACTTCACATTTGATAAAAAATTACTACAAAGTAGGGATCGACCGATTATTGGTTTGGCCGCTATTATCGGCCGATATTCACGTTTTTTGACGTTATCGGCAATTACCTTGCCGATAATCCGACAATGTCCCGCCCCGCCCCCACCGCAAAGACGCTGTGTGAGCCGGGAACATGTCATAGAGCCTGGGTGCAAAGAGCCCTGCTTGTCTGCCCCCACTTTATTTTGACTCTGCACAGAAACAGCATTTTTTTCACTCCAAACTATTACACATTTTTTAACCAATGTATTTACAAATATAGATGTAAAGTTATTATCTACATTATATAAAAGGTTTTTGCAAATATAAAGGCTTACTTATGGCTAGCACAAATGGCTGTATATCACACCAAGTATAACCTCAATACCATCAGTGCAGTCATTGGCTTGGTACTTACCATGTTGTTTACATTTTTTAAGATGTGTGTAAGCCCACTTATGACCAGAGAAAACTTGTACTTTGAAATGTTTATGAGACACTCTTTGTTGTGCTCCATGCTGACTTTGGTGTGTGTATTCTGCTGCCCGGCTTTAATTGGAAGCTGTGGAAGAGAAGACATTAAAGTCTGGACATTAAAACAGACTGGAATATGATCCGAACTGCAAATGTTATGCTAAATAACTAAGAGATAGGCGTTTGCTTACAGGTATGCAATGTACACACGCTGCAAATTTGTGATGCATAATAGACACCAAAATTCTGGAAAGATATGCAAAAGTATAGCAAAAATCCTCATTCACACAGAGGTCATGTTGTGTATTTACACCTGCACAGCGCATTTCATCTGTTCTGCTGCAGAAATGGGATATGTTCTATGCGGCAATAAAAAACAGAGCTAATTTACTTCCAAAGATAGAACCACACCGGTCCTCAGGTTATGTGTGGTATTACAACTCTGCTCCCTTCACTTCAATGCAGCCGAGCTGCAACTTCACACACAATCTGCACTGTCCACAACATTTCTATCCGGAGTTGTGGTTGCACCAATAGCTGAAACTAAAAGTAGTAGTGTTACACATTCTGCAAAACTGTCCGCCTGCTCACCCACACTAAACCTTATACACTGGCTTATAGTGTGACTGAACACGAGTGCAATGAGAGGGTCACATAAATATGTCCAGTAGGTCCTGAGATATGTCCCCCAGAAGATCCACTGCTGAATTCAGTGAACCGCGCAGGTGGGGCTTCATTGGCTCAATTTACATATTCATTGTCTGTGACTCCACATCCTAGCGAAGTGGAGTGACTAAGCCCTGCCCCCTGCAGGGCCAGACCAGATCACTAAAGTATACATACATACATATATATATATATATATATATATATATATATATATATATATATATATATACATATATACACACACATATACATATATATATATACACACACACACATATACATATATATATATATATATCTATATATATCTATATAGATATATATATCTATATATATATATATATATATATATATATATATATATATATATATATATATATATATATATATCTATATATATCTAGTTGGTCAGTTATGGCCGTAAATGTTGGCAACCCTGAAAATTTTCAAGAAAGTTAAGCATTTCTAACAGAAAAGGATTGCAGTAACACATGTTTTGCTATACACATGTTTATTCCCTTTGTGTGTATTGGAACTAAACCAAAAAAGGGAAGAAATAAAGCAAATTGGAAATAATGTCACACCAAACAGACAAAATTATTGGCACCCTTAACTTAATATTTGGTTGCACACCCTTTGCAAGAAAAACGAAAACAGTGGCTTCCTATAACCATCAATAAGCTTCTTACACCTCTCAGCCGGAATGTTGGACCACTCTTCCTTTGCAAACTGCTCCAGGTCTCTCTTATTGGAAGGCGCCTTTTCCCAACAGCAATTTTAAGATCTCTCCACAGGTGTTCAATGGGATTTAGATCTGGACTCATTGCTGGCCACTTCAGAACTCTTCAGCGCTTTGTTGCCATCCATTTCTGGGTGCTTTTTGACGTATGTTTGGGGTCATTGTCCTGCTGGAAGACCTAAGATCCAAGATCTCGGACGCAAACCCAGCTGGAAGACCTAAGACCCAAGATCTCGGACGCAAACCCAGCTTTCTGACACTGGGCTGTACAGTGCGACCCAAAATCCGTTGGTAATCCTCAGATTTCACGATGCCTTGCACATATTCAAGGCACCCAGTGCCAGAGGCATCAAAACAACCCCAAAATATCATTGAACCTCCACCATATTTCAATGTAGGTACTGTGTTCTTTTCTTTGTAGGCCTCATTCCGCTTTCGGTAAACAGTAGAATGATGTGCTTTACCAAAAAGCTTTATCTTGGTCTCCTCTGTCCACAAGATGTTTTCCCAGAAGGATTTTTTTTTCAAGTTCATTTTGGCAAAATGTAGTCTTGCTTTTTTTGTGTCCCTGTGTCAGCAGTGGGGTCCTCCTGGGTCTCCTGCCATAGCATTTCATTGCATTTAAATGTCGACGGATAGTTCGTGCTGACACTGAT
Source organism: Hyla sarda (assembly GCF_029499605.1). Lineage (NCBI taxonomy): Eukaryota > Metazoa > Chordata > Amphibia > Anura > Hylidae > Hyla > Hyla sarda. Next base: position 216,918,783 of record NC_079190.1, read on the forward strand.
GCTCCCCGAGCCTGCAGGACAGCTTGAATATCTTTGGAACTTGTTTGGGGCTGCTTATCCACCATCCAGACTATCCTGCGTTGACACCTTTCATCAATTTTTCTCTTCCGTCCACGAGATTAGCTATAGTGCCATGGGTTGCAAACTTCTTGATAATGTTGTGCACTATGGCTGGGTGGTATGACCAAATCTGCGTATCACGGTATTTTTGTATGGCGGTCCCACGGTATATAACGGTATTTCCTCCCCCCCCAAATTAATTATCAGCCCAGGGCTGCGCTATTCTGCCCCCCCCCAACAAAAATTAATTATAAGCCCAGCGCTGCCCCCGCTGCCCTCCTCGTGCTGTTTGTTGCCGCCGCCGGCGCAGACACAAGGTAAACAAAATAAACTCACGCATGTTCCGACGTCGGCCTTGCGCTAGGGACCGGAACGTCGGACATCCATCAGCCTATCACCGGCCGCAGTGATGCCCCACTCGGCCGCTGATAGCTTCTTACATGACAGTGGGCTCAGCCTATCAGCGGCTAAGGCGGAACATCGCTGCGGCTGGTGATAGGCTGACGGCTGTCCGACGTTCCATTCACTAGGAAGCAGATGAGGCCGGTATCGGACCAACGGGAGGTGAGTTAGGCTGCGTTCACAGCACGATTTCTCCATCCGACTTGAGTAAACGATTTTATAACTTAAAATCGTATGATTTTTGTTCAGGTTTGAAATCGTGGTCAACCCTGATTTCAGACCCGAACAAAAATCTTGTGAAATCGCATGCGGATCAAATCGAATGTGTGTAATGGATCCGATTTTTTAATGGAGGTCAATGGATCCGACTTTATATACGATTTCATACGATTTTAAGCTATAAAAATCGTGTACTCAAGTTGGAAGAAATCGTGAACGTAGCCTCAAAGTTTATTTTGTTTATTTTTTGCAGCCCGGGCATAGGGATACCACACAGTATAGAGAAGTGGTCTTCAACCTGCCGACCTCCAGATGTTGCAAAACTACAACTCCTAGCAACTCCCAGCATGCTGAGAGTTGTAGTTTTGCAACATCTGGAGGTCGGCAGGTCGAAGACCACTGGTATAGAGTGTCAGCGCCGGCGGCCGCAACAAACATGAGGATGAGGCGGGCAGCGCATGCGGGTGACATCAGTATTCACCCCGATGGGGACCGCGCTGGGCTGATAATTAATAGGGGGAGCAGAACAGCGCTCGCGGGTGACTTGTGATTAGTTCCCCGATGTGGGGACAACACAGCGCTGGGCTCATTCGTTCAATTATTCCCGAGGGGGGAGGGGCCCAACCGGTATTGCGATATGGGTTAAAATTCATATCGTGCAGCACAAAAATGTCGGTGTTCGGTATGAACCGGTATACCGCCCAGCCCTATTGGGCACTGTGGACAAAGGCAAATCTAGATCTCTGGAGATGGACAGTTTTCTTCTGTTGTCCATGCTTAGTGTGGCACACACAGACACACAATACAAAGACTGGGTGAACTTCTCTCCTTTTTATCTGCTTTTGGATGTGATTTTTATATTGCCCACACCTGTTACTTGCCTCTGGTGAGTTTAAAGGAGCCTCACATGCTTGAAACAATCTTATTTTTCCTCAATTTTGAAAGGGTGCCAACAATTGTGTCCAGCCCATTTTTGGAGTTTGGTGTGACATTATGTCCAATTTGCTTGTTTTCCTCCTTTTTTGGTTTATTTCCAATGCACACAAAGGGAATAAACATGTGTATAGCAAAACCTGTGTTACTGCAATCTTTTTCTGTGAGAAATACTTCATTTTCAGGGGTGCCAACATTTACGGCCATGACTGTTTATATATATGTGTGTGTGTGTGTGTATATTCACACACATACACACAAACACACACACATTTGTGTTCATAAGTTTACACACCCTTGCAGAATTTATGACTTCTTAACCATTGTTCAGAGAATATGAATGATAACACAAAAAAAAACTTTTCTTTCACTCATGGTTAATGGTTGGCTGAAGCCATTTATTGTCAACCAACTGTGTTTATTCTTTTTCAATAAATCATAATCACAACACAAACTACCCAAATGACCATGATCAAAAGTTTACATACCCCAGTTCTTAATACCGTGTATTGCCCCCTTTAACAATAATGACAGCTTGAAGTCTTTTGTGGTAGTTGTGGATGAGGCTCTTTATCTTCTCAGATGGTAAAGCTGCCCATTCTTCCTTGCAAAAAGCCTCCCATTTCCCTAAATTCTTGGGCTGTCTTGCATGAACTGCATGTTTGAGGTGTCCCCAAAGTGGCTCAATGATATTGAGGTCTGGAGACTGAGATGGCCACTCCAGAACCTTCACTTTATTTTGCTGTAGTCAATGACAGGTCAACTTGGCCTTTTAATTGGGATCATTGTCATGATGGAATGTCCAAGTACGTCCCATGCGCAGCTTCCTGGATGATGAGTGCAAATAGTCCACCAGTATTTGTTGATACAGCACAGACAAGCCTCAAACCTTCTAGCAGAAAGTCATTTGGAGTGATGAGACAAATTTAACTGTTTGGACACAGCCATAAACACTACATATGGAGAGGAGTCAAGGCCTATGATGAAAGGTACACCATTCCTACTGTGAAACATGGTGGTGGATCGCTGATGTTTTGGGGATGTGTGAGCTTCAAAAGGCGCAGGAAATCTGGTCAGAGTTGATGGCAATATGAATGTAGTAATGTATTAATAAATACTGGCAGACAATTTGCACTCATGATCCAGGAAGTTGCGCATGGGACTTACAGTGGTCCCTCAACATACGATGGTAATTCGTTCCAAACGACCCATCGTTTGTTGAATCCATCGTATGTTGAGGGATTCGTGCAATGTAAAGTATAGGAAGTTATACTCACCTGTCCACGCCACTTCGGACCGCGTCCTCACCGCTCCCGATGCTGTCCCGCTGTTCCGGCGTCTTCTTCGGGATCCTCCGGCTTTTTCCGCATCTTCTCCGGTGTCCAGGCCTCGCTTTCTGGTGACGTTATTACATTGCGGCACCGGGACGGCGTGTGCAGCGACATAACGACGCCGGAAAGCGAGGCCCGGCCCCCGGAGTAGATGCAGAAAATGCCGGAGGATCACGAAGTGGACCCGGAGCAGCAGGAATAGGTAAGTGAACCTGTCCGGGATGCTTAAACTGCTATCCGACAGCAGCTAAAGCATTTTGCGCTGTCGGATAGCAATTAATGAGATGGCCCCGACATATAAAAGCATCGTATAACGATGTTGACATCGACATGTGATGGCCTCTGAGAGGCCATCGTATGTCGATTTGATCATATGTCGGGGCCATCGCATGTTGGGGGGTTACTGTACTTGGACATTCCAACATGACAATGATCCAAAACAGAAGGCCAAGTTGACCTGTCATTGGCTACAGCAAAATAAAGTGAAGGTTTTGAGTGGCCATCTCAGTCTCCAGACCTCAATATCATTGAGCCACTCTGGAGATACCTCAAACACGCAGTTCATGCAAGACTGCCAAAGAATTTAGGCGACCTGGAGGCTTTTTGCCAGGAAAAATGAGCAGCATCTGAGAAGATAAAGAGCCTCATCCACAACTAACACAAAAGATTTCAAGCTGTCATTGATGTTAAAGGGGGCAATACACAGTATTAAGAACTGGGGTATGTAAACTTTTGATCAGTTTGGGTAGTTTGTGTTGCCATTATGATTTAAAAAGAATAAACACAGTTGATTGACAATAAATGGCTTCAGCCAACCACTAACTAATCATATATGACGGCACTGCTCTTTTCCAAAACCCCGCCCCCCACCGAATGAACTATCAGCCGCAGCGCTGTCCCCACATCTGGGGACTAATCATGCTCTCCTTCTCCTCCTGTGAGGAAATGAATTAATTGTGACCCACGGGCGCAGGATGGAGAACGGAAGCGGTCACCTCCCCCTGCAAGCACTGAAAGTCAGTGGGCCGTGGGCGCTGAAGAGCTTCTGATCAGAAGTTCTGCAGCGCCCGCGGCCCACTGGCTTTCTACGCTTGTAGGGGGAAAGGACAGCTTCCGTTCTCTGAACAGCAGTCTTGCGCCTGCAGCTCACAACTCATTCAACCTCATTCATTTCCAGCGCCGCGGCTAACAGGAGGAGAAGGAGAGCAGCGTCTGCGGGGAACACAATTAGATGTGGGGACAGCGCTGCAGCTCATTCATAAGAGGAGGGAGGGGCCCAACCGGTATTGCGGTATAGGGAAAAATTCATATAGTACAGAAAAAACACCGGTATTCGGTATGAACCGGTATACCGCCCAGCACTACATCTTATCCTTGGATAGGGGATAAGATGTCTAGGGGCAGAGTACCCCTTTAAGGTGAAAATGGACTTGGTCCATAAGGGGTTAAGTCAAACAGGTTTGAAATTATGACTAGTGTGAACACAGCCCTAAATTGTTAAATATGTTGAAACAAAGGTATCCCCATCCACATTTACTATAGTCTACACCAGTGGTCTCCAAACTGTGGACCTTCAGATGTTGCAATCTATACTCTTCTACTGCATCCTTGGTAAGGCATCACAACTTTTAGCTGTTCACAGTCTCTGCCTGTGCTTTTCCTGCCTTTTTCCCTCTCTTCTCAACAAAATCATTGTCCAGCTCATTTCAACAAAGAAACATTTCAGTTAACTCAATTAAATGGAAAACCAATTGGTGTGTGACCGCGGAAGAATGCTTGCTGGGTCGGCATAAACAAAGTGTTGCCTGTTTGGTCACTGCTGGATGGTGCTGTCCACTCGGAGCCTATCTCTATAGGTCAGTATTTCACAACCAGGGTGCCTCCAGCTGTGGCAAAACTACAACTCCCAACATGCCCGGACAGCCAAAGGCTGTCCGGGCATGCTGGGAGTTGTAGTTTTGCCAAAGCTGGAGGCACCTTAGTTGGGAAACACTGATCTATAGGTTATGATTGCTATAGACAATGCAGGCTTACTGCAGGAGCATGACGTTGGGACATCATTCACAAGGCTATACTGACCAATTTAGGACCAAGAAATATCCACCCATCCAAATGATTAAGATTCGGCTATGTTCACATCTAAAAACTAACCTACAATTGTAGCATAAATACATATACATATACACACACATACAATATATATATATATATATATATATATATATATATATATGCAGCATGGGGCAGGACATGCTGTGTAATATGGTTATATTAAAAACAATCACGGGGATTTATTATTGTCAAACCCACACTTAGGGCTGGGCGGTATACCGGTTCATACCGAATACCGAATTTTTTGGGCTGCACGATATGACTTTTCCCCCATACCACAATACCGGTTGGGCCCCTCCCCCTCAGGAATGTATTATCAGCCCAGTGCTGTCCCCCACATCGGGGAACTAATCATATGTGACCCGCCAGCGCTGTTCTGCCCCCCCCCCCCCCCCAAATCATGTTACCCACCAGCGCTGTTCTGCTCCCCCACCAATTAATTATCAGCCCAGTGGGGTACTACTCACATATGTCACCGCAAGCACTGCCCTCCTCCTCTTTGTTGGGGCCGCCGGGTGCTGGAACTCTATACTGTACGCCAGTGGTCTCCAACCTGCAGACCTCCGGATGTTGTAAAACTACAACTCCCAGCATGCCCGGACAGCCAACGGCTGTCCGGGCATGCTGGGAGTTGTAGTTTTGCAACAGCTGGAGGTCTGCAGGTTTGAGACCACTGCTGTATGCTGTATCCCTATGCCCGGGCTGCAAAAGATAAAGAAAATAAACTAACTCACCTACGTCGGGGCCTTACGCTTGGGGACTGGAACGACGGACAGTAGTCAGCCTATCACCAGCCGCAGCAATGTCCTGCCCCGGCCAGCGATAGGCTGAGCCCACTGTCATGTAAGAAGCTCTGGCCGTTGGTTGTCTGGGCATGCTGGCAGTTGTAGTTTTGCAACAACAGGAGGTCCGCAGGTTGGAGACCACTGGCGTACAGTGAGTTCCATCGCCGTTGGCTCCCAACAAAGAGGAGGAGGGCAGTGCTTGACATCTGTGAGTAGTACCCTGCTGGGCTGATCATTAATTGGGGGGAGCAGAACACCTGGCAGGTCACATGATTTTGGAGGGGGGGGGAGCCGAATACCGCACGCGGGTCACATGATTGGGGGGGGGTGAAAATACCGTTATATACCGTGGAACCGCCGTAAGTAAAAAAAAAAAAATACCGTGATGCACATATTTGGTCATACCGCCCAGCCCTACCCACACTATTTTTTCGGGTTGGGACTTGTGAGACACCATTTTGGAGCATTGTCTCACACATGCATCATAAAAACAGACTGAAACCCAGAGACCCTACAGTTTGCATAGATTCAGAACCCACATAGGATTCCTTGCTGGAAAGTTCTGCATTGTTTTTCAATTATTTCTGCTGGAGGTTTTTTTTAACTCACTAAATGGCCAATTTCCAAGTGCTGTTTTTTTTTTATTTTTTTTTTACTACTGACACACACAGAATATATATATTTTTTTTTCTATTTATTTATTTAATTTATTTATTTTAGACAATGTGCACTTTTTATTGACATCAATTTGGGGCTCATGTGAAAATGTGCAGGAACTGTCCAGAGTAGGGGCAAATCCCCATATCAAAGCTATCCTGCTCTGGACAGTTCCTAAAATGGATAGAGGTGTCAGCAGAGAGCACTGGGGTCAGACAGAAAGGAAATTCAAAAAGAAAAGGAAAGTACTTCCTGTGGATCATACAGCAGCTGAAAAGAACTGTAAGAATTAAGGTTTTTAAACAGAAGTAATTTACAAATCTGTTTAACTTTCTGGCACCTGTTGATTTAAAAAATAAATAAATAAATAAAAATGTTTTCCAGTGGAGTACCCCTCTCAAGGTTATTTTTATTTATTTATTTTTTGAACTGGTACCAGAAAGTTAAACAGATTTGTAAATGACTTCTATTTAAAAATCTTAATCCTTCCAGTACTTAGAAGCTTAATGCTACGGAGGAAATTCTTTTATTTTTGAATTTCTTTTTTGTCTTGTCCACAGTGCTCTCTGCTGACACCTCTGTCTGTGTCAGGAACTGTCCACAGCAGCATATGTTTGCTATAGGGTTTTTCTCCTGCTCTGGACAGTTCCTGACATGGAGAGAGGTGTCAGCAGAGAGCACTGTGGACAAAAAAGAAATTCAAAAAGAAAAGAATTTCCTGCTGCTAATGAGTACTGGAAGGACAAATATTTTTTAATAGAAGTAATTTACAAATCTGTTTAACTTTCTGGCACCAGTTGATTTAAAAAAATAAAATGTTTTCCACCAGAGTACCCCTTTAAATAGGCCCAGAAGGGAACTTTGACAGGGGCTGCAGTTTGTTAGTATAATACAGTGCACTAGTGCTATAGAAGATTCATGGCTGCGATTGAAACTTACAGGCCCTGGGGAGCATGTTGGTGGTAAACTGGGGTAAGCAGCGCATTAACACTCCCCAGATGCAGTGGTCATGACTGACTGCAGCATGTGAATCTAGTCAAAGGAGAGGATTCTCTGCTACAGGTAGTTAGAGCAAGAGCCCAGCTTTCACCCTGACAGTGGAGCTTCCATTATCTCTTCAGGGGAGACCCTTGTTTGCCTTATGCTAGCCCCACCGTAAGAAAGCTGAGGCCTAGAATTAGGACCATTAATGACGTCATATAAAGGCTTTTAGTAGTCAAGAGGAGGAGGAAATACAATGTTTTCCAGTGGAGTACCCCTTTAAGGACATGGCCCATTTTGGACACTCCGCCCCTAGACATCTTATCCCCTATCGCAGGGGTCCACAGGGTGCAGTGCCGGAAACTCGTGACATCACTCCCATAGACTTGCATTAAAGGGGGCGTGGCTGTGATGTCCCAAGCGGGGCATGAGCGTGACGTCATGAATCTTCCCCCCCCACATCGCCAGTCTTCCGGCACGGAGCGAAGGTTGCTCCGTGCAAAGGATGGCTGGGGTGCCGCAGCAGAGATCGCGGGGGTCCCCAGCGTCGGGAACCCCGCGATCAGACATCTTATCCTCCTCCCCTTTTAAAATCCATTACTCTTGTTTTTTTTTACCTACAAACCCATATAAGGGCTTGTTTTCTGCGCGACTAATTGTACTTTGTAATGACATCTTTCATTTCACCATGAAATGCACTGTAAAGCAGAAAGAATTGCAACTTTTGGGTGCTTTGGTTTTCACGCAGTGCACTATATGATAAAATGATAAATTATCTTTATTTTGTAGGTCAATGCAATTAAAACAATACCCAATTTATAGCAATTCACATAGGAGATAGTGCAGCACTGCGTGAGTGTGCTGGATTGGGAATGGCAGGTGGGAGTTGGTGTAGCTGTAATGCCTCAGGTGGTGCTCAGATAATATAAGCAAAGTTCATGATACCCGTGAAGAGAAATGAAAATATCGGCATTCACCGGTGTGGCTGCAGGGTCTTCTTTATTGAGACATACTCACATGCGGGGTACAGAAGAGAGGGGGGTGGGGGGACAAGTGGTGACGACCGAGCTCTAGTTTCGCACACTTGGTGTGCTTCGTCCGGCCATTGGCCGGACGAAGCACACCAAGTGTGCGAAACTAGAGCTCGGTCGCCACCACTTGTCCCCCCACCCCCCTCTCTTCTGTACCCCGCATGTGAGTATGTCTCAATAAAGAAGACCCTGCAGCCACACCGGTGAATGCCGATATTTTCATTTCTCTTCACGGGTATCAATACCCAATTTATATTTATAAAGTTTTTCTATTATTATACTATTTTGAAATAATGCAAACCTTTAACAAAATTGGTATGCATAAAATTGTCCTTTTCTGACCCCTATAACTTTATTTTTCATATATAGGGATGTATGAGGGCAATTTGTTTTGTGCGCCGTTATCTATAGTTTTTATCAGTACTATTTTTGTTTTGATGGGATTTTTTGATCGCTTTTTTTTCTGATATGTGATGCGATTAAAAATCTGTATTTTTGGTGTTTGTTTTTTTTAAGTTTCTGTGAGGGATAATAAACATCCCATGTTAAAAGTTTAGACAAATACACACGGGTTACCAAATATGTAATTTTTTTTTGTTTTTTTTGCAAAATGCGAAAATAAAGGTGATTTTATTTTTATTTTATTTTTTATCAGGGGAGGGGGTTTTATATAATTTTAACAAACCTTTTTTATATGTAATCATTAGACTTTTACATGCAATCATTAGATTGCATTCACTGTAAAATGCCATGCCTAAGGAATAGCGTTCCACAGTGAGAACAGCAATCCACTGATCTAGCCTTGCTAAGGCTGGGTTCACACCACGTTTTGTTAAATACGGCTCCCGTATACGGTTGGGAGGAGGGGGCGGGGCTTAATCGCGGTGCCCGCACTCAGCCGTATTCGGGAACCGTATTTAATGTATGTCTATGAGCCGACCGGAGTGAACCGCAGCCTCCGGTCGGCTTCGTTTTTGGCCGTATGCGGTTTCCCGACCGCAGGCAAAAACGTGGTCGACCGCGTTTTTGCCTATGGTCGGGAAACCGCATACGGCCGAAAACGAAGCCGACCGGAGGCTGCGGTTCACTCCGGTCGGCTCATAGACATACATTAAATACGGTTGCCGAATACGGCTGAGTGCGGGCACCGCGATTAAGCCCCGCCCCCTCCTCCCAACCGTATACGGGAGCCGTATATAACAAAACGTGGTGTGAACCCAGCCTAAGCCAGACTACCTCAATGGATCGGCGATCGGTGGCAGGAGGTTGCTAAGGGGACCCTTTCTGCCATTTTAGTTCACCGAATCCCTGCAATCACCTTGTTCGATGGGGGTTCAATGAGCTCCACTGAGCTAACAGTAAGTTTCACTTTAATTTTAGACTCTGGCATTGATCACGGCATCTAAAGGGTTAAATGACAATCAGCAGCAGGTTCACAGTTGCCCGTCATTAGCAGCGAGTATGTGGCTACTGATAGTAGCTGATACTCACTGCTCTGAATCTAACACAGCTCCTGTGCTTACTTCAAAACCACTTAAGGCATTAGGGCGTACAGGTAGAGCTGGGCGGTATGACCAAATAATTGTATCACAGTATTTTTGTAACTTATGGCGGTTCCACGGTATATAACGGTATTTATTTCACCCCCCCCAAAATCATGTGACCCGCGAGCAATGTTCTGCTCCCTCCCAATTAATTATCAGCCCAGCGGGGTACTACTCACATATGTCAAGCACTGCCCTCCTCCTCTTTGTTGGGGGCCGCTGGAACTCCCTGTACGCCAGTGGTCTCCAACCTGCAGACCTCCAGCTGTTGCAAAACTACAACTCCCAGCATGCCCGGACAGCCAACGGCTGTCCGGGCATGCTGGGAGTTGTAGTTTTGCAACAGCTGGAGGTCTGCAGGTTGGAGACCACTGCTGTAAGCTGTATCCCTATGCCCGGGCTGCAAAAGATAAAGAAAATAAACTTTAACTTACCTACGTCGGCCTTACGCCCAACAAAGAGGAGGAGGGCAGTGCTTGACATATGTGAGTAGTGCCCTGCTGGGCTGATAATTGGGGGGGAGCAGAACAGTGCCCAACCGGTATTGCGGTATGGGAAAAATTCATATCGTGCAGCCAAAAAATGTCGGTATTCGGTATGAACCGATATACCGCCCACCCCTACGTACAGGTACGCCCTTGGTCCTTAAGTACCAGGACACAAGGGACTACCTGTATGCCCAATGTCCTTAACAGGTTAAGTAGTCATCTGGGAATGTGGCATGACAAAGTAGTCATAGCATCTCAGTCTGTAATCCCGCCTACTCAGGCTTGACTGACATCACAGCTACTGTTCCCTGAAGTCTTGCACTAGCCCATAAGCCGCTTCATGCCCAGAGATATCGTCGCTTCTGGGCCTGTGCAAGATTTCAGTGAAGAGCAGGGACATGCCCGGGCTGTCAAACGTGATCCAAATCCAGAACACTGTGACTACTTCGCAATGCCGCACGCCACGATGACTACTTTAGCCTCATTAGCATGCTGCCTGAATCACTTACAAAAAATGGCCTCGACATGAAAGCTACCAAAATTAAAACTTAATGGATTTTAGGTAGCAAATTTCCAGCACGCAATTTACTATTGAGACCAAAGTCGTCATGTAGCTCTAGTCTTTTCAGCAACTTGCTATGGCATTAGTGTCACACAACTATTTTGGGGTGGGATTTGGCTATATGTCGCATGTGAATTAGTATTTGCCCACAGCACACAAAAAAAAGACAAAATAGCAGGATATGTCACAGGCGATAGTCACGTGCACATGACATTCAAGTCTAAGCTGGCATTAAGATACAATTTTGTGTCTTTATTATGGGTCACAAATTCAGGCCCAATCACAGGCCCATGTCACAAAACGTGTGTCAGGCCAGGTCTTACATATAATACTAGTGTTTGTCAGTCTGTGTTCTGCTTGATCATTGGAGTAGTGTTGGCCAAAATAAAAATGTTTCAAAAAACAGAGTTTTGTTTTTGGTCTTGTATCTCAATATAGACACATCAAGTAACACTAAATATACTTTTAATACACGTTTTACAACATGTGATAATAGAAAATCTAGTAAAATGATTGTTTTCATAGGGTTTCTTAGAGTTCGACATTGTCAGAGAGATTTATTAAAACCTGTCCAGAGGAAAAGTTGCTAAGTAGCCAATAACAACTTTCATTTTTCAGCGGCCATTTCAAAAATGAAAGAAACAATCTGATTGGTTGCTATGGGCAACTGAGAAACATTGCCTCTGGACAGGTTTTGATAAATCTCCCCCTCCCTCAGTGTGCCCAAGCTGAAATAAGGCCTCATTCACATTACTGCCGTGTTCAGTTAAATGGGCACTCTCATTAAAACTATTTTTTTGCTATTGCACTCCTTATGGTAAATGAAAAATATTTCTAATATACTTTGTTTAAAAAATAAGTTTTCTATGTTTTATTTGTGCTCAAAAAAGCTCAAGAGCACATTTTCCCCCAAATCATACACAGACTTTGGACCAAAGTCCGAACACAGTAAGTGCAGCCTGGAGTGCTGAGGGGGGGGGGGGGGGGTGTCCAGCCTCATCCACTCATAGCTCCTCTCACACATAACTGCCATATGCTGTTGGCAAAAAGTCGCACATGATAAATTAGTGACCACTGCACAAAGTGATCTAAATCAGATCACTTTGTGGTACTAAAAATTAAACAGTTTAAGGCTGGGTGCACACTACGTTTTGTCCCATACGGGAGCGCATACGGCAGGGGGGAGCTAAAAGCTCGCGCTCCCGTATGTTACCGTATGCGCTCCCGTATGTCTTTCATTTCAATGAGCCGACCGGAGTGAAACGTTCGGTCCGGTCGGCTCATTTTTGCGCCGTATGCGCTTTTACAACCGGACCTAAAACCATGGTTGACCACAATTTTGTCTCCGGTTTAAAAACCGTACTGCAACCGCATACGTTTTTTTTTTTTTTTAACATGGACGTCAATGGGAAACGCACATGTATAAGGTTCCATACGGGAAAAATGTATACGTTTTTACTTTGCACATGCGCATTTGAATCCTAAAGTCCCCACCCAAGACCCCTCCCATTAAAAATGGACAAAATTTTCAAAAATGTATGGGTTTTTTTCCTATAAAAAGTGACGGAACTGTATGCACTTTTAAAAACAGTATACTCTTTAAAAACGCATACGGTTTACTTTTTTCCATACTGTTCCATCCGTTTTTTTTGCCATACGGTTGTCTTTAGAAAAACGGATTGGAAACAGTATGGCAAAAACGTAGTGTGAACCCAGCCTAAATGAAATGTCACAGGAAAAGTCGCACAGGACCAGCCTGCGACTTTTCCGGTGACATTTAGAAGGAATAAGCTGTCTAAAAAGCTTGATAAATTCCCCTCCTTGTAATTGCTGCTCAGAACACTGGATGATGCTCTCATTACTGAAACCTGATCATCATGCATAATCTTCATAAGAAACCAAAAATACAAAAGCAAAGATGAGTTATTTTAAATAATTTTGCGCTAACCAAACACGCCCCCTCTCATAGACATGAATGTAGTGGGCGAGGCATGACTTCAAGAGGGGCGTGATGTCACGACCACTGCCGCAGAAAGTTTATTAAAATGCCGGGTGCTGCGGGAGATCGTGGGGGGCCCCCCATTATCAGACATCTTATCCCCTATTCTTTGGGTAGAGGATAAGATGTCTAGCAGTGGAGTACCCCTTTAAACAGGCTGTTGAGTTAGAAGTCCAGAACTCCATGTTGTTCCAGCAAGCCCTGCATCGTTCTGCTGGGTGCTCTGTGATTCTTTAGACATCCATCCTGAGTAGTTGTACTTTTGTGGGTAACCATGGTTTATTGCCCATTAGTTTCTTTCCTATTCAGCTGACAGATGTTGTGCTAACACTGACCTTATGAGCAATTTTTGATCCATAAAAATATTTTAGCAAAACTATTTTAGCACAGTTTTATGGTGTTACAGTATCTATGTCACATGGGTCATGAAGTGACACATGGCATTGAAGTGCTACCCTTGCCAAACAGCAGTCAAGACATGAAGCTAAGAGGAATTATGGACAATTCTAAGGTCAGAATTGTAAAAGATACAGAAGAGTAAGTAGCAACAAGTATGCAGCAACTGATGGAAGAACATGTGGCCACACAATGCAGGGTATGACTAAACACTACAAACACAAAGTACATTTACTGTTATTTGATATTCCTGTATTGACATACTAGGCAAAAAATAACAGTAAAAACGCAGTTTTCTCAACCTTTCTATTAATTTAGACAACACTGTAAAACAATCAAACCAACAGTGTCAAACACATTGCCTGACACACCAATGGCATATTATTGACCTTACTGACTTTTAAAAGGGGTACTCTATTTTTAGGGGTAACTATTTTTTTTTTAATCAACTGGTGCCAGAAAATTATACAGATTTATAAATTACTAGCTGAGTACCAGGCGTTGCCCGGTTTTTCCTTCCTAATCCTTGTTGGGGAGGAAAATAAACAAAGGAGGAAGCTTTTGACTTCATATCCCATCCTCATATATTGTTGTCATATCCCAACCCCATATCCCGACCCGTAATACGTGTACCAGGTATTGAAATCGCTCCAGCCGTACAGAAGTTATGTGGGAACATACATTTCCCATTGATTTGCATGGGACTTTAAACAAAAACCCCGACCCTCACAAATGGGGGTAGTTAAGGGTTAAATTTACTAATCCTATATTTTAAGTGGTCATATAAGTAACATGTGACCAAGTATTATCGAAATATCTCCAGCCGTTTGGAAGTTATGCAGTAACATATATTTCCCATTGATTTGCATGGGACTTTAAACATAAACCCCGCCCCTGGCAAATGGGGGTGAGTAAGGGTTAAATCACCTATCCTATGTTTGCTGTTGACATATAAGTAACATGTGTGCCAAGTTTCATGTTAATATCTTTAGCCGTTTGAAAGTTTATGTGGAACATACATACATACATACAGACATTCGTTGAGTTTTATAGATATAGATTTCTATTAAAAAATCTCAATCCTTACAGTACTTAGCTGCTGTATAATACAGAAATTGAGTTCTTTTCTGTCTGACCACATTACTCTCTACTGACACCTTTGTCCATGTTAGGAACTGTCCTGAGCTGGAGAGATTTACTATGGGGATTTGCTCCTGCTCTGGACAGTTCCTGACATGGACAGAGGTGTCAGTAGAGAGTACTGTGGTCAGACTGCATATAACAAATCAAATTCCTCTCTAGTATACAGCAGCTGATAAGTACTGGAAGTAAGATTTAGATTTTTTTTAATAGAAGTAATTTACAAATCTGTTTAACATTCTGACAACAGATGATTTGAAATGAAATTGTTTTCCACCAGAGTACCCCGTCAAGGGTCTAATCACATGTACAGTATTCTCCGCAGATTTGATGCGCAGGATTTCAAGCTGTGTTCAGTTTACATTGAAATCGGCAGCAAAAAATCCTGTGTATCAAATCTGCACAGAATACTGTACGTGTGAACAGACCATAAGGGTACGTTCACACACGCGGATTTTTTAGAGGGTTTTCCGCTGCGTATTTGAAAGTGAGCGGGCTCTTCTCGGCTGTCCGCAGCAGATTTTTTGCGGCGGAATTTACGCTGTGGAAAATCCGCCACAGTCCCTACTGACTTCAATGGGGCTTGCGGCGGAGTTTCCGCAGTGTACATTTCGCCGCGGAAAATCGGCTGCAGACAGCCGAGAAGAGCCCGCCCACTTTCAAATACGCAGCGGAAAACCCGCTAAAAAAAAAATCAGCGTGTGTGAACGTACCCTAAGGGTGTAATCACATGTACAGTATCCTGTGCATATTTGATGCACAGGATTTGAAGCTGCAGATTTCAATGTAAACTAAATAACTGAAAACAGCTTAAAATACAGTATACTGCACACATTTGATTTGCAGTATGTGTGAATACACCTTAAGGCCCCTACCTGTACTAGCAGCAATTTGGGTTCTTGCCATATGGGAAAAAGTGCATCTCAACTACTATGTCTGAGAACATTTTACGCCGAGTTCACAGATTGTAAAATAAAAAAAACAAAAAAGAAAAATCAGCAGTAAATGTATCATAAAAAATGGCAGTATTTTTTATTTAATAATGTAAAAGTCTAAGGAAAAGCAATCATCAGTGCACATATTGGGGGAGATTTCTGAAACCTGATGCAGAAAAACAACAGAGCAGTTGCCCATAGCAACCAGATTTTAGATTTAATTTTTTTTCAAAAGTGCTCTGAAAAATGAAAGAAGCAGCAACCTGACTGGAAGCTATGGCGGACTGATCCACTGCTACTCCGCACAAGTTAAAAAAAAAAAAAAAACTCTAAGGCCCAGATTTATCAACCTGTGTGAAAGAAAACCAATCACAGCTAAGCTAACGAGCTCTGGTAAAGTGAAACCTGAGCTGTGATTGGTTGCTGTGGGAAAATCCCTCTATTTTTTTCTCTCACATGATAAATCTGGGCCCTATTGTTTAAAAAAAAACAAAAAAGACACAGCCATAACTCAAGTATTGGAATTACAGACTGTGGGTTCACAGTCACACTACGTTTTTGCAATACAGTTCCTGTATCAGGTTTTTGATTAAAAAAAGACGCATTCCTCAAAACCTGACTAAACTGTATCAAAATGTGTGTACAAATTTTTATCTGTACACGGTTGAAAAATGATGTCTGGTTACATGTATACGTTTTGAACTTTTCACTCCATTATGAATAAAGTTTCACAAGTTTAATTGAAATCCCAAGAAAAAAACTGGAAAGTCAAAAACCGTATGGTGAAAACTGGATGGAACCGTACGCACAAACGGTTCTGTACAGTTCCCATTGACTCCCATGTTAAAAAAAAAAACGCATACGGTTTAAGGCTGGGTTCACACCACGTTTTCTTAAATACGGTTCCCGTATACGGTTTGGAGGAGAGGGGCGGGGCTTAATCGCGGCGCCCGCACTCAGCCGTATTCGGGAACCGTATTTAATGCAAGTCTATGAGCCGACCGGAGTGAACCGCAGCCTCCGGTCAGCTTCGTTTTCGTCCGTATGCGGTTTATGCGGGAAACCGCATACGGCCGAAAACGAAGCCGACCGGAGGCTGCGGTTCACTCCGGTCGGCTCATAGACTTGCATTAAATACGGTTCCCGAATACGGCTGAGTGCGGGCGCCGCGATTAAGCCCCGCCCCTCTCCTCCAAACCGTATACGGGAACCGTATTTAAGAAAACGTGGTGTGAACCCAGCCTAATACAGTTTTTCTGTAAGTAAAAAACCGTATGGCTTGAAAAACGGAGACAACCGTATACATTATGGTGCATACGGTTTTGAATGGGAAGTCTATGGGCACGGTTTACTGTACGGTTGCATATTTTTTTATGAAATCGTATAGCAAAATCGTGGTGTGAACCCACCCTTACTTATACATTGTGAGCACTGATGGACGCTTTTCCATATACTATGATGGAACATGCTATTCATAAAAATAAAAAAAAACTGCAGTTTTTTTTATACCTGCATTTTTATTTTATTTGTATTTTTCAATGTGTGAATCCAGTCTCAAGGTTAGTTTTCCCACACAGCATTTTTCAGAAAATGGCCATTGAAGTTTTTGATGCAGTTTTCTGAGTCAAAGCTAATTAATGGCCTTTAGACAGTGTCACTAGTGCATCTTATTAACCCCTTAAGGACACATGACGTACTGGAATGTCATGTGTCCGCTCCCGATCTATAACGCGGGGCCACGGCGTATCTAACAACGGCCGGGACCCGTGGCTAATAACGCGCGGCATTGATCGCGGTGCCGCGCGCTATTAACCCTTTAGATGCGGCGTTCAAAGTTGAACGCCGCGTCTAAAGTGAAAGCATGCCGGTTAGCTCAGGGAGCTGTTCGGGATAGCCGCGGTGAAATCGCGGCATCCCGAACAGCTTACATGACAGCCGGAGGGTCCCTACCTGCCTCCTCGCTGTCCGATCGCCAAATGACTGCTCAGTGCCTGAGATCCAGGCATGAGCAGTCAAGCGGCAGAATCATCGATCACTGGTTTCCTATGAGAAACCAGTGATCAATGATAAAGATCAGTGTGTGCAGTGTTATAGGTCCCTATAAAAAAAAAGTGAATAAAGATCATTTAACCCCTTCCCTATTAAAAGTTCGAATCACCCCCCTTTTCCCATAAAAAAAAACCACAGTGTAAATAAAAATAAACATATATGGTATAGCCGCGTGTGGAAACGTCCGAATTATAAAAATATATCGTTAATTAAACCGCACGGTCAATGGCGTACCCGCAAAAAAATTCCAAAGTCCAAAATAGTGCTTTATTGGTCATATCATCAAAAAATGAATAAAACGCGATCAATAAGTCCTATCAATGCAAAAATGTTACCGCTAAAAACTTCAGATCACGGCGCAAAAAATGAGCCCTCATACCGCCCCATACATGGAAAAATAAAAAAGTTATAGGGGTCAGAAGATGACAATTTTAAACGTATTAATTTTCCTGCATGTAGTTATGATTTTTTCCAGAAGTACGACAAAATCAAACCTATATAAGTAGGGTATCATTTTAATCGTATGGACCTACAGAATAAAGATAAGGTGTCATTTTTACCGAAAAATGTACTGTGTAGAAACGGAAGCCACCAAAAATTACAAAACAGCGTTTTTGTTTTCAATTTTGTCTCACAATGCTTTTTTTTCGTTTCACCGTAGATTTTTGGGCAAAATTACTGACGTCATTACAAAGAAGAATTGGTGGCACAAAAAATAAGCCATGATATGGATTTTTAGGTGCAAAATTGAAAGAGTTATGATTTTTTAAAGGCAAGGAGCAAAAAACGAAAATGCAAAAACGGAAAAAACCCCGGTCCTTAAGGGGTTAATGGCCTTTACACATTAATGTCACTAGTGGACCTTACAAATGGCGATGGTCTTTAGACATTAGTGTCACTAACGGACCTTACCAATAGCAAAGGACTTTGTACACAAAAAAAAATAAAAAAAATTACATGCAGAATAGAAAAGGCAATAACTAGGGAGGCACGTTCTCCAAAACAGAGTTAGGGTACATTCACGTGTGCAGATTTTGCTGCAGATTTTCTTCAATGACTTATTTGACTTCGATGGGTTACAAAATATGCACATGTAAACATATCCTTAAAGCTTAGTTTATTAAGCTATTTCTGCATGGAATTCTCCAGAAAAATTCTGCAAAAAATGTATTGCCCATTCACTTCAAAAGGAAATCCTGCAGCAGAAATTCTGCGGTGTGAATGGGACAGTGGAATCCCATTAAAAGTGTATTGGCTATAAATTCATGCAGAAATTCTGGCATGTGAACATAGCCCGATGTTTCCGAACCAGAGCACCTCCGGCTGTTGCAAAACTACAACTCCCAGGATAACCCAGACAGCGTTTGGGTGTCAGGGCATGCTGGGAGTCGTAGTTTTGAAACAGCTGAAGGCATCCTGGTTGGGAAACACTGACATAGCCCAAGTGGAAGGAGTAAATGTCTCCACCCGGAGGACTTCCCAATGCTGTAGAACAGTGTGGACATGTAGAGGGGCTGCTTAGTCCCCCACCCTATGATGATATGGGCGTTAGATGTGTACCACCAAGTCTCTAAATTGTGGTCCTACGACTGTTGCAAAACTACATCTCCCAGCATGCCTGGAAAGCCAACGGCTGTCCAGGCTTGCTGGGAGTTGTAGTTTTGCAACAGCTTGTAGGTGCACAGTTTGAAAGTCACTGCCTCAGGTACACAGCTAAAAGATCAATCCAAAAACACCTTTCAAGGGTATGTTCACATAGGACTGAAAATAAATCTGCAGCATTTCAGCCAAAATCTACAATGAATCTGCAGCATTTCAGCATGTGTGAACATACCCTTGAGCTATACATAAATGTAAAGGCTACTGATCTAACACCATAACCATCAATGAGAGTGAAATAGGAGTCCTCCAGGACCACCGCTCATTCCAATATGTTTGGAGAGCCGCAGAAAATCGTCAGGATTGGAGAAGATGTGCGCAAATGTCTTCCCATAATCTGTAGCCACAAAAGGTCTCCGACCAAGGACAGTCCTGGCAAATGGAGAGCTAACCAGATCCAGCAATAACATCTCCACCTCTGGCCTAATGAACACTACAACTCCCAGCAATCCCAGTCCACTGATCACAAGCAGCAGTGTCAGCACTCACTGTTTCCATAGGAGTCACAGCACATCTGAGCAGGAAACCATGAAGTGTCAGGAATGGGATTGTCACCTGGCTGTCAGGAGTGACAGTATCCTGGCCCTGCGGTATCCATACAAGGTGTGAACAGAAGGCAATGGGAGCTGCACATGGAACCTCAGCACACGGACCAGGCCGGTGTCACACGTCCAGGAGCTCCGGAGCCTCATCCCTCCATCATCACCATCTTCCTCCATAGCAACACTCCCTTCCTCCTCCTCCCTCTTCCCGGTACCCAAGTCCCCATCTTACCTGCTCTTCGAAGCGGTTCACCACGGCCTGCACCCATTCTACCGGCTTGTGAGCCGCCATCGCCCCGGCCCGGGGTGTCCCCCCTTCCTGCTCTTCCCGGGGATCACAGGCCGCCGGAGGGGAGGTGATGATGATGATGATAGGAACCGTAACAGCTGCTGGTTATTCCACCTCCGCCGCTTCCCCCTTCCCCCACCTCCGCCGCCTCCACCACCACCGCCTCCACCTCCTCCCGCCGCCGCCCCCTCCTCTCCTCCTCCCCGCTATCGCGCTCTCCCCTCGGCCATCACCGTAAAGACGCCATGACACCAGACCGGAAGTGCGATCACTCTGCTCGGCCCCGCGACTGCTGGGGAGGAGGCGCGCATGCGCACAACACACTCACAGCCAGGGCTTGCCGATGATGTAAAGTTTACCTCGATCCGTAGAAAACTTAGAGCGCACGCGCAGAACTACGCTGACAGCTTAGGGCTAACGTAGGTGATCTAAAGTATTGTCCAATCCGTTAAAAACGCCATACACATGCGCGAGTCTACGCTATTTGTGTAGACCTAACGTACACTACGCTAAACGCGCATGGGTATGTCGTTTTCCACAGATTGTAAAAAAAACTTTATGGCGTTTTTCACAGATTGAAAAATACTTTAGATCTATTGTGGAAAAGTCCAATCTCCCACATGCGCAGTAGCACTTAGGCTGCGCTAACTGCGTAGTTACGCTTTACGCTAACTGTGTGAGCTGTGAGGGTACTGTGTCTCTGAGGAAAGAAGCAGAAAAGTCAAAGTAATAAGTAAGTAAACCCCCCAAAAAGTTAAGGACAACATAAATCAAGGTATTACTCATTGAACCCCCCCCCCCCCCCCCCCAAAAAAAAGTATCTGAACAATTAAGGGAAAGGACACAATTAAAGGATAGAAGGCCATAAATAAAGCAAGTGAACCCTCTTGCTGTTGTGGTACAGCGCAACAAGCAGGGGCGGACACAGACAGCAGAGGGCCCCTGTGCAAAGAATGTGCCTGGGCCCCCCCCCAGCACTGTGCCCCCTCATGTACCTAGACCCCACCGGGGGGCCTCCACTTACCCCGCGCGTGTAGTGTCGCCACTTGCCTTGTCCACCACAGGTGGATGGAACGACTCCTGAGGTGGGCTCCGGGTGGCCCCTGTCCCTCTCAGTGTGCGGCCCAGTGAGTACTCCCCCAGGTCAGCCTGACCCGTATCTAGCTGGGAGGCAGAGGGCAGTGCTCCCCTTTACATTCGCACCCCTGGACTTAGCACGACACCCCTTGGCACCCCCTGGTTCCTTGGCTTCTTATCCTTAATGATAGAAGTGACTTACAGGCAGGGCCAGACTGGGACCAAAAATAGGCCCAGGCATTTTTAAATAAACAGCCCATTTTTATGGTGGGGGTCTGACTCATGGGACCCCCACCAATCACCTTGGTTCAAGTGGCTCCCGAGATGTTGGAAAGCTGCAACTCCCATCATGTCTGAAGTGACTACAACTGATGGGACAGTCAGGAGACTACACAATGATATCAGTGACTACAGCTCTGATGGGACAGTTAGGAAAGTACACAATGATATCACTGACCTGAGTGACGTCTTCTCTGTTGTCTTTACTTTTCTTCTTCATCTGGTCCAGACACCAGGATTTCTTCCATCTTCTCTGCAGAGTCTGACACCTGGACATCATTGGTTCCTTAATTTGTCAGTAGATCCTCATCCTCTGTATGATGACAATAATCATTATAACCTTGCCAAATACTGTACCCCTGAATATAATAATGCCAACCACTGTACCCCCTGAATACTGCCAACCACTGTACCCCTGAATATAATACTGCCAACCACTGTACCCCCGAATATAATACTGCCAACCACTGTACCCCTGAATATAATACTGCCAACCACTGTACTCCATGAATATAATACTGCCAACCACTGTACCCCTGAATATAATACTGCCAACCACTGTACCCCCGAATATAATACTGCCAACCACTGTACCCCCTGAATACTGCCAACCACTGTACCCCTGAATATAATACTGCCAACCACTGTACCCCCTGAATACTGCCAACCACTGTACCCCTGAATATAATACTGCCAACCACTGTACCCCCTGAATACTGCCAACCACTGTACCCCTGAATATAATACTGCCAACCACTGTACCCCCTGAATACTGCCAACCACTGTACCCCCTGAATATAATACTGCCAACCACTGTACCCCCTGAATACTGCCAACCACTGTACCCCCTGAATATAATACTGCCAACCACTGTACCCCTGAATATAATACTGCCAACCACTGTACCCCCTGAATACTGCCAACCACTGTACCCCTGAATATAATACTGCCAACCACTGTACCCCCTGAATACTGCCAACCACTGTACCCCCTGAATATAATACTGCCAACCACTGTACCCCTGAATATAATACTGCCAACCACTGTACCCCCTGAATACTGCCAACCACTGTACCCCTGAATATAATACTGCCAACCACTGTACCCCCTGAATACTGCCAACCACTGTACCCCTGAATATAATACTGCCAACCACTGTACCCCCTGAATATAATACTGCCAACCACTGTACCCCTGAATATAATACTGCCAACCACTGTACCCCTGAATATACTACTGCCAACCACTGTACCCCTAAATATAATACTGCCAACCACTGTACCCCTGAATATAATACTGCCAACCACTGTACCCCCTGAATACTGCCAACCACTGTATCCCTGAATATAATACTGCCAACCACTGTACTCCCTAAATACTGCCAACCACTGTACCCCTGAATATAATACTGCCAAATACTGTACCCCTGAATATAATACTGCCAACCACTGTACCCCTGAATATAATACTGCCAACCACTGTACCCCTGAATATAATACTGCCAACCACTGTACCCCCTGAATATTGCCAACCACTGTACCCCTGAATATAATACTGCCAACCACTGTACTCCCTAAATACTGCCAACCACTGTACCCCTGAATATAATACTGCCAAATACTGTACCCCTGAATATAATACTGCCAACCACTGTACCCCTGAATATAATACTGCCCACCACTGTACTCTATCAATATAATACTGCCAACCACGATACACCACTGAATCACCCCATACACTCCATCCTCAGTCTCCTCATCACCCCATACACTCCATCCTCAGTCTCCTCATCACCCCATACACCCCACGCACCCCATCCTCAGTCTCATCCCCCCATACACCCCACACAACCCATTCTCAGTCTAATCATCACCCCACGCACCCCATCCTCAGTCTCATCACCCCATACACCCCACACAACCCATCCTCGGTCTCCTCATCACCCCCATATACCCCATCCTCAGTCTCCTCATCACCCCCATACACCCCACGCACCCCATCTTCAGTCTCATCACCCCATACACCCCACACAACCCATCCTCAGTCTCCTCATCACCCCATACACCCCACACACCCCATCTTCAGTCTCCTCATCACCCCATACACCCCACGCACCCCATCCTCAGTCTCCTCATCACCCCATGCACTCCATCCTCAGTCTCCTCATCACCCCATGCACTCCATCCTCAGTCTCCTCATCACCCCATGCACTCCATCCTCAGTCTCCTCATCACCCCATACACCCCACGCACTCCATCCTCAGTCTCCTCATCACCCCACGCACTCCATCCTCAGTCTCCTCATCACCCCATGCACTCCATCCTCAGTCTCCTCATCACCGCATACACCCCATCCTCAGTCTCCTCATCACCCCATGCACTCCATCCTCAGTCTCCTCATCACCCCATACACCCCACGCACTCCATCCTCAGTCTCCTCATCACCCCACGCACCCCATCCTCAGTCTCCTCATCCCCCCATGCACTCCATCCTCAGTCTCCTCATCACCCCATCCTCAGTCTCCTCATCGCCCCACGCACTCCATCCTCAGTCTCCTCATCACCCCATTCACCCCACGCACCCCATCCTCAGTCTCCTCATCACCCCATGCACTCCATCCTCAGTCTCCTCATCACCCCATGCACTCCATCCTCAGTCTCCTCATCACCCCACGCACTCCATCCTCAGTCTCCTCATCACCCCATGCACTCCATCCTCAGTCTCCTCATCACCCCACGCACTCCATCCTCAGTCTCCTCATCACCCCATACACCCCACGCACCCCATCCTCAGTCTCCTCATCACCCCATGCACTCCATCCTCAGTCTCCTCATCACCCCATGCACTCCATCCTCAGTCTCCTCATCACCCCATACACCCCATGCACTCCATCCTCAGTCTCCTCATAACCCCATGCACTCCATCCTCAGTCTCCTCATCACCCCATACACCCCACGCAACCCATCCTCAGTCTCCTCATCACCCCATACACCCCACGCACCCCATCCTCAGTCTCCTCATCACCCCATGCACTCCATCCTCAGTCTCCTCATAACCCCATGCACTCCATCCTCAGTCTCCTCATCACCCCATGCACTCCATCCTTAGTCTCCTCATCACCCCATACACCCCATGCACTCCATCCTCAGTCTCCTCATCACCCCATACACCCCACGCACTCCATCTTCAGTCTCCTCATCACCCCACGCACCCCATCCTCAGTCTCCTCATCCCCCCATGCACTCCATCCTCAGTCTCCTCATCACCCCATCCTCAGTCTCCTCATCGCCCCACGCACTCCATCCTCAGTCTCCTCATCACCCCATTCACCCCACGCACCCCATCCTCAGTCTCCTCATCACCCCATCCTCAGTCTCCTCATCACCCCATACACCCCACGCACCCCATCCTCAGTCTCCTCATCACCCCATGCACTCCATCCTCAGTCTCCTCATCACCCCATGCACTCCATCCTCAGTCTCCTCATCACCCCACGCACTCCATCCTCAGTCTCCTCATCACCCCATACACCCCACGCACCCCATCCTCAGTCTCCTCATCACCCCATGCACTCCATCCTCAGTCTCCTCATCACCCCATGCACTCCATCCTCAGTCTCCTCATCACCCCATACACCCCATGCACTCCATCCTCAGTCTCCTCATAACCCCATGCACTCCATCCTCAGTCTCCTCATCACCCCATGCACTCCATCCTCAGTCTCCTCATAACCCCATGCACTCCATCCTCAGTCTCCTCATCACCCCATGCACTCCATCCTCAGTCTCCTCATAACCCCATGCACTCCATCCTCAGTCTCCTCATCACCCCATGCACTCCATCCTCAGTCTCCTCATCACCCCACACACCCCATGCACTCCATCCTCAGTCTCCTCATCATCCCATGCACTCCATCCTCAGTCTCCTCATCACCCCCATACACCCCACGCACCCCATCCTCATTCTCCTCATCACCCCATACACCCCATGCACTCCATCCTCAGTCTCCTCATCACCCCATGCACTCCATCCTCAGTCTCCTCATCACCCCATGCACTCCATCCTCAGTCTCCTCATCATCCCATATACCTTAAGCACCTCATCAGTATTACACAGCTGACACCCCCCCCCCGATCCTTCTCATCAACATTAAACCCCCTAATCATTACCCCCCTGACCCCCCCCTCTGGTCCTCCTTATCAACACTACGCTCTCCCAGACCCCCAATCCTCCTTATCATTACACCACCAACCTCTTCAACACCCCTCCTGTCCTCTTCATCATCATTACAATCCCCTCCCCCCACCCCCCTGCACCCGACCGTCGCTCTCCTCACCTTATCTGCTCAGCGATGCGGCCGTGTGAGGCGGGAGGGTTTGCTGCTCCTGTCGCTTCTGCCGGGGTCAGAGGCCATGACACGTGACGTCAGGGGCTTGGAACAGACGTGCGTGCCTGCGCGGGGCACGTCTGTTACCATCAGCCCCTGGCCTGTCCTCTCGCCCGGCCGAGGTAAATTACTGCTGTCAGCGGCAGGTCCGGGACCTGTTGCTGCAGCATTTAGTATGAAGTACTGGCAGGGGGCCCTGCAGGGGCCCAGACTGTGAGGCCCAGGCTGTGACCTGGGCTACTAGGGGGCCCCCTAACACGCTGGGCCCCTGTGCAGCCGAACCGGCTGAACAAGTGATATGTCCGCCCCTGGCAACAAGCAATTAACGCACTGCGCCGGCACGGTTCTATATGCAGTGCGCATGTGCGATATGGAAAATCCATGGGTGATCCAAGAAACTACACCTACGCTGATAACAAGCAAGTAACGCACTGCGCAGACGCGATCCTACGCTAGAACTAATGCGCATGCGCGACATTACGCAATTAGCGTAGCGTACACTAATAGCGTAAACTCGCGCATGCCATTTTTCACAGATTGGACAAGGCAGCGTTAGTAGCGTAGCATTACCGTAGCCCTACACATGCGCAGTTGTCCGTACGGCGCAGGGATTGCGTTAGTAGCGTAGTGATAGCGTAGCTGTAGAAACCTTAAAGCGCATGCGCAGGGCTCTAGCATAGGCAGCTGGAAACCAGCGTAGGCTTAGTGTAGTTTAAAATTAGTGCAGCGTAGCTAGCTTAGATTGTAACGTAACGTAGCGTATTTTAGATTTCATAGTGAAAGGAGGTAGGTTATAGGTTTTAAAGTAAAGAGACTACAACTCCCAGTATGCCCAGGGTGCCAGCGTAGTTAGCGTAGCGTAGTGTTAGCTCAGTTTTAGCGTACTGTAGTGTTAGCGCAGTCTTAGCGTAGTTAGCGTAATGTAGTGTTAGCGCAGTTTTAGCGTAGCATAGTGTTAGCACAGTTTCAGCGTAGTTAAAGGGGTACTCCGGTGAAAACCTTTTTTCTTTTAAATCAACTGGTGCCAGAAAGTTAAACATATTTGTAACTTCTATTAAAAAATCTTAATCCTTCCAGTACTTATTAGCTGCTGAATGCTACAGAGGAAATTCCTTTCTTTTTGGAACACTGATGACATCACGAGCACAGTGCTCTCTGCTGACATCTCTGTCCATTTTAGCAACCGTGCATAGCAGATGTATGCTAAGGGCAGCATAGTGGCTCAGTGGTTAGCACTGCTGCCTTGCAGTGCTGGGCCCTTGGGTTCAAATCCCACTGAGGACAACAATAAATAAAGAGTTATTATTATTATAATGACATCAGCAAAGAGCACTGTGCTCGTGATGTCATCAGAGAGAATTCCAAAAAGAAAAGAATTTCCTCCGTGGTATTCAGCAGCTAATGAGTACAGGAAGGATTAAGATTTTTTAATAGAAGTAATTTACAAATCTGTTTAACTTTCTGGCACCAGTTGATTTAAAAGAAAACAGGTTTTCACTGGAGTACCCCTTTAATGTAGCACAGTTTTAGCGTAGTGTAGTGTTAGCACAGTTTTAACGTAGTTAGCGTAGCGTTAGCACAGTTTTAGCGTAGTTAGTGTATTGTAGTGTTAGTGCATTTTTAGCGTAGCGTGGTGTTAAAGCAGTTTTAGAGTACTTAGCGTAGCGTAGTGTTAGTGCAGTTTTAGAGTAGTTAACATAGGGTAGTGTTAGCGCAGTTTTAGCGTATTTAGTGTAGCATAGTGTTAGAACTGTTTTAGAGTAGTTAGCGTAGCGTAGTGTTAGCGCAGTTTTAGCGTAGCATTAGCGCAGTTTTAGTGTATTTACCATAGTGTAGTGTTAGCGCAGTTTTAGCGTATTTAGCGTAGCATATTGTTAGCGCATTTTCAGCACATTTAGCGTAGTATATTGTTAGTGCAGTTTTAGAGTAGTTAGTGTAGTGTTGGCGCAGTTGTAGCGTAGTGTAATGTTAGCGCAGTTTTAGAGTAGTTAGCGTAGTGTAGGGTTGGCACAGTTTTAGTATATTTAGCATAGTGTAGTGTTAGCGCAGTTTTAGCATATTTAACGTAGCGTAGTGTTAGCGCTGTTTAAAGGTAGTTAGCGTAGCATAGTGTTAGCGCAGTTTTAGCGTAGGTAGCATAGCGTTAGTACAGTTTTAGAGTAGTTAGCGTAGTGTAGTATTAGGGCAGTTTTAGCTTAGTGTAATGTTAGCGTAGTTTTAACGTATTTAGCGTAGCGTATTCTTAGCGCAGTTTTAGCATATTTAGCGTAGTGTAGTGTTAGCGCAGTTTTAGAGTAGTTAGCATAGTGTAGTGTTAGCGCAGTTTTAGTGTAGTGTAGTGTTAGCGCAGTTTTAGCATAGTTAGCGTAGTGTAGTGTTGGCGCACTTTTAGCATATTTAGCGTAGTGTAGTGTTACCACAGTTTTAGAGTGGTTAGCGTAGTGTAGTGTTATCGCAGTTTTAGCGTATTTAGCATAGTGTAGTTTTAGCGCATTTAGCGTAGCGTAGTGTTAGCGCTGTTTAAAGGTAGTTAGCGTAGCATAGTGGTAGCGCAGTTTTAGCGTAGTTAGCATAGCGTTAGTACAGTTTTAGAGTAGTTAGCGTAGTGTAGTGTTAGGGCAGTTTTAGCGTAGTGTAATGTTAGCGTAGTTTTAACGTATTCAGCGTAGCGTATTGTTAGCGCAGTTTTAGCATATTTAGCGTAGTGTAGTGTTAGATCAGTTTTAGAGTAGTTAGCATAGTGTAGTGTTAGCGCAGTTTTAGTGTAGTGTAGTGTTAGCGCAGTTTTAGCGTAGTGTAGTGTTGGCGCACTTTTAGCGTATTTAGCATAGTGTAGTGTTGGCGCAGTTTTAGCTTAGTGTAGTGTTAACACAGTTTTAGAGTAGTCAGCGTAGTCTATTGTTATCGCAGTTTTAGCATATTTAGCATAGTGTAGTGTTAGCGCAGTTTTAGCCTATTTAGCGTAGTGTAGTGTTAGCGCAGTTTTAGCCTATTTAGCGTAGTGTAGTGTTAGCGCAGTTTCTAGCGTATTTAGCGTAGCATAGTGTTAGCGAAGTTTTAGTGTAGTTAGCATATTGTAGTGTTAGCACAGTTTTAGTGTAGTTAGCGTAGCGTTAGCACAGTTTTAGCGTAGTTAGCCTAGTGTAGTGTAAGCGCAGTTTTAGCGTAGTTAGCATAGCCTTAGAGCAGTTAGTGTATCGTAGTGTTAGCGCATTTTTGGCGTAGTTAACGTAGCGTAGTTTTACACTGGTGTAGTGTAGTTAGTGTAGGGTAGTGTTGGTGCAGTTTTAGCGTATTTAGCGCAGTGTAGTGTTAGCGCAGTTTTAGAGCAGTTAGCGTAGTGTAGTGTTAGCGCAGTTTTAGCGTATTTAGCGTAGCGTGTTGTTAGCGCAGTTGTTAGCGTATTGTTAGCGCAGTTTTAGAGTAGTTAGCGTAGTGTTAGCGCAATTTTAGAGTAGTTAGCGTAGTGTAGTGCTGGCGCAGTTTTAGTATATTTAGCGTAGTGTAGTGTTAGCGCAGTTTTAGCATAGTGTAGTGTTAGCGCAGTTTTAGCGTAGTGTAGTGTTACCACAGTTTTTAGTGGTTAGCGTAGTGTAGTGTTATCGCAGTTTTAGCGTATTTAGCATAGTGTGGTTTTAGCGCATTTAGCGTAGCGTAGTGTTAGCGCTGTTTAAACGTAGTTAGCGTAGCGTAGTGTTAGCACAGATTTAGCGTAGTTAGCATAGCGTAGTGTTAGCACAGATTTAGCGTAGTTTGCATAGCGTTAGCACAGTTTTAGAGTAGTTAGCGTAGTGTAGTGTTAGCGCAGTTTTAGCGTATTTAGAGTAGTGTAATGTTGGCGTAGTTTTAGCGTAGCATATTGTTAGCGCAGTTTTAGCATATTTAGCGTAGTGTAGTGTTAGCTCAATTTTAGAGTAGTTAGCGTAGTGTAGTGTTAGCGCACTTTTAGCGTATTTATCGTAGTGTAGTGTAGTGTTACCACAGTTTTAGAGTAGTCAGCGTAGTGTAGTGTTATCGCAGTTTTAGAGTATTTAGCATAGTGTAGTGTTAGCGCAGTTTTAGCCTATTTAGCCTAGTGTGGTGTTAGCGCATTTTAACGTTTTTAGAGTAGTGTAGTGTTAGCGCAGTTTTAGCGTATTTAGCGTAGCATGGTGTTAGCGCAGTTTTAGCGAAGTTAGCATATTGTAGTGTTAGCACAGTTTTAGCGTAGTTAGCGTAGCGTAGTGTTAGCGCAGTTTTAGCATAGTTAGCGTAGTGTAGTGTAAGTGCAGTTTTAGCGTAGCGTTAGCGCAGTTAGTGTATCGTAGTGTTAGCGCATTTTTTGCGTAGTTAACGTAGCGTAGTGTTACCATAGTTTTACACAGGTGTAGGGTAGTTAGTGTAGCGTAGTGTTAGCGCAGTTTTAAAGTAGTTAGCGTAGTGTAGTGTTAGCACAGTTTTAGTGTATTTAGTGTAGTATAGTATTAGCACAGTTTTAGCGTAGTTAGTGTAGCGTAGTGTTAATGCAGTTTTAGCCTAGTTAGCGTAGCATTAGCGCAGTTTTAGCCTAGTTAGCGTAGCATTAGCAGTTTTACAGTAGTTAGCGTAGCGTAGTGTTCGCACAGTTTTAGCGTATTTAGTGTAGTATAGTGTTAGCACAGTTTTAGCGTAGTTAGTGTAGCGTAGTGTTAATGCAGTTTTAGCCTAGTTAGCGTAGTGTTAGGGCAGTTTTACAGTAGTTAGCGTAGCAGGATACTGTATGTGTCATTAGAGTGTATTCACACAGGGCAGTTTATAGTTTGGGGTGCTTCAGTGGCAGGCCTATCAATTCTGCAAGCCCCATTAAGATTAGTTTGAAAGTTGCTGAAATTTTTGCAAAAAAAACACCCATAGCATTCATCCAGATGTCGTACCTCCACAGCTTTTACAGCAGCAGCAAAGTGTGTGAATTTTAAACGCTGTGGAAAAAAAATATCTGCAGAAGAAGGAAGATTCATCAAAACTTGTGCAAAGGAAAGTGAACCAGTTGCCATTAGTAACCAATCAGATTGTTTCTTGTATTTTTCAGAGGCCTTTTTCTCTGCACTAATTTTGATAAATCTCCCCCAAAATCTATACAGACGTTGACCAGCAGTGCAGATCTAAAGTCCTCAGAATGTCACTTTATGCTGCAGACATGCAGTGGATTTAGGCTAGGGTTACAGGTCAGCCTTGGCCATGACACGGGTCACAAGACCAAAGAGGTCACACAGCATCCCAGCTAAGTGTATGGGGTCACAGATGGATTTCTTGTGACTGTCGGCACGACCCAGGATGACCATGGTGCGCTGCAGGGATTGTGCTGCATCGCAGTGTGGTGGCCCGGTACAGGAGTTTTAACCCTGTACCTTTGCTGCCCTGTACCATTTTTGCATTTTCATTTTTTCCTCATCACCTTCTAAAAATCATAATGCTTTAAATTTTGCACCTAAAATTCCATATTATGGCTTATTTTTTGTGCCACCAATTCTACGTTGCAGTGACATTAGTCATTTTACCAAAATATCCACGGCGAAGCGTGAAAAAAATACATTATGCAACAAAATTGAAGAAAAAAATCAATTTTGTAAATTTTGAGGGCTTCTGTTTCTACGTAGTGCATTTTTCAGTAAAAATCACATCTTACCTTTATTCTGTAGGTCCATACGGTTAAAATGATATCCTACTTATATAGGTTTGATTTTGTATTACTTCTAAAAAAAAATCATAACTACATGCAAGAAAATGTATTAGTTTAAAATTGTCAACTTCTGACCCCTATAACTTTTTATTTTTCCACGTACGGGCCGGTATGTGGGCTCATTTTTTGTGCCATGATATGAGGTTTTTATCAGTACCATTTTTATATTGATCGGCCTTTATTTTTTTATTCACTTTTTGATGACATAAAAAGTTACCAAAAATACGCAATTTTGGACTTTGGAATTTTTTTGCGCATACCCCATATGTTTATTTTTATTTACACAGTTTTTTTTTTTTAAATAGGAAAAGGGGGGTGATTCTTACTTTTATTAGGGAAGGGGTTAAATGATCTTTATTAACTTTTTTTTACACTGCACATACCGATCTCATACACAGATCATTACCGTGTATTGACACGGCAAAGATCAGTGTTATCGGCGGTCGATTGCTGAAGCCTGGATTTCAGGCTTGGAGCAATCAATCGCCGATCGGACACTACGGAGGCAGGTAAGGGGACCTGCGCTCGTGTTCTAGCTGATCGGGACATCACGATTTCACCGCAATGGTCCCGATCAGCCCGACTGAGCTGCCAGGAAGCTTTCACTTTAAAGGGTACCTCTCATCAAATAAACTTTTGATATATTTTAGATTAATGAATGTTGAATAACTTTCCAATAGCATGTTAATGAAAAATATGCTTCTTTCTATTGTATTTTTCCCGATCAGTCCTGTCAGCAAGCATTTCTGACTCATGCTGGAGTCCTAAACACTCAGAGCTGCCAGCCTGCTTTGTTCATAGCCAAACAGGCTGTGAACAAAGCAGGCTGGTAGCTCTGAGTGTTCTCCTTTGTGAACAAAGCAGACTGGCAGCTCTTGGTGTTTAGGACTCCAGCATGAGTCTGAAATGCTTGCTGCCAGGACTGGTAGGGAGACCCCTTGTGGTAATTAAATAGAAAGAAGCATATAATATATAATAACATGCAATTGTAAAGTTATTCTGCATACATAAATCTATAATATATCAAAAGTTTTTTTGATGAGAGGTACCCTTTAATTTTAGATGCGGCGATCAACTTTGAACGCAGCGTCTAAAGGGTTAATAGCACGAGGCACAACGATCGGTGCCACACGCTATTAGCCAAGCTCCCGGCTGTCATTAGCCTGCTGGGACTGACCCGGTATGGTGCGGGGTCAAGGCGTGAGGCCTGGGTCCTTAAGAGGTTAAGGAGCTTGCCACCCGGCCTGCTCCACCTGACCGTGAACCACCCTTACCTAGGAAACTTGCCCCTGCTCCCCGCAATCCCAATTACCATAATTCTCCACCTAATAGATATTCGGGGACTCAGAGACCTTTCTGCACCTATTGTAACAAGCCCGGCCATTGGAAAATGCAGTGCTGGGATTTAAACGGATTCACCCTTAGGTCGAAGAGCGGCCCTCAGGAAAACAGTCACCAGGTCCAACCCCCGAACGACCTAAATCAGGACTCTCACTTTATGTCTCCTCCTGCCCCTTTGTAAAAGTAATTGTAGAAAGTGTACCTCTAGAGGCGTTGATATATATATACGGTCACATGTGTCTTCCATATCTAAACATGTTTTCTTTCAACCTTGGGATGCTGGTTTATTATGTGAGCCTGATTATGTTAATTACAGGGTAGTTGCAGGTAATGGGCAACCAGTCCCTAGACATGGATACTGGGAGCCTAATATTCAGTTGGGAAAGTGTGATAGCCTGGGGGAGTTGGGTGTAGAGAGTGTAGCTGTGCGGTGACTAAAGGGTGTCTGGTTAACCCTTGCTATTCGTGATGCCAGGGTGAGGCTCCTCTGTAATGCTTGTCCTACCGCCACCCTTCCCAAGTGCGATAGGGAGGTATAGAATAATGGAATATCCACAACCGGAGAGTTTGCTGAAAACAGTTGGAACTTTTACTGAATATTTTATGCAAGCTTCACAACAGGAACAGTCTCTACAAATGCAAATTCTCTTGGAGATTGACAAAGGTTGGGACCTTAAGCAATTTTGGGTCCTTAGACTGACCAGCGATTTCCCCTGGAGGGGTATCCAGCCAGTCGTCGTCATCATTGGGCAGTGGGGGAAGATTGAAGGCCCCCTCGTCATCCAACTACAACCACTGCAGATGATCAGAAAGCTCGTGGAACAGTTGGGCTGACACCGCCACAACTTTCCTTTGCTCCGGCACCATTTTGGTGCTCACGTCACGTGGAACGCTGCTCTCCGCCATGTCTGTACTCTCTAACTCTTCCTCGTGCAGACTGAAGAGGTCGCTGTGCAGGGCTTTTATAATGGGCTTCTCCAAAATGGCTGCCGGCCGGAAGGCCATCATTGGTGCAGCCCCGACTTCTGGTCCCCCCGGAAACAAAAGCAGTGAATTTACGTTCCCTTTTGGCTGCAACACATTTACTTGGTAGCCACGCCAAGGGGCGGGTGGCGGCGCAGCGTGGGCTTTCTTTGCGCGCTTTTCCGGCAGCGGGTTAACTCTTGCATCGCTGACCGGACCAGAGATTCGTACCATACATTCACTTCTCCCTTTACACATTTCTGCAGCAAATAAATTTTCGCTCCCCCCTTACTTTTCGCGTGTGCTCTCTGCATGCGGCACCATACACAGAAATCCGTACACTTGGATGGTGTGTAGTAACACATTAATACAGTCTTTTACATAGGGGGAGTACACTTTAACCCCTTCCCGCTATTGGACGTATGCATACGTCCAGGCGAATTACACGTTCGCGCAAATGGACGTATGCATACGTCCAAGCGATCTCCTGCTCTGCCGCGAGCAGCGCAGGAGATCGCGGGTGGGACTCGATCACAGCCGGAGTCCCACCGCAGCTGCCGGGGCCGCGATCGCACCGGTCCCGGCAGCATTAACCCCATAGATGCCGTGATCAGTTCTGATCACGGCATCTACGGTGTTTGCAGGGGGAGCGCTCTCCCCCTGCCCATCAATCGCGGCGCCGCGATAAAATAAGGGGGATCGGGGGTGTCCAAGACACCCTCGATCCCCCTTGAAGAGATAGGAGTGAGGTGGCAGGGTTGCCACCCCTCCTATCCCTGCTATTGATCGGCGGAGCGGCCGACCAATAGCAGACTGGGGGCGGGGGGGTTAAAGTTCGGTTCCCCCCGCTATGCCCACCCATCGGTGTCCGGGCACAGCGGGGGGAACCGTGTAATAGCGGCGGCAGCGGCGGTCACTTACCCGGCGGCGGCTGTGATTACGGCGGCGGTGGAGGTAAGTATGACGCCGCGTGTCCAGGAGTCTGTTGCCTAGCAACATCTGCAGGGCGACAGTTTAGAGAGTGGTCTCTAAACTGTCGCCCTCCAGATGTTGCAAAACTACAACTCCCACCATGCCTTGACAGCTGTTTGCTGTGTTGGCATGCTGGGAGTTGTAGTTTTGCAAGATTTAGAGGGGTTCAGGCTGGAGATCACTGACAGTGGTCTCTAAACTGTAGCCCTCCAGATATTACAAAACTACAACTCCCAGCATGCCCAGACAGCAGTTTGCTGTCTTAGCATGCTGAGATTTGTAGTTTTGCAACATCTGGAGGGCCACAGTTTAGAGACCACTGTCAGTGATCTCCAGCCTGAACCCCTCTAAATCTTGCAAAACTACAACTCCCAGCATTCAGGAACAGCAAATGGCTGTCTCGGCATGCTGGGAGTTGTACTTGTGTGCCTCCAGCTGTTGCATGACTACATCTCCCAGCATTCCCTTTGGCAATCAGTACATGCTGAGAGTTGTAGTTCTGGAGGCACAGCTGGAGGCACACTGGTTGGGAAATGAAATACCGAGTTAGGTAATAGGTTCTATTACCTAACTCAGTATTTTCCAACCAGTGTGCCTCCAGCTGTTGCAAAACTACAACTCCCAGCATGCACGTTCTGTCAGTGCATGCTGGGAGTTGTAGTCCCCCCCCCCCCCCTCCCATGTGAATGTACAGGTTACATTCACACTGGCGACGGATTACGAATGAAAAACGTATCCTACAGCAGTGTTTCCGAAACGGAGCCTCCAGCTGTTGCAAAACAAAAACTCCCAGCATTTCCGGACAGCCATTGACTGTCCATGCTGGGAGTTTAGCAACAGCTGGAGGCACCCTGTTTGAGAATCACTGGTGTAGAATACCCCTATGTCCACCCCTATGCAAATCCCTAATTTAGGCCTCAAATGCACATGGCGCTCTCACTTTGGAGCCCTGTCGTATTTCAAGGCAACAGTTTAGGGCCACATATGGGGTATCGCCGTACTCGGGAGAAATTGCCTAACAAATTTTGGGGGGCTTTTTCTCCTTTTACCCCTTATGAAAAAGTAAAGTTGGGGTCTACACCAGCATGTTAGTGTAAAAAAAAAACATTTTTGTACACTAACATACTGGTGTTGCCCCATACTTTAAAATTTCACAAGCGGTAAAAGAAAAAAAGCCTCCAAAATTTGTAACGCAATTTCTCCTGAGGACGGAGATACCCCATATGTGGGCGCAAAGTGTTCTGGGGGCGCACAACAAGGCTCAGAAGGGAGAGTGTACCATGTAAATTTGAGGTCTAAATTGGTGATTTGCACAGGGGTGGCTGATTTTACAGCGGTTCTGACATAAGTGCAAAACAATAAATACCCACATGTGACCCCATTTTGGAAACTACACCCCTCACGGAATGTAACAAGGGGTACAGTGAGCATTTACACCCCACAGGTGTCTGACAGATCTTTGAAACGGGTCTGTGAAAATGAAAAATAAAATTTTTACTTTGCACAGCCCACTGTTCCAAAGATCTGTCAAATGCCAGTGGGGTGTAAATTCTCCCTGCACCCCTTATTACCTTCCGTGAGGGGTGTAGTTTTAAAAATGGGGTCACATGTGGGGGGGTCCACTGTTCTGGCACCACGGGGGGGCTTTGGAAATGCACATGGCCAAATTCTCTCTCCAAAAGCTCAATGATGCTCCTTCTCTTCTGAGCATTGTAGTTCGCCCCCAGTGCACTTCACGTCCACTTATTGGGTATTTCCATACTCAGAAGAGATGGGGTTACAAATTTTGGGGGGTATTTTCTGCTATTATCCCTTGTAAAAATGTAAAATTTGGGGAAAAACAAGCATTTTAGTGTAAAAAAAATATTTTTTTTTTACATATGCAAAAGTAGTGAAACACCTGTGGGGTATTAAGGTTCACTTTACCCCTTGTTACGTTCCCCAAGGGGTCTAGTTTCCAAAATGGTATGCCATGTGTTTTTTTTTTTTCTGTCCTGGCACCATAGGTGCTTCCTAAATGCGGCATGCCCCCAGAGCAAAATTTGCTTCCAAAAAGCCAAATGTGACTCCTTCTCTTCTGAGACCTGTAGTGCGCCAGCAGAGCACTTTTCATCCCCATATTGGGTGTTTTCTGAATCAGGAGAAATTGGGCTTCAAATTTTGGGGGGTATTTTCTGCTATTACCTTTTTTTTAAATGTAAAATTTTTGCTAAACCAAGCATTTTTGGTAAAAAAAAACTTTTTTTTTTTACATATGCAAAAGTCGTGAAACACCTGTGGGGTATTAAGGTTCACTTTATCCCTTGTTACGTTCCTCAAGGAGTCTAGTTTCCAAAATGGTATGCCATGTCGTTTTTTTTTGCTGTCCTGGCACCATAGGGGCTTCCTAAATGCGACATGCCCCCCGAGCAAAATTTGCTCTCAAAAAGCCAAATATGACTCCTTCTCTTCTTAGCATTGTAGTTCGCCCGTAATGCACTTCAGGTCAACTTATGGGGTACCTCCATACTCAGAAGAGATGGGGTTACAAATTTTGGGGGGTATTTTCTGCTATTAACCCTTGCAAAAATGTGAAATTTGGGGGGAAACACATATTTTAGTGAAAAATTATATATTTTTTTTTACATATGCAAAAGTCATGAAACACCTGTGGGGTATTAAGGCTCACTTAATTCCTTGTTATGTTCCTCAAGGGGTCTAGTTTCCAAAATGGTATGCCATGTTTTTTTTTTTTTTGCTGTTTTGGCACCATAGGGGCTTCCTAAATGCAACATGCCCCCAAAAAACCATTTCAGAAAAACGTACTCTCCAAAATCCCCTTGTCGCTCCTTCGCTTCTGAGCCCTCTACTGCGCCCGCCGAACAATTTACATAGACATATGAGGTATGTGCTTACTCAAGAGAAATTGGGCTACAAATTCAAGTATAAATTTTATCCTTTTACCCCTTGTAAAAATTCAAAAATTGGGTCTACAAGAACATGCGAGTGTAAAAAATGAAGATTGTGAATTTTCTCCTTCACTTTGCTTCTATTCCTGTGAAACACCTAAATGGTTAAAACGCTTACTGAATGTCATTTTGGATACTTTGGGGGGTGTAGTTTTTATAATGGGGTCTTTTATGGGGTATTTCTAATATGAAGACCCTTGAAATCCACTTCAAACCTGAACTGGTCCATGAAAAATAGCGAGTTTGAAAATTTTGTGAAAAATTGTAAAATTGCTGCTGAACTTTGAAGCCCTCTGGTGTCTTCCAAAAGTAAAAACTCATAAATTTTATGATGAAAATATAAAGTAGACATATTGTATATGTGAATCCAAAAAAAAAAAATATTTGGAATATCCATTTTCCTTACAAACAGAGAGCTTCAAAGTTAGAAAAATGCAAAATTTTCTATTTTTTCATAAAATTTTGGGATTTTTCACCAAGAAAGGATGCAAGTTACCACAAAAATTTACCACTATGTTAAAGTAGAATATGTCACGAAAAAACAATATCGGAATCAGATTGATAAGTAAAAGCATTCCAGAGTTATTAATGTTTAAAGTGACAGTGGTCAGATGTGCAAAAAAGGGCTGCGTCCTAGAGGTGAAAATGGGCTGTGTCCTTAAGGGGTTAAGTTGGTGGCAATAGCTGGAGGCACACACCCGTATACTGTTCTTAAGACGCCAAAAAGCTATGTGATAGCCTGGGGGAGTTGAGTGTAGGGAGTGACAGAGACAGAGATATGCAAATCGGGAAGTAGGTACGTAGTTAGTAATGCTACTGTAGTACCCCCTACATGTACTAGGCATATAGTATATGGTGAACTCCCAACTCAATACGAAACCAATAGAACAACTAATGGAGTCACTTAGATTATAATAAAATCTATATTTTTATCGGTATACATTAAAAACCAAATCAGATAATAAAAAGGAGGAATAACATCAAAAAATGCGGCATCACCGGACACACTGCATAAACATGATGATAATATAGGGGTAATAATTATGCTGATATAATAGTCTAAATAGACATAATACACAGCATATAAGAAGCATAAATGTATCTCAATACAGATAAGTAAAGTGCCATGTGCAAACAATACCATAAATGTGCAGACACTAAGGATAATCATATGAATAAATAGTAGCAGCATATAATACCCACAAACCTGCAATGGGAAATACAATGCAGGAACCGGGATGATGCCACTCCAATGCGCGTGTCGGCACACTGACCTTTGTCCGGATCATCACGTTTATGCAGTGTGTCCGGTGATGCCGAATTTTTTTTGTTATTCCTCCTTTTTATTATCTGATTTGGTTTTAATGTATACCAATAAAAATATTGATTTTATTATAGTCTAAGTGACTCCATTAGTTGTTCTTTTTGTATAGTTTTAGTGGGGTAATTTCTGGTGACAGTTGTGCTTTAAAAGAGAACTGTGGCGTAAATGTTTTAAGTCCCCCTGTGCCCGGGCTGCAAAAACATAAAAAACAAACTTTAACTCACCTTCCTACGTTCCCCCGTTGCAGAGATGTTGGCGTCCCATTCCTCCTTTGCTGCTGGTTTCTGGCTTCTTAGGCTCGAAACGTCGTAGTGCCGGCAGCGTATCGCCTACCGCAGCGAAGTCCCGCTTTAAAGGGGTACTCCGCCCCTAGACATCTTATCCCCTATCTAAAGGATAGGGGATAAGATGTCTGATCGCAAGGGTCCTGCCACTGGGGATCCTCCAGATCTCTCCTGCGGCACCCCCTTTCATAGGCTTGCATTGGGGGGGCGGAGCCGTGACATCACGAAACCCCGGCCCCTGTATCGCCCGTTATCATTTTCGCTTCGTGCAGCTCATGAACGGGGTGCTGCAGGAAAGATTGCAGGGGTCCCTAACAGCAGGACCCCATGATCAGACATCTGTTCCTTTGGATAGGAGATAAGATGTCTAGGGATGGAGTGCTCCTTTAAAAAATTCACGCCGCAGCTTTAAAGTCTGCATTTTCTTGTATCCACTAGATGTCCCTACTGTACTACTAATTCCAGATGAAGGGATTTTTCTCTTTACAGTCTTATATGATGTGTTTGGACTATGGGTGCCATAAAAGCTTGATGATCTTCCACGAATCCCAAATGCCCAATCCCTGTTCCTGGCAAGGAAGTGCAGTGTCCCAGTTGTGTCTTCTAGTCAGTGCCTTGTTTCATATATTTATACTACTTTTAATTTTTCAACTGTAAACTGTACTAGATTTCAGATCCTTTCACTTCTTTCATATTTCGTTATGTTGTGGCCTTATGCTACTAAAAAAAAAAAACATCATTCTGCACTCATAACTGAATTCTCAATAATGACATTGTAAAAATAGAACTTTTAAGATTTTTGTAAGTTTAGTAAAAATGAATAATTAGAATTTTGCATGGACATAAGTATCCAGACCCTTAGTTATGACACTTAAAATTTAGTTCTGGGGTCGCCCATTTCTCTTGATCATCTGTGAGATGTTTCGACACCTTGATTGAAACACCTTGATTACCTGTGGTAAATTCAGTTTATTAGACAGGATTTGGAAAGAAACAGCCATGTTTATATAAGATCTCACAGCTAACAATGTATATCACAGCTAAACACCAAACCATGAAGAGAAAGAACTGCCTGTAGAGCTCAGAGACAGGATTATGTGGAGGTAAAGATCTGAAAAAGGGTAAAAAATGAAAATTCTTCTACACTGAAAGTTCCCAAGAGAACAGTGGCCTCCATAATTCTTAACTCCTTAAATGGGCACTGTCAGATATAAAAACTTTTTATATGTTGTACATCTTGGCAAAACAATAGTTTTTCTAATATACTTCCTTAAAAATTGTTCAAATTTTATAAAAGAAAATTGCCTTTGAAAATCCCACCACTAGGGGTCCCCATTCCTCCTGGGACACTGATGAGTCCCACAGCAGCATGAGCGTGTCCAAGGGTCATAGACACGAGATGGCTGATTGACAAGGCTGCCTGAAGAACACAGCCTGCAGCACAGCCTGCAGCAACACTGATGTAACACAGAGTTTTACCAAACATGTGCCTCCAGCTTTTGCAAGAGTTGTAACTCCAAGCATGCCTGGACAATCAAAGGATGTCAGGGAATGCTGGGAGTTGTAGTTTTGCAAAAGATGTAGGCAAACAGCTGAAGGCAATACTGCTTCAAAAAAAAGAGTTATCCAAAGAGTGTTTCTCCAACTATTCCAAAACTACAAGTCCCAGCATTACAGGACTGTTTAAGGGTGTCACACATGAATGACATAGAAAGGTGTACATTATAAAATCACCATATTGTCTTTAGTAGTAGATTACAGGCAATCTCCAATAATCAGTGTGTGTGTGTGTGTGTGTGTGTGTGTGTGTGTGTGTGTACAGCATAAAACCATAGAGGAAACGATTACAGAGCAGGGCTGCCAGGCTCCCTCCAAAGAGCAGTGAGTCAGCAGAATGAGGGAGGGAGAGGAGTAACAGTGCAGGCCAGAGAGAGACACGCCCCTTTCTTTGACAAGATGAAAAAGACATTGAGCAGCAGTAATATTAATATACTATTTTTATTTGTGAAATATTGGTAATAGAGACATAAAAATTACATGTACATGATCAGGATTAGGTACTGAGTAACATAAAACAGTTTTTTTTGTGTGCGATCTGACAGGTATGCTTTAAAGAAACAGCCCTTTGTGGCCTTGAGGACCTCCTCCCCTTCTAGGAGCCATAACTCTTTTATATTGCCACCTGCAGACCCATGTGAGGGCTTGTTTTTTGCGTGACCAATTTTACCTAGTAATTACATCACTCATTTTATCATAAAATGTATGGTAAAATAAAAAAACATATATTATTTGTGTGTGGAAATTGAAAAGAAAAACACAATTTAGCACATTTTGGAGGGTTTGGTTTTCACTTTGTACACTTCATGGTGTAAACAAAAAAGATTTTTTTTTATTCTGTTGGTGAATACAGTTAAAATGATGTTTAGATGCTTTTCTATTATTGTACTGCTGTTAAAAAATGTTTTTACAATTGCCCTTTTTTGACCCCCTATAACCTTCAAATTTTTCTGTATATAGCTGTCACGTACCGGCAGGACTGGTAGTGGATCCTCTGAACCAGAGAGGTGATGACGCGGGTTGTACCAGAGGACCGGTTCTAAGTGGTTACTGGTTTTCACCAGAGCCTGCCGCAAGGCGGGATGGACTTGCTGCGGCGGTAACCACCAGGTCGTATCCTCCAGTAGCAACTCGACCTCTCTGGTGGCTGATATGGCGTGGTACACAGGGAGCAGGCAAGAGCGTAGTCGGACGTAGCAGAGGTCAGGGCAGGCAGCAAGGGTTCACAGGCGAGTATACGGTAGCAATGGGTACGGCAACTGGCAAGGCAATAATCACTGTAGGGAACGCTTTCTCAGAGGCACAAGGCACAAAGATCCGGAAGGGGCAGGTGCCTTTTGTTGGGAAATCACAATGGGAGGTGTGGAACCAGCGCACCAATTACCGGTGCGCTGGCCCTTTAAATTTACTGAAGCTGACGCGCGCGGCTAGCGTGGCGGCAGGTCCCCGCTCACGCGCCGCGTCCCCGTTCATCTCACCTGCTCCCCACGCGCGGGACCCAGGAGCAAGGAGCGCCGCACGGGGAGCAGGTGAGATGAACGGGGACACGGCGCGTGAGCGGGGTCCCTGCCACAGTGAGACCCGCGCTCCCGGTCAGTGTGTTTGACCGGGAGACGCCGGGACCCCAGCACGGAGGACACAGGCAGCGGGCGCTCTGGTCTGGAGGTGGAGACCGGAGCGCTCGCTGTGACAGTACCCCCCCTTAGGTCTCCCTCTCTTTTTGGCACCAAGGAAGTTGAGAATGAGACTGCGGTCCAAGATGTTATTTTCAGGCTCCCAAGACCTTTCTTCAGGACCTCAGCCTTCCCAGTCGACCAAAAAAAATCTTTTCCCCCGAACAAGCTTGGAGGTTAGGATTTCTTTAACAGTAAAAACATCAGAGGTACCAGTGACAGGGGTGGGAGAAAGAAGTTTGGGAGAGAAGCGATTAAAGATAGCAGGTTTGAGAAGGGAGACATGAAAAGAGTTATGAATTCTGAGGGAGGGTGGAAGATGGAGCTGGTAGGACACCGGATTAATGCGGCTCTTGACTCTGAAGGGACCTAGGAAACGAGGACCCAGCTTGTAATTTGGTACCTTGAATCTGATGTACTTCGAGGAGAGCCACACCTTGTCACCGGGACGGAATTCTGGAGGAGCTCTACGACTCTTGTCGGCCTGGAGTTTCATAAGGGCCGAGGCCTTGAGGAGGGCTGAGTGAGTCTCTCACCAAATAGATGAGAAGTCCAGAAGGAGATCCTCTACCGCTGGTACAGAGGAGGGAGCAGAGATCCTAGGCAGGCAGAAGATGACAACCATAAACCACAAAAAATTAAGACTTGTTGGTAGCGGAAGATTGCTTGAAGTTATATGAGAACTCTGCCCAAGGGAGCAAGTCCGACCAATCATCTTGGCAGGCGGACACAAAATGGCATAGATAATCTCCCAGAGTCTGGTTCACCCATCCTACTTGGCCGTTGGACTGTGGGTGATACGAGGAAGAAAAGTCCAGCTTGACTCCGAGTTGACCACAGAGAGCCCTCCAAAACTTGGAAACTAACTGCACCCCACGGTCAGAGACGATGTGTCTGGGAAGACAGTGGAGGCGGAAGATGTGTAGAAAAAATTGTTTGGCCAACTGAGGCGCGGACGGGAGACCAGGCAGGGAGACAAAGTGAGCCATCTTCAAGAATCGGTCAACCACGACCCAAATGACTATCATACCATGGGAGGAGGGGAGATCCGTGATAAAGTCCATGGCGATGTGTGACCAAGGGGTCTCTGGAACAGGAAGAGGCAGAAGAAGGCCGGCAGGTTTCTGGCGAGGAGTCTTGTCACGGGCGCAGATTGCACAGGACTGGATGAATTCTGTGACGTCTCTCTCAAGCGAAGGCCACCAATACCTTTGAGAAATTAATTGATCCCAGGATGACCGGCCAGAAGGGAAGTGTGACCCCACTTGAGGACTTGCAATCGCTGGCGAGGAGGAACAAAGGTCTTACCCAGAGGAAGAGGCCGTAAGTCCACAGGTGCAACTGAGATGAGACATTCATGTGAGACAATGTGTTGAGGAGTAGATATGTCGCCCACCACATCCGAAGAGCGAGAAAGGGCATCTGCCCTGATGTTCTTGGCAGCGGGATGAAAGTGAATCTGGAAGCTGAAGCGGGCGAAGAAGATGGACCAACGGGCTTGACGGGGATTTAATCTCTGAGCAGAATGGAGGTAGACTAAATTCTTATGTTCCGAGAAAATGGTCACAGGGTGAGGAGCACCCTCGAGAAGATGTCTCCACTCCTCCAAGGCCAATTTGATTGCCAATAATTCTCTGTCCCCAATGGCGTAATTCTTCTCGGCGGAAGAAAAGGTCTTAGAGAAGAAGCCACAAGTTATGGTTTTGCCCCTGGAAGACTTCTGAGTTAGTACCGCTCCAGC
The DNA here is from genome assembly GCF_029499605.1 of Hyla sarda. Taxonomy (NCBI): domain Eukaryota; kingdom Metazoa; phylum Chordata; class Amphibia; order Anura; family Hylidae; genus Hyla; species Hyla sarda. The sequence continues at coordinate 216,963,141 of NC_079190.1, forward strand.
TCCCACCGAGGACGCATCCACTTCAAGATAAAATGGCTTGGAGGGATCTGGCCGGGAGAGAACAGGTGCAGATGCAAAGGCGGCTTTCAGGGACTGAAAAGCCTCTTCAGTGTGAGGAGGCCAGGACTTTGGATTGGCACCCTTTTTAGTTAGAGCCACAAGAGGAGCCACTAGGGTGGAATAATGAGGAATAAACTGTCTGTAATAATTGGCAAAACCCAGGAATCTTTGTATGGCTCAGAGACCAGAGGGGCGTGGCCAGTCTAGAACTGCAGATAACTTGGCAGGATCCATTTGCAGACCTTGGGCAGAGATGATATACCCCAGGAATGGCAAGGAGGTACGTTCAAACAGACATTTCTCAATTTTGGCGTAGAGGCGGTTACTTCTGAGTGGGGTGAGAACTTGCCGGACATGGTCTCGATGTTGCTCCAGACTGGATGAAAAAATAAGGATATCATCCAGATATACTACAACACAAGTATAGAGAAGGTCCCGGAAGATGTCGTTCACGAACTCCGGGAAGACTGCGGGTGCGTTACATAGTCCAAAAGGCATCACCAAATACTCAAAGTGACCGTCCCGGGTGTTAAATGCGGTCTTCCATTCGTCTCCTTTACGAATGCGGATCAAATTGTAAGCCCCTCGGAGATCCAACTTGGTGAAGATCTTGGCTCCTCTGAGACGGTCAAAGAGCTCAGAGATTAGTGGCAGAGGATAACGGTTTTTAATGGTAATTTTATTGAGTCCTCTATAATCAATGCAGGGTCGGAGAGGACCATCCTTTTTAGACACAAAGAAAAACCCGGCTCCGGCAGGAGACGAAGACTTTCTAATAAAACCTCTCTGTAAATTCTCACGTACATAGTCCGACATGGTCTGAGTCTCTAGAGGGGAGAGAGGATAGATTCTGCCCCGAGGAGGAGTAGAGTCTGGTAAAAGGTCAATGGGACAGTCATACGGCCTGTGAGGAGGAAGAGTCTCTGCTTGTTTTTTGCAGAAGATGTCCGCAAATTGATGGTAAGGCTTGGGGAGACCTGGTGGCGGAGGAACAGGTGGGTTTGATAGGAGATGGCTTGAAGCACCGGTCAGGGCAGGAGGAACCCCAACGCAGAATCTCTCCGGTGGACCAATTCAAGACAGGAGAATGGCGTTGCAACCACGGCAACCCCAGCAGGAGTTCGGATGAGCAGAAGGGAAGAACAAGAGATTCCAGAGTCTCGGTATGGAATATCCCAACGTCCATCCGCAGGGGCTGGGTGCGGTATTGTACCGTAGCAGAGAGTTTCTCCCCGTTGACCATAGAAATTAGGAACGGCTTGGGTAGACGGGTAATAGGAATTTGATACTTGTCGACCAAGGAGGCATGGATGAAGTTGCCGGCTGAGCCGAAATCCAAGAAGGCGGCAGCAGAGAAGAAGGACTTAAATGAAAGGAACAACTGCACGGATATCATGAGGCGTGGAGAGGAAGAATCCACACCTAGTAATGCCTCTCCCACATCCACTAGGCGCAAGCGTTTCCCGAACGTGGAGGACGAAGAGGACAGTCCTTAAGGAAATGCTCAGTACTAGCACAGTACAAACACAGATTCTCGTCTCTACGACAGCTCCGTTCTTGCGGGGTCAGGCAAGACTGGTCCACCTGCATGGCCTCCACAGGGGAAGACCCAGAGACAGGTAGAGGTGGACGCTGGAACACTGGAGTCAGACAAGAGCAGCGTTTAAGACGAGCTTTTTCCTTTTCAAGATGGAGTTCCTCTTGTCTTTCGGAGAAACATTTGTCAATCCTTGTAGCTAGCAAGATGAGGTCACTCAGGGTGGTAGGCAGATCACGTGCAGCAAGGACGTGTTTAATGTCAGAATTAAGTCCCTTCTTAAAGGAAGCACAAAGAGCTTCATTATTCCAGTTCAGCTCGGAAGCAAGGGTGCGGAACTGGACGGCATAGTCACCCACGGTAGAATTTCCTTGGGACAAGTTTAGCAAGGCAGTCTCTGCGGAGGTAACCCGGGCCAGTTCCTCAAAAACACTATGAAACTCTTGACAAAAACTTTAGACAGAAGCAGTGGCTGGATCAGCGCGGTCCCAAAGCGGTGTAGCCCAGGCCAGTGCCCTCACGGAGAGCAGACTGAGGATGAAGGCTACCTTGGCTCGCTCAGACGGAAACTGGTCAGACAGTAGCTCGAGGTGAAGAGAGCACTGAGACAGGAACCCTCGGCATAGTTTAGGATCTCTGTCGTATTTGTCTGGAAGAGACAAACGGATTCTGGCTCCAGTGGCAACTGCAGGCGGAGGTGATGCAGCAGGTGCAGGTGGAGGTGCAGGCTGTTGCTGAGCAGGCAGGAGCTGTTGCATCATGGCGGTCAACTGGGCCAGCTGCTGACCTTGCTGGGCCACAATGGAGGTGAGGTCCGCTAGACTTGGCAGAGGAACATCAGCGGGATCCATGGCCGGATCTTACTGTCACGTACCGGCAGGACTGGTAGTGGATCCTCTGAACCAGAGAGGCGATGACGCGGGTTGTACCAGAGGACCGGTTCTAAGTGGTTACTGGTTTTCACCAGAGCCCGCCGCAAGGCGGGATGGACTTGCTGCGGCGGTAACCACCAGGTCGTATCCTCCAGTAGCAACTCGACCTCTCTGGTGGCTGATATGGCGTGGTACACAGGGAGCAGGCAAGAGCGTAGTCGGACGTAGCAGAGGTCAGGGCAGGCAACAAGGGTTCACAGGAGTGTATACGGTAGCAATGGGTACGGCAACTGGCAAGGCAATAATCACTGTAGGGAACGCTTTCTCAGAGGCACAAGGCACAAAGATCTGGAAGGGGCAGGTGCCTTTTATTGGGAAATCACAATGGGAGGTGTGGAACCAGCGAACCAATTACCGGTGCGCTGGCCCTTTAAATTCCCTGAAGCCGGCGCACGCGCGCCTTAGAGAGCAGGGCCGCGCGCGCCGGGACCCAGGAGCAAGAAGCGCCGCGTGGGGAGCAGGTCAGATGAACGGGGACGCGGCGCGTGAGCGGGGACCAGCCGCCACGCTAGCCACGTCCCTGCCCGTGCTCCCGGTCAGTGTGTTTGACCAAGAGACGCCGGGACCCCAGCATGGAGGACACAGGCAGCGGGCGCTCCGGTCCGGAGGTGGAGACCGGAGCGCTCGCTGTGACAATAGCACTGTATGAGGGCTCAGTCTTTGCACCATGATCTATGTTTTTTTCTGTATCAATTTTGGTATATGAGATATATATTTTTATTTGCTTTTTAATATATATATATTTTTTTGAATGTGAGGTGACCAAAAAGCAGAAATTTTGGATTTCTTTTTTTTAACGTTTACCATACAGGATCATTAACATAAAATGTTAATAGTTTGGACATTTACGCACACGCTGATGCTAAATATGTTTTTTTAAATTTTTATTGTTTACACTTTTTTTGTAAACTGGGAAAAAGGGTCAATTTAAAGTTTTATTGAGGGAGGGGCTTATTCCCTTTTTTTTTTTTTACCATTTATTTTACATCTTTTATGTCCCCACAGGTCAGTGATTCCCAACCGCAGCACTGCCCGGTGTGCCCCGTGATTTTGGCCTCACATTTTCTTTTACTTTTTTCTTTTTTTTCTGGGGGAGAGGGAATAATAATGGTGATGATGATGATGATTGGGGGGGGGAGGGGGGTTAATCGTGCTTGTGATACTGATGATGATGATAATGGGCCTGGGGGAGAGGGAATAATGGTGTTGGTGATGATGATGATGATGATGATGATTGGGGGGTTAGTGGTGCTTGTGATACTGATAATGATGATGATGGGCTTGGGGGAGTGGGAATACTACTGGTGGTGATGAAGATGATGATGATTGGGGGAGTTAATGGTGCTTGTGATACTGATGATGATGGCCTGGGGTAGAGGGAATAATGGTGGTGGTGGTGATGATTTAATGATTTGGAGGGTTAATGTGCTTGTGATACTGATGATGATGATGGGCCTGGGAGAGAGGGAATAATGGTGGTGGTGATGATGTTGATTGGTGGGGGGGGGGTAATGGTGCTTTTGATACTGATGATGATGATGGGCCTGGGGGAGAGGCAATAATGTTGGTGGTGATGATGATGATGATGATTGAGGGGGTTAATGGTGCTTGTGATACTGATGATGATGATGATGGGCCTGGGGGAGAGGCAATAATGTTGGTGGTGATGATGATGATGATGATTGAGGGGGTTAATGGTGCTTGTGATACTGATGATGATGGGCCTGGGGTAGAGGGAATAATGGTGGTGGAGATGATGATTGGGGGGGGGGGGGGTAATGGTGCTTGTGATACTGATGATGATGATAAGCATTGGAGAGAGGGAATAATCGAGGTGATGATGATGATGATGGGCCTGGGAGAGAGGGAATAATGGTGGTGGTGATGATTTGATGATTGGGAGGGTTAATGTACTTGTGATACTGATGATGATGATGGGCATGGGGGAGAGGGAATAACGGTGGTTGTGGTGATGATGTTGATTGGGGGGGGGGGGGGGGTAATGGTGCTTGTGATACTGATGATGATGATGATAAGCATTGGAGAGAGGGAATAATCGAGGTGATGATGATGATGATGGGCCTGGGAGAAAGGGAATAATTGTGGTGGTGATGATTTGATGATTGGCAGGGTTAATGTGCTTGTGATACTGATGATGATGATGGGCCTGGGGGAGAGGGAATAACGGTGGTTGTGGTGATGATGTTGATTGGGGGGGTAATGGTGATACTGATGATGATGATGATGATGGGCCTGGGGGAGAGGGAATAATGGTGGTAGTGATGATGATGATGATGATGATTGTGAGGGAATGGTGCTTGTGATACTGATGATGATGGGCCTGGGGGAGAGGGAATAATGGTGGTGGTGGTGATGATGTTGGTTGGGGGGGGGGGGGTAATGGTGCTTGTGATACTGATGATGATGATGATGGGCCTGGGGGAGAGGGAATAATGGTGGTAGTGATGATGAGGATGATTGTGAGGGAATGGTGCTTGTGATTCTGATGATGATGATTGGGGGGGTTAATGGTGCTTGTGATACTGATGATGATGGGCCTGGGAGAGAGGGAATAATGGTGGTGGTGATGATGATGATGATTGGGGGGGTTAATGGTGCTTGTGATACTGATGATGATGGGCCTGGGGAGAGCAACCATTCTCGAGTAAGAAATTTTTGACCACTACAAAGGTAAGCTTTTTTTCTCATTTTAAGTGCTACAATGCTACTAATGATATAGGTGTACTACATACTGCTTAAATTAGTTTTATACTACTTAAATTGGCTTTTTTAGAGGCGTTTTTCAATTTTTTTTCGTTTGGTGTGCCCAAAATTTCTGGGGAATGCCACGACCCGAAAAAGGTTGGGAGACACTGCCATAGGGGAATATTTATAGCAATCATTAGACTGCTAATACTGTTCAGTGCTATGCATGGGCACAGCACTTATAAGTATAATCAGCAATCTACTTCTTTGATCTGCTAGAAGGCAGACCAGAGAAGACCCTGTGAGAGTGGCCAGAGGCAGGTAAGGGGACCTATGGCCCCAAATTTGGCTCATCAGATATCCAAGGTCATAATTTGAACAGCCATCAGAACTGCCGCATTATCAAAGATGCCATGCTCAGTATTGTAATGTTAGCATAGCTAAGACAATGTTCTATGCATAAGTTAGTACTTCTAAAGTCATACAGTTACCAAATAAGAGTATACAAGGAGGAATATTATCACCATACATATTATCATCATACTGTTACTGACCAAATCCTGTATACTGAGACCAATATTATCAATAATACCACTGTACAAGGAGAAAATATTATCTACGTAATAAAGGAACTACCTATTAAAGGGGTATTCCAGGAAAAAACTTTTTTATATATATATCAACTGGCTCCAGAAAGTTAAACAGATTTGTAAATTACTTCTGTTAAAAAAATCTTAATTCTTTCAATAATTATCAGCTGCTGAAGTTGAGTTGTTGTTTTTTGTCTGGCAACAGTGCTCTCTGCTGACATCTCTGCTTGTCTTGGAAACTGCACAGTGTAGAAGAGGTTTGCTATAGGGCTTTGCTTCTAAACTGGGCGATTCCCGAGACACGTGTCATCAGAGAGCACTTAGACAGAAAATAACAACTCAACTTCAGCAGCTCATAAGTACTGAAAGGATTAAGATTTTTTAGTAGAAGTAGTTTACAAATCTGTTTAACTTTCTGGAGCCAGTTGATATATAAAAATAAGTTTTTTCCTGGATAACCCCTTTAACTACCTATTAACTACCTAATAAAGGAACTAACTACTGTGGGACATACCTATCTAATGGGGAAACTACCTGCACACAATTGAGAATATACCTAACAATAAGGGACCTACTAACCTTGTCGCTTAGGTACTGATTACACGACTATTACTGTTGCCATTCCTTGGACAGCAGTAATCAGTATGCTCTAATTTTAATGGTGGTTAGTCAGCATTATAATAGAGGGGTTATATTAAAGGGGTATTCCGGTCGTAGACATTTTATCCCCTATCCAAATAATAGGGGATAAGATGTCTGATCACGGAGGGCCTGCAGCTGGGACCCCTGCGATCTCCGTGAAGCACCTGCATTCTATACCGGGCTGCTGCTCCAGTCTCGGACCTCTGTGTTTCCGTGACTGGAGACATGATGTCACACCACGCCCCCTCCATTCATGTCTATGGGAGGGGGCATGATGTCTGTCACGCCCTCCTCCCATAGGCATGAATGGAGGGGATGTGGTGTGACATGACGAGGCGGAGTGGCATGACGTCATGTCTCCAGTCCCTGGTGCCAACCAACGGAAGCCCCCCCCCCCCCCCACGATCAGACATATTATTCCCCATCCTTTAGATAAGCGATAAGATGTCTATGACTGGAATACCCCTTTAATATAACACCTCTATTAAAATGTGGACTAACCACCATTAAAATGAGAGCATTCTGATAACTGCCATCCAAGGAATGGCAACAGTAATAGTCCTGTAATTAGTACCTAAGAGACAAGGTTAGTAGGTCCCTTATTAATTAGGTATATTCCCAATTGTGGGCAGGTAGTTTCCTTATTAGATAGGTATTTCCCACAGTAGTTAGTTCCTTTATTAGGTATTTCCCCTCCCCCCCATAGGTAAAATATTGATCGATCCACCCCCAAGTAGGTAAATACATTGGTAGGTACTCAAGTAGGTAGGTAGCTAGGTAACAAGGTAGGTAGGTAGTCATGGAGGTAGGTAACCAGGTAGGGAGGTAGATAGTTAGTCTGGTAGGTAAGTAGGTAGCCAGGTATGTAGGTAGTTAGGGGGCCAAGTAGGTAGGTAGGTAGTCAGGTAGGTAGCCCCTAATTCATTATGATCCACACCTGGTTTGGCTTTAAAGCTGCAGCAAAATTTGCAACAAAACTGCACTGTGTAATAGCACCTATAGGTTGGGTTTTCACTTGGCAGTTTTTTTCCACATAGGTAGCTAGCTATGTAACCAGGAGTGGATTCAAAAAAGAGTAAAAGTAGCATTTATGTTTTAATCTAATTAATTTTGCTCCAAACCGGGTTTTGGCTTCAAAATTGCACAAAAAAGATTTTGTTCACATCAGTGTTGGAGCTCCATTCAGGGAGCTACATTTGCTGAATTTGTTTCCATGACAGGACATAAGCGGAGAAAAGAATACTGCAAAACAACGGACCATCCAGCTCAGTTTTTCTGGCATGAATGGAGTTTGTAACAGAGCTCCCGAATGGAGCTCCGACCTTCCCTCATGCCCAGACTGCTGTGCACTAAACTTTTATTAGCTGTCCTGTGTGGATTTCACTCCTAGAGTATGCAGTGACAGGCTGGAAGTGTAGTAAAACTTGCAGTCCTCTAAGTCAGCCTCCAGCACCAGTGCTATACCTAGGCTATACCTAGGCTGGCCGAAAAAGGGAATGACAGATCCCTCTACCAACCTTTCTGTCATTCCATAAAAATCTAGCTCTGTAAACAGGAATTACCAAAGTTACTAGCAAACTATGTTTTGCTAAGGATAGCCAGCTACACTGGGGTTCACACATTTCACCAAGCTTGCCGTGCATAAGGAGTACATTTCCTGGAATCTCATAGACACAAGAGAAGAATCTTCGTAAAAATTAGCAATTCACGACTGCTATTCCTGTCTATTTCTCACACCTTGATATTAAGTTTTACTAAACATGATAATAAAATGATAATTTCTTACATTCTAATAAAAATACCCAAAGTCAGTTTATTCTGTTGTCTGTCTCTTTAAGTGAAAAAAGAAGTAAATTTGAGTAGCCGTATTAGTCCAGTGATGCAGATGCAAATCAAAAAATGTTGCAGTATCTTCTAATAACTTTTTTATTGGACTAACAGCATTTTGTAGAGACAAGCTTTCGGGATTCCTCCCTTTATCAAGTCCAAAAAAGAATATACATATGAAATGTTTCTCAATTATTACTTATTTTATGAGTCACATATTTGATCTTTGGAGGAATATTTTTCTGGAAATATATTTCCACTTGCCACCAGGGGTCTCCTTTTACCAGAAAGCTCATGAATTAAACAACAACGGAAAAGTGAGTTCACTTTTTCACAGCAGCGATTTTAAGGCCAAGTGACATACTGTCATATATCAGCATAGACTAAAAGTTAATAATGTTTCCTATGAAAGCTTATAGCATGGAATTCAGACCTTGTCCTCGTGCTTTGTTTCCTTTGGAAGAAAAGAGATGAATGTCATCCAAAATGTGATACAACAATCTTGGTGGTTGCAATCCTCAAAAAAGGCCTAAAACTGACTGGTTACTTCCACACAAGTTGGTATGCTTTCTTGAATGGTAAAAATAACACAAAATTAAAAGGAATTTACTAGTATTTAAAGGGGTACCCCGCGATCAGACATGTTATCCCCTATCCTTTGGGTGCCTGTGTTTGCCAGTCATCCGGCACTGCACAGAGCCCCTCCACTCATGTCTATGGAAGGAGGCGTGACGCCCCCTCCACTCATGTCTATGGGAGGAGGAACTCTGTGCAGTGCCGGATGACTGGCAAACACAGGCACCCCGCCCCCTCCACTCATGTCTATGGGAGGAGGCGTGACGCCCCCTCCACTTATGTCTATGGCAGGAGGAACTCCGTGCAGTGCCGGATTATTGGCAAACAAAGGCACCCCGCCCCTTCCACTCATGTCTATGGGAGGAGGCGTGACGGGTGTGTACTAGCCGTCACGCCCCAGGCTTCCGTGACCATAACACCGCAGCAGTGTCCCAAAGATTGCGGAGGTCCCCGTGGCCGGACCCCTTGTGATCAGACATGTTATCCCCTATTCTTTGGATAGGGGATTACATGTATAGGGGCAGAGTACCCCTTTAACCATCAGGTTAGTCTCAGAATCCAGTTAAATTAATTGCAGTTTCTTCCTAATCTATATTACTTCACACAGGACCACATCAAGTTTCCAATTCCTGCCTTGACCACCGCAATGTTATCACCATAGAGGGCACGTCATAGTGTAGGACCATAAAGAGCTCAGAACTAAGAGGTTCAGAGACGGGGACAGTAAATTCTTTTCCATAAACTGTGTTATTAGAATTCCTCTTTCATTGTCATTCCATTGAATGCAGTAAAGGACTGTACTCATTGCAAAACACTTGGCATATGAAACTTTCCTGAGGCAAAACAGGTCTTGTGATGCCAGATCTTTCTGTTTAGGGAAAGGAATGATGCAACTAACCTTCAAAAGAGCACGTCTACACTCCACACTTGTCATCCACTAATGTAGGAAAGAAATGTAAAAGAAAACTACTTAGAAGTTTCTAGACACAGAAAGAGAACTGAAAAAAAGTCACAATACTGCATCATGAAGCACTATAGTAATACTGCAGTTTTTGTGGCCTTTTTAAGCTAAAACAACACTATGGCCCTCATTTACTATTCTAAACCGACTTGTTTTGTCGGGTTTTTTTGGCGCATCTTTGTCTGCGACATGTTGCAGACATCGTGCGCCAGTCTGCGACACGATGCAACATTTTTTCCCGACGTGGATTCTCCCAAACCCGAAAAAGGGGCGTAACCCGACATTTCTGAGCTTTCCCACGTATTTATAAAGGTTTCCAACCCGAATATGTTGAATTGTTGTGGATTTTTTCCCGACAACTCAGAGGAGTTGGAAACCAAAACCAACAAAACCCACGTGCGACAAACAGGATGCGACATAATAATAAATACCAGGGGAAAAAAGCAGTCGAGTAAGAAAGCAAGATAGACTTACAACCCGATTTTCTAAGTAAATGAGGGCCTATGTATACTAAGTACGTGTGAAGGAAGCGTTAAAATGACCTCATCATGACTAACAATAATTTACTCCAGCAAGTGTAGGATCTTTCTAGAATGATCTAAATCTCCGGTGCCAAGGTTGAAGTATGTTTGCAATGTAAAGATGTTATGTTTGTGATGTCTACAAGAGTGTGTTTATGTTAGTGTCATTTTTTGGGTATTATATTACTCCAATGATCTGTGTGTTTTTTTCCTCTGCAAAAGGGACTATTTTATTTATTTATTTATTTATTTCTTTATGTTAAAGAGAAGCAGTTGGACCCTTTTAATTAACCAATACTGTGTTGCAGAACTAATTTTAATATATTTGTTGCAATAGCCGCTGTGTTCAGCAGTCACGTGTGTGAGAAGGAATGGGGGAACCAGCGATCATACATTTATTTTCTATGTGGAAACTCCTTTTGTGGGTAACCCCTTTAACTTCTGTAAATAGCAAGTACAAAATATGTAAGTAATAGATACATTATAACAGGTTACTAGGAAAGAAGTACAGATTCAATCAGAAACATAACCTAATATTGGTTATTCCTAGAGTCCATGCTTTATATGTGTGCACTTGATGGAGGCAGTCAATAACAGATATATATATATACCACATATATATCACATGTATATTAATTATGCGCTGACAAGAAGTGGTATCAAGACAGCAGGGCCATAAAGGACAGATGCAATCTTGTTTCGGCAGCCCTGAAGGGCTCATGGCAAAGCTGTATCATGTAGGGCAGCTGTAGCATTTATGAGAGTTCATGAGTCCATATTGCATAGTTTATCTACAGAACACAGTTGAAAATACAAACACTCTAAAAAAGTAGTTAAAGGGGTACTCCCGTACCCCAGCGTTCTGAACATTTTGTTCGTGATCGTGATGTCACGGCCACACCCCTTGTGACATTACGCAACAATCCTCAATTCATGCCTATGTGAGGGAGCATGGTGGCCGTCAAGCCCCCTTCCATAGACATGAATGGAGGTGGCGTGATGTCCTGGGGGGTGTGACCATGAGGTCAAGTCCACTGTCGCCAGAACCCGGTGTTTGTTTAGAATGCTGTTAGGGGATAAGATGTCTAGAAGCGGAGTATCCCTTTAAGCATAAGAAGCAATAAAGTCTTGTTGCAGAGTAGATCCTGGAATAGTTTTCGATAACACATAGCTTGTGGCACAGACAAAAGTGCAACTCAAAAAAAAATGTTAAAGGGGTTGTACAGAATAAGGAAAACATTGCTGCTTTCTCCCACAACCTGTCCATGGGTTGTGTCTGATATTGTTGCCAAGCTCCAATTAAAGTGTAACTGTCGTCAACAAAATCTTTTTATATAATGTAGATAATACAATTATATGTATATTTGTAATATTCATTGGTTAAAAAATTTGTACATTTTTGTCCCTACAGCTATTGTCTGTGTGTCTCAAATACCAAATACAGGAAGTGTTGATGGACAAGCATGGCTCTGTGCACTGAGGACAAGCAGGGCTCTGTACACTGAGGACAAGCAGGGCTCTGTACACTGAGGACAAGCAGGGCTCTGTGCACTGAGGACAAGCAGGGCTCTGTACACTGAGGACAAGCAGAGCTCTGTGCACTGAGGACAAGCAGGCTTCTGTGCACTGAGGACAAGCAGGGCTCTGTACACTGAGGACAAGCAGGGCTCTGCTCACTGAGGACAAGCAGGGCTCTGTGCAGTGAGGACAAGCAGGGCTCTGTACATTGAAGACGAGCAGGGCTCTGTACTCTGAGGACAGGCAGGGCTCTGTGCACTGAGGACAAGCAGGGCTCTGTACATTGAGGACGAGCAGGGCTCTGTACTCTGAGGACGGGCAGGGCTCTGTGCAGTGAGGACAAGCAGGGCTCTGTACATTGAGGATGAGCAGGGCTCTGTACTCTGAGGACAGGCAGGGCTCTGCTCACTGAGGACAAGCAGGGCTCTGTGCAGTGAGGACAAGCAGGGCTCTGTACATTGAAGACGAGCAGGGCTCTGTACTCTGAGGACAGGCAGGGCTCTGTGCACTGAGGACAAGCAGGGCTCTGTACATTGAGGACGAGCAGGGCTCTGTACTCTGAGGACGGGCAGGGCTCTGTGCAGTGAGGACAAGCAGGGCTCTGTACATTGAGGACGAGCAGGGCTCTGTACTCTGAGGACAGGCAGGGCTCTGTGCACTGAGGACAAGCAGGGCTCTGTACATTGAGGACGAGCAGGGCTCTGTACTCTGAGGACGGGCAGGGCTCTGTGCACTGAGGACAAGCAGGGCTCTATGCACTGAGGACAAGCAGGGCTCTGTGTAGTGAGGACAAGCAGGGCTCTGTACATTGAGGACGAGCAGGGCTCTGTACTCTGAGGACAGGCAGGGCTCTGCACTGAGGACAAGCAGGGCTCTATGCACTGAGGACAAGCAGGGCTCTGTACTGTAAGGGCAAGCAGGGCTCTGGGCCCTGAGGACAAGCAGGGCTCTGTGCAGTGAGGCTCTATGACATGCTCCTGGCTCACAAATCAGGATGATTGACAAGCCAGGAGCCTACACAGAGCCCTGCCCTTCCTGTATTTGGACTCCTCAAAGAGACACACAGGCAGTAGCTGCAGGGACAGCATTTTTTCACCCAAAAATATACAAATTTTTTAACCAATGTATATTACAAATATACATATAGTGGTATTATCTACATTACAAAAAAAGTTTTTGTTGACGACAGGTACACTCTACACTCTAAATGGGGCTGAGCTGCAATAGTAAACACAACTTATGTACAGGTGCGGAATGGTTTATGGATGAACACAGCCATGTTTTTCAATTCTTTCCTTTAAAGGTTATATCAGATTTAATAATATGCCTATTCGGCTGTACTGTGATCTTTGGCGTCTCTCGGTGCACCAATATGGCCATCTGCCCACTCCTTTAACAATACCCTCTCAGCAGTCTCCTCGAGTTACATCACTGCAGATGGTGGCTCAGTATTCATGAGAGGGGATTGTTCGAAGTGTGAATGAGGGCCATATCGGTGCACCGAGAAGTAAAGGAATGACCCCAGTGCACCCAATGACCTAATTTGCATATGAGTAAAACTTTTATTACAGGTAGTGATGCACTGGAATGTCATATTAAAGGTACTATAATGGGCATAGTAATAGTTCCTATTAGAATGCCCTAACCGACTGAAAGATTAAATTTAAGGAGTATAAGCTAACGCTGTATATTCTCCTATACAATAAAAGCTTAAGAGGCATTTATCAAGGTCTAAATCGACTATATATTTGCAAAGTTGCGATGTACCATACATTTGGCAAATCCAGAAAGCATTTTGTGGCACGGTTTAAGCGTGGTTACCTAGGCACACAGTTTACACACTGATTTAGGATGTGTGACTTTTTCAAAAGTTTTTATGATGTGTTTTGCAAAAAGGTCACTTCAGCCAGGACTTGGTGCAGGCAACCTTGCCAGGGTGACTGACAAGTGGGATCCACATTAACTCTAAGTCGTGCGTAAACATAAGCTGGCAATTATCAAATGGCACAGACAACAAGGGACCCCCCCATGATTTTTTGAAATAATTATATATATTTCAAAAAGGGGTGTGAATGCTAGGCTCTGGGGGGTGTGAGCCAGCATAATATTTACACCCCGAGTGACACTGTGAGTCACACCCCACTACACCCAACATGCCCTGAGTGTGACTATTGGCAGTGCACCAGCCACTGCATGTTGTCAGGCCTCACCGGAGGTGCTTATGACCACATAGTTACTTACTGTGCTACCAAACTGGTTTGACTTTAGGCTACGCCCGGGACAGGAGCATAATTACACTCTATGGTCCATATGTATCAATGGAGACAAATATGTGTCTGTTTTTTTTTTTTTTTCAGACAGATAGCAACCAGTTACAGTTCATCTTTCTTTGCAAGGAAGAACCAGTAATCTGTGCACTGGCCCTTTAAATATATATTATGCAATCACTGTCAATACGGAAATACCCAGCATTAAAGGGGTTATCCAGGATTAGAAAAACAGAGCTGATTTATTCCAAAAACAACACCATCCTTGTCCTCAGGTTGTGTGTGCTATTCCAGCTCAGTTCCATTGAAGTGAATGGAGCCATACTGTAATATTGCATTTTTTTTTTGCATATTTTGTTAAAAGAAATTAGCTCTGTTTTCCTATTCCTGGATAACCCCTTTAATGTCTTACCCTGTGAGTGTAACTTACTAATAATCTTCTGTCTACAATAACAATTAAAACTGTTTCTATCTTCTGTTTCTAGATAGAGCCCTTAGATTCCATGGAACTTCTGTTGAGAAACATTAGATTGGAGTCAAAGTTTAAAGTGGTACTCTGCCCCTAGACATCTTATCCCCTATCCAAGTATAGGGGATAAAATGTCTGTTTGCGGGAGTCCCGCCGCTGGGGACCCCAGCGATCCCTCCTGCAGCCACTAGTTATCTGCAGCACAGGGTCGGCGATTTGTGACGTCACAACCCTGCCCCTTCGTGGCGGCCACCCCCGCGATCAAACATCTTATCCCCTATCCTTGGATAGGGGTTAAGATGTCTAGGCGCGGAGTACTCCTTTAATGGTTGATAAGATTTGCCTGCATTTCCTGAATAGTAAAGCAAGTTGTTATAATTTATTACTGTATTACTAGGCTTGACAGGATTCCAGACACCGCCTCTAATGCTGTCTCTACAACATGTGATAATTGCTCATTATCTTGAGAAACTTCTAGTACAGTTTTAATTTTCTACCTTCTGGATCCTAAAATAGACGCCACGGTATTTGTTTTATAATGCAGCACATGCCTTTTATTATAATAAATGAAGAACAAGAAAAGGTGCCAAAGGCAATAAGCCAACTAGGTTCAAGTTCAAAATTTGCCCGAATATTTGCTTAGCAAGTTAACTCCCAGCTTTAACAAACCAAAACAATAACACAAATAGCTTCTATACAAACCCTGTCTTTGTACAAGTACAGTACTGTCATTTTATACTACGCCAACGTAATAAAGTCAAATAATTTTTGCTTTTAGGCAACTTCTCAAATTTTTTTTTTTTTAGCACTATTGTTATTACACCTTCCGCAGTATCCTCAGTATCTTCTTTTCTGCATGAGGCATGCGTGCGAATACAGCATTACAGAGTCCTTCATATCACATTGCCAATCTGTTATCGTTATGGTACTATTACATTCTTGGAAAAGCTTTAGACACAAAATAGTTCAAAACATTCCATAAGTCAAATATACATAATGTCCCAGATTTATCAATCTCTCTAAAACCTAAACTGCCTGGTTTTACACATAACAACCAACCACAGCTCAGGTTTTTTTTTTTTTTAGTTTTTTTTTATTACCAGGGCTCTTCAAGCTATAAAAGCTGAGCTGTGATTGGTTGTAATGGGCAAAACCAGAAAGTTTTGGTTTCATTTGCAAATGATGTGCCAAAGCTATCTTGTACGGCTGTTTTAGGTTGCTTTACTGTATATTCAAACATAATTCACAATTATACTACTCCTTCTCAGACAACAGTGCATTGTGGGAGGTCAAATAACAGTTACACATGGAAGGCCTGTTTTCAAGTAATGATTTTTTAAAAACAGCATAATTCTTGTTTAAACATAAGTAGCCATGCTCTATGCCAGTGTTTTCCAACCGGGGTGCCCTTGGCTTCATTTCCATCGTGCCTGTAAACGTGACAGTTCCTTGTGTAACCACCATGCCTGAAGCTTCACCAGGTATTTTACATAACCATTGTGCCTATAGACGTGACAGGTCTTTTCGTAAACCATCGTACCTGTAGATGTGAGAGGTCTTTGCCTAACCCTCCTGCCTGTACACATGACTGGTCTTGCATAACCATTTTTTTTATAACCAACTATGTGTCATGTGAAACTATAACTCAGAAAGTGTGTCAGTAACAATAACTACACAGTGCATCCCACTTCAGGTGTGGCAGGTATGAAGGGAATACGACCCCTATGTGCCATGATGTTGTTTCTCTGAAAGCGTGTCAGTAACAACAACTCCGCAGTGCATCCTCCTACAGCCGTGTTAGTTATAAAGAGTATACAGCCACCTATATGTCGTGATGTTGTTGCTCTGAAGACGTGTCAGTGACAACAACGGCGCAGTGCATTCCCCTGCAGACATGGCAGGTATGATGGGTATACCACCGCCTATGTGTCGTGATGTTGTCACTCTGAAAACATCATAAGCAACCTTTAAGGGGTAAACCCCTTGTGGGGACAACCCTTACTAGAAACCCCCCGAAAAAATTTAAACTTTAGGTCAGGGGAGGAGAGAGTAACCTGTCCTGTATACTCTCTTGTAGCTGACACTTGTTTGGCAAGTGCTCTGTGTACTGTGATCTGTACACTAATGTGTCAGACTTGATTAATGCTATTCAAATGCCTAACCGCTGTCTAAAACCATTAACTAGCCCCCCCCCCCCCCCGACGTTTCGCTGAACAAGTCAGCTTTGTCAAGGGCTGTGGGGCTAATGGTGCTCCGGATGCCAGACAAAGTTTATATAACTTCTCCTAGTGACAGTTTCCTGTCATGGTATTCTCCAATCCTTTACTTGTACGTCATGTTCTCCTGCATCGCGAGACACTATGGCCTATCATATGCTTGCGGTGTTATGATGTATTATGCCTGCAAGCATATTGGCCAATCAAGTTCTTTGTTACGGTTTGTCACGTGCTCGTGCTTGCGCCTATCCGTGCTTTTGTTTACATATAACATCACTGACAATTCACGTCTCGCAGGTAGGGTGTATCTAGGCACACTCGGCCGTAAGTCTCGCAAGAACTACTCGCGGCCATGTTTTCTTGCGCATGTCATCCGACTTAGTGCAGTGGACTCCAGCCGATATGTAAGGCGCATGTCTTGGAGCTGAGATGGTGATTACTGTTCTCAGGGTATCTCTAGGAATAATATTTTTTTATATTTATTTTTTATTTATTTATTTAGATATTGGAATTGTGAAAGTAACTTGTGTTGCTAAAGTATTATAGTTTATTGTGGGAGAGGATACTGTTATCATATTATTCCCCAATTCTTATATACTGGGCTATTATTTATTCAGTAAGCCGAAGGAGCTACAGTTGGCTCTCTATCTGGGTCTTCACTGTATATGTTCATATAGCAGAAATAAATAGAACGTGTCCATCAAATATATGTCAGCGCATCTGTCAACTTGTATGATCTTGCTATTGTAATAAGAATAAAATGAGAATAGATGATTCCAGGTAAGTATCTCATTATATGATATATCGCATATTATAGTTTGTTGTATTCATGTTTATAATTTGTTGTATTTCTTCATGTTCAGGTAAACTATTCCACCCTGAAGATGCTTTTCCGCACTCCAAATTCCTTCCTGCTATGTTTTCAACGGAGGACCATCCTCTGGCTCGTCTGGTAAGATGACATGATATACTTGTGTCATGACTAGTTTAATGGAGAATCACTGGAGAATTAGTTAGATTTATACTTGATAAAAACTACTTTGTCTTGCATACTCATACTATGTCTGTAACAGGTGTCCAAATAATAATTCTTGTTTATTCAAGGAACGCCGCAAATGTGAGTTCTTCGTTTAGGCCCACTGGACATTTGCTATTCAGGCGGTAAATCCACCTTGCTTCCTCCCTTAACAATAGTTTGTCTACGTTCCCTTTTCTGGGGCCAATCCTTATTTGGCAGAGGCCCCAGAATCTTAGTATGTCGGTTTGATTGTTGTGTTTGAGTTTAATATGCCTTGCCAGAGGAGTGTCTACTCCTGTCCTAATTGTACTTATATGTTTACTGATCCTTTTACGTAGTTCCTGTACAGTTTTTCCTACGTATAATTTCGGACAGGTACATGTGGCGATGTATACGACATTTTGGCTACTACAGTTCAGAAATCTGATAGTATATTCCTTAAGGTCCACTGGGTTAGTGAATTTCTTAATTTTAGGCATGAATTTGCACGTCGAACAGTGGCCATATGGATGTGATCCAATCGGTGGATCAGGAATCCATGTTCCCAGACTTGTGCCCTCCTTGTTGTGATAACTGTGCACTAATAGATCACGAATTTTAGAGCCTCTTTGATATGTTACGTTGGGTCTTTCACCAATCACGGTTTGTAGATCTGGATCTACCCTCAAAACATGCCAGTGTCGTTTGAGGATTTGCATTATCTTAGATGCATATACATCATATGTGCCAATGCATCTAATGGTTTTGTCTTCTGTTGGTAATGTAGTTTTAGTTCTCAGTAGTTTCATTCTATCCATGTTTTTTACTTTGTTAAATGTTCTCCTCCATGCTTCTTGGGATAGCCTCTGTTGATAAATCTCTGCATTAGGTTCGCGCTCTCTGCCTGAAATGTCTTGTCTTCTGAGCAGTTCCTTTTTGCTCGTAAATACTGCCCATTAGGTATACTCCGTTTCAGGGTGCCAGGGTGCCAACTATTCCAAGGAAGGAAGCTATTGGTAGCTGTAGGCTTCCTATAAATATCTCTCTGAATATTCAAATCACTATCGATGTATATTGTGATGTCTAAGAAGTTAATTCTTTGGCCTCCTATCTCCATGGTATATCCATCCCTATATTGTTGGAATTCAAATGGTCAACAAATTCTTGAAAAAGTGAAGTGTCGCCCTCCCAAAAAATCAAAATATCATCAATATACCTCCCCCAAAATAAAATGTGCTTGGTGAAGTGTTGTAAAGTGTCCCCAAAAACAAAAGTGCTTTCCCACCACCCTAAAAATAAATTTGCAAAAGATGGTGCACACGTGGTCCCCATAGCTGTACCCTTCACCTGTTTATAAAACACACCCCCAAAGAGAAAAAAATTGTGGGTAAGTACATAGTCCAATATTGTTAAAACAAATTTGTTATGTCTCTCAAAGTGCGTGCTGCAAGTGCTCAGAAAAGTGTTTACCGCTGTGATTCCCAGTTTGTAGTCAATATTACTATACAGACTTTCCACATCGAGACTCATTAGTGTGGTGTTGGGTGTAACTGTCAAATCATGTATTTTAGTGACTGTGTCTTTTGTGTCCTTAAGGTACGAGGGGAGGGATGATACAAAGCGAGAGAGGATTTTATCCACCTATATACTCATGCCCTGTGTCACATTGTTGTTTCCTGACACTATAGGGCGTCCTTTGATCGGATTATGGTCTTTATGGGTTTTCGGGAGGACATAGAAAGTTGATATGACAGGATGTGGGTCATATATGTATTTGTATTCATTATCTGTTATTAAATTATCACCTTTCGTTGTGTCCAAAATGAGTTTCAATTCCAAAAGAAATTGTTTAGTAGGGTCTTTCGGTAAGATAACATATGTCTCACTATCATTTAGTAGCTGATATACCATATCCTCATAGTCTATTTTGTTCATTACCACAATGTTTCCACCTTTGTCAGATGGTTTGACTATTAATGTATCATTCTTTTGTAGGTTTTGGAGGGCTGTGCGTTCATCAGGATCAAGTTTTCCATGGATAAGATGGGCCTGTGGTCTGATCTTCTTGATGTCTTGTGTGACCAGATTTACAAAGGTATCTATATTTGAAAACTGTGATATTGGTGGGGTCATTCTTGATCTGGGCTTCAGACTTGTAAATGGGGCGGTAATGGAGACCTCTGTTCCTTCATTTTCCTCCAACAGATCATATAATTTCTCTAGAGCCATGGTATCTCTCTGTCTTGTAATGTTTTCCGCACTGGCATTGCGCATGTGCCACTTATGCAGTGCTAGTTTACGGGCAAAAAGGTTTATGTCTCAAAAGAAGTGTACACTCCGCCTCTGTTAGCTCATGTGTTGACAAATTAAAGATTTGCATATTATCATTCATGGGATATTCAATTCCGTGTTCATTATGGTGACCGTCAGAGTTGTACATTTGGTTACTTGACATGTCCTCCCCATTTAACAACTCCTCATCTACAACATCTGTGGTTGTGGGGGTTGTGTAAGGGGTAATCCCATTATTTGGGGTAAAATTTGTGGGGTTGATTGAGCATTCTCCATGTTCGAATTTGTGGTACCTCCTGGTACCGTGGACTGTCCTAAAAAATGGGGAAGGTGTTATATGCGAAATGGTATGGGATTGCAACACTGGTCTGATGGTATTTGTAGTGGTCTGAAAAATATTTTCCGGTCTTGCAGTATTCGTCCTGTGTGGGTTCAGGCCCATGACTGGCGCTGAGTTGGTTCCTTGGTTCATAACTGTATTCAGCACCTGGGTAGGGGCGTAGGTTCCCGAGGAAAAGGGAGACCATGAACCAGATGGCTGTCCATAATTTGGATTCCATCCTGTTTGGTTAGTTCGTGTGTTTTGTGCCCTTTGATATTAAGGTTTTTTATTTCCTGGGAATTGTGTTTTCCCCTTTTTGTATTTCCTTTTTGTACCTGTTCCTCTACTGCTGGAATTGGAGGTGTCACCCTCAGTACCGGATGTCTCTGTCTCTGATGTCTCTCTACGTGGTATGTATTGTGGTGTATTTCTAGTTCTTGGATTTTTTTCTTTATATGTGTACACTCTTCCTGTACTAAAATCTGTGCAATCCCGTATATATTTCCTATGTTTGCATTCTTTAATTTAGTTTTTGTAGGTTTCCAGGTTCTTTTGTAATTTAGTTTCTAGACTACTGTATTCCTGATGACTTGCAAAAGACTGTATTTGTTGAACTTCCTGTTTCAATTGTGTATTCATTTTTTGTAAGTAGCCTTTTTTGTAGTCCAACAGATACCTGATGAGTCTGAAAATGTGTCAGTAACAACAACTATGCAATATATCCCCCTGCAGACGTGGCAGGTATAATGGGTATACAACCGCCTATGTGTCGTGATGTTGTCACTGTGAAAATGTGTCAGTAACAACAACTATGCAATGTAGCCCCCTAAAGTCATGGCAGGTATAGTGGGTATACAACCGCCTATGTGTTGTGATGCTGTTGTTCTGAAGACGTGTCAGTAACAACAATTATACAATGTATCCCCCTGCAGATGTGGCATGTATGAGGGGTATAAACCACCTACGTGTCGTGAAGCGGTTACATGTCAGTAAAAACAACTACGCAGTGCAAGCCCCTGTAGATGTGGCAGGTATGATAGGAAACAACCGCAATACTATAAGCTTATAAAACTGTATAATGTCATGCACAATATAAATGCCCTGAATGCCTGCACCTAACGCACAAGCGCATGTTAAGCACAAAACACCACGAGTGCCCGTACCGTATGAATGCTATGAATGTGTGAACAAGGGGAGCGTATGAACAGTGTGAATACCCCCTTAACGATGCAGGACATAAATGTACGTCCTATACATGACAGCGAGCATCGGAGCGATGCTCGGGTCATGCGCGGCAGGTCCTGGCTGCTGATAGCAGCCAGGGACCCGCCAGTAATGGCCAACATCCGCGATCGCGCGGATGTCCACCATTAACCCCTCAGATGCCGTTATCTATTGGGACTATTAAAGTGTAAAAATAAAAGTAAAAAAAGAAAAGTAAAAAAAATTAGAAAAATCCCCTCCCCCAACAAAAAATGTAAATTGTCCGTTTTCCCCATTTTACCCCCAAAAAGTGTGAACATTTTTTAAAATAAACATATTTGATATTGCCGCGTGCATAAATATCCGAACTATTAAAATAAAATGTTAATTAACCCGTACGGTGAACAGCGTGAACGTAAAAAAAAAAGTCCAAAATTTATGCTTTTTTATTACATTTTATTCCAAATAAAATTTATAAAAAAATGTGTTAAAAGTTTTATATATGCAAATGTGGTAATTACAGATCACAGCGCAAAAAATTAGCCCTTATACCACCGCTTATACGGAAAATGAAAAAGTTATAGGTCAGCAAAATAGAGGGATTTTAAATGCACTAATTTGGTTTAAAGGTTTGTGATTTTTTTTAAGCGGTATAATAATAGAAAAGTATGTAATCATGGGTATTGACCCACAGAATAAAGAAAACAGATCTATTTTACCATAAAGTGTACAGCATGAAACCTTCCAAAATAAGCAAAATTGTGGTTTTCTTATCAATTTTCCCACACAAATAGTATTTTTTTTGGTTGCTCCATACATTTTATGGTAAAATGAGTGATGTCATTACAAAGGACAACTGGTTGTGCAAAAAACAAGCAATCATACTAGTCTGTGGATGAAAATATAAAAGAGTTATGATTTTTAGAAGGCAAGGAGGAAAAAGCAAAGGCCCAAATGGGCTGAGTCCTTAAAGGGGTACTCCGCCCCTGGCATCTTATCCCCTATCCAAAGGATAGGGGATAAGCTGTTAGATCGCCGTGGTCCCGCTGCTGGGGACCCCTGGGATCGCCGCTGCGGCACCCCGCCATTATTACTGCACAGAGCGAGTTCGCTCTGTGGGTAATGACGGGCGATACAGGGGCCGGAGCAGCGTGACGTCATGGCTCCGTCCCTCATGACATCACGGCCCGTCCCCTTAATGCAAGTCTATGGCAGGGGGCGTGACGACCGCCACGCCCCCTTCCCATAGACTTGTATTGACGGGGGCGGGCCGAGACGTCACGAGGGGCGGAGCCATGACGTAACGATGCTCCGGCCCCTGTATTGCCCGTCATTACGTGCAGAACGATCTCGCTCTGCACAGTAATGATAGCGGGGTGCCGCAGCAGCGATCCTCGGGGTCCCCAGCAGTGGGACCCCGGCGATCTGACACCTTATCCCCTATCTTTTGGATAGGGGATAAGATGTCTAGGGGCGGAGTACCCCTTTAAGGGGATACCCTGATTGCAAAACAGTATGACTGCCATGAACGTGAACAGTACAACTGCCAAGAGTGTCTGACCAGTATAAGTGCTAAGAGTGTATGAACAGTATAGATGCCACGAGCGTGTGAACAATACAAATGCCATTAGCGTATAACAGTATGAGTGCCATGAGTGTAAGGGCAGTATAAATGCGTCGAGCGTATGGACAGTGAAAAGTCATAAATGTGTAAAACAGTATGAATACTATGAGTATATGAAATCGCATATCATGAGCGTATGAATCGTGTAAATACCATGAGTGCAAGAATAATATAAATACTATGAGCATATAAACAGTATCAATGTCACAAGCATATAATTACAATTGCCATGAGCTGGTGAACAATGTAAATACTGTAGGCTAATGCACAGTATAGATTCCATGGGCGTACAAAATGTAAAAATGAAATAAGCATATGAAAAGTATATAAATGCCATGGGCCCAAGAAGAGTATAAACCACCACAAGCATATTGTCACGATGCCGGCTGGCAGGTAGTGGATCCTCTGTGCCAGAGAGGGATTGGCGTGGACCGTGCTAGTGGACCGGTTCTAAGCCACTACTGGTTTTCACCAGAGCCCGCCGCAAAGCGGGATGGTCTTGCTGCGGCGGTAGTGACCAGGTCGTATCCACTAGCAACGGCTCACCTCTCTGGCTGCTGAAGATAGGCGCGGTACAAGGGAGTAGGCAAAAGCAAGGTCGGACGTAGCAGAAGGTCGGGGCAGGCAGCAAGGATCGTAGTCAGGGGCAACGGCAGAAGGTCTGGAAACACAGGCAAGGAACACACAAGGAACGCTTTCACTGGCACTAAGGCAACAAGATCCGGCAAGGGAGTGCAGGGGAAGTGAGGTGATATAGGGAAGTGCACAGGTGAACACACTAATTGGAACCACTGCGCCAATCAGCGGCGCAGTGGCCCTTTAAATCGCAGAGACCCGGCGCGCGCGCGCCCTAGGGAGCGGGGCCGCGCGCGCCGGGACAGAACAGACGGAGAGCGAGTCAGGTAGGGGAGCCGGGGTGCGCATCGCGAGCGGGCGCTACCCGCATCGCGAATCGCATCCCGGCTGGCAGCGGAATCGCAGCGCCCCGGGTCAGAGGACGTGACCGGAGCGCTGCCGCGGGGAGAGTGAAGCGAGCGCTCCGGGGAGGAGCGGGGACCCGGAGCGCTCGGCGTAACAGTACCCCCCCCCTTGGGTCTCCCCCTCTTCTTAGAGCCTGAGAACCTGAGGAGCAGACTTTTGTCTAGGATGTTGTCCTCAGGTTCCCAGGATCTCTCTTCAGGACCACAACCCTCCCAGTCCACTAAAAAAAAATTTTTCCCTCTGACCTTTTTGGCAGCTAAAATTTCTTTGACCGAGAAGATGTCCGAGGAGCCGGAAACAGGAGTGGGAGGAACAGATTTGGGAGAAAAACGGTTGAGGATGAGTGGTTTGAGAAGAGAGACGTGAAAGGCATTAGGGATACGAAGAGAGGGAGGAAGAAGAAGTTTATAAGAGACAGGATTAATTTGACACAAAATTTTGAAAGGACCAAGATAGCGTGGTCCCAACTTGTAGCTAGGGACACGGAAGCGGACATATTTAGCGGAGAGCCATACCTTGTCTCCAGGGGAAAAAACGGGGGGAGCTCTTCTTTTCTTATCCGCGAACTTCTTCATGCGTGATGAAGCCTGTAAGAGAGAATTTTGGGTCTCTCTCCATATGATGGAAAGGTCACGAGAAATTTCATCCACAGCGGGCAGACCAGAGGGCAAGGGAGTAGGGAGGGGGGGAAGAGGGTGACGGCCGTACACCACGAAAAATGGGGATTTGGAGGAAGACTCAGAGACCCTGAAGTTATACGAGAATTCGGCCCATGGGAGGAGATCTGCCCAGTCATCCTGGCGGGAGGAAACAAAATGTCGCAAATAATCACCCAAGATCTGGTTAATCCTTTCTACTTGTCCATTGGACTGGGGATGATATGCAGAAGAAAAATTTAATTTAATCTTGAGTTGTTTACAGAGAGCCCTCCAGAATTTAGACACGAATTGGACGCCTCTATCCGAGACAATCTGCGTAGGCAACCCGTGAAGACGAAAAATGTGTACAAAAAATTGTTTAGCCAACTGAGGCGCAGAAGGAAGACCAGGAAGAGGGATGAAATGTGCCATTTTGGAGAATCGATCAACGACCACCCAAATAACAGTGTTGCCACGGGAAGGGGGTAAATCAGTAATAAAATCCATACCAATCAGAGACCAAGGCTGTTCGGGGACAGGCAGAGGATGAAGAAAACCAGCGGGCTTCTGGCGAGGAGTCTTATCCCGGGCACAGATAGTGCAGGCTCGCACAAAGTCCACAACATCCGTCTCCAGAGTCGGCCACCAATAGAAGCGGGAGATGAGTTGCACAGATTTCTTGATACCCGCATGACCTGCGAGATGGGAGGAGTGACCCCATTTGAGGATTCCGAGGCGTTGGCGAGGAGAAACAAAGGTCTTTCCTGGAGGAGTCTGCCTGATGGAGGCAGGAGAAGTGGAGATCAGGCAGTCAGGTGGAATGATGTGTTGCGGAGAGAGTTCAACTTCTGAGGCATCCGAGGAACGAGAGAGAGCATCGGCCCTAATGTTCTTATCGGCAGGACGAAAGTGAATCTCAAAATTAAATCGGGCAAAGAACAGAGACCACCGGGCCTGGCGAGGATTCAGCCGTTGGGCAGACTGGAGGTAGGAGAGGTTCTTGTGGTCGGTGTAGATAATAACAGGAGAACTAGATCCCTCCAGCAGATGCCTCCATTCCTCAAGTGCTAATTTAATGGCTAGAAGCTCTCGATCCCCGATGGAGTAGTTCCTCTCCGCTGGAGAGAAGGTCCTAGAGAAAAAACCACAAGTGACAGCATGCCCGGAAGAATTTTTTTGTAGAACAGCTCCAGCTCCCACTGAGGAGGCATCAACCTCCAATAGGAAGGGTTTGGAAGGGTCAGGTCTAGAGAGGACGGGAGCCGAAGAAAAGGCAGACTTGAGTCGTTTAAAGGCGTCTTCTGCTTGAGGAGGCCAGGACTTGGGATCAGCATTTTTTTTGGTTAAAGCCACGATAGGAGCCACAATGGTAGAAAAATGTGGAATAAATTGCCTGTAATAATTGGCGAACCCCAAAAAGCGTTGGATAGCACGGAGTCCGGAGGGGCGTGGCCAATCTAAGACGGCAGAGAGTTTGTCTGGATCCATCTGTAGTCCCTGGCCAGAGACCAAATATCCTAGAAAAGGAAGAGATTGGCATTCAAACAGACATTTCTCAATTTTGGCATAGAGTTGGTTGTCACGAAGTCTCTGAAGAACCATACGGACATGCTGGCGGTGTTCTTCTAGATTGGCAGAAAAAATTAGGATATCGTCCAGATATACAACAACACAGGAGTATAACAGATCACGAAAAATTTCATTGACAAAGTCTTGGAAGACGGCAGGGGCGTTGCACAGTCCAAAGGGCATGACCAGATACTCAAAGTGTCCATCTCTGGTGTTAAATGCCGTTTTCCACTCGTCCCCCTCTCTGATGCGGATGAGGTTATAGGCGCCTCTTAAGTCCAATTTAGTGAAGATGTGGGCACCTTGGAGGCGATCAAAGAGTTCAGAGATGAGGGGTAAGGGGTAGCGGTTCTTAACCGTGATTTTATTAAGACCGCGGTAGTCAATGCAAGGACGTAGGGAGCCATCTTTTTTGGACACAAAGAAAAATCCGGCTCCGGCAGGAGAGGAGGATTTACGGATAAAGCCCTTTTTTAGATTCTCCTGGACGTATTCGGACATGGCAAGAGTCTCTGGGGCAGAGAGAGGATAAATTCTGCCCCGGGGTGGAGTAGTGCCCGGGAGGAGGTCGATAGGGCAATCATAAGGCCTGTGAGGAGGTAGAGTCTCAGCTTGTTTTTTGCAGAAAACATCCGCGAAGTCCATATAGGCCTTAGGGAGACCGGTTACTGGAGGAACCACAGAGTTACGGCAAGGGTTACTGGGAACCGGTTTTAGACAGTTCTTGGAACAAGAGGACCCCCAACTCTTGATCTCCCCAGTGGACCAATCCAGGGTAGGGGAATGAAGTTGAAGCCAGGGAAGTCCAAGGAGAATTTCCGAGGTGCAATTGGGGAGGACCAAAAGTTCAATCCTCTCATGATGAGATCCGATGCTCATAAGAAGGGGCTCCGTGCGGAAACGTATGGTACAGTCCAATCTTTCATTATTTACACAATTGATGTAGAGGGGTCTGGCGAGACTGGTCACCGGAATGTTGAACCTGTTGACGAGAGAGGCCAAAATAAAATTTCCTGCAGATCCAGAGTCCAAGAAGGCCACTGTAGAGAAGGAGAAGGCAGAGGCAGACATCCGCACAGGCACAGTAAGACGTGGAGAAGCAGAGTAGATGTTACGCCGAGCGCTCCGGGTCCCCGCTCCTCCCCGGAGCGCTCGCTACACTCTCCTCACTGCAGCGCTCCGGTTGGTTCCACGGACCCGGGGCGCTGCGATACCGCCTCCGGCCGGGATGCGATTCGCGATGCGGGTAGCGCCCGCTCGCGATGCGCACCCCGGCTCCCGTACCTGACTCGCTCTCCGTCAGTTCTGTCCCGGCGCGCGCGGCCCCGCTCCCTAGGGCGCGCGCGCGCCGGGTCTTTGCGATTTAAAGGGCCACTGCGCCGCTGATTGGCGCAGTGGTTCCAATTAGTGTTTACACCTGTGCACTTCCCTATATCACCTCACTTCCCCTTCACTCCCTCGCCGGATCTTGTTGCCATCGTGCCAGTGAAAGCGTTTCCTTGTGTGTTCCTAGCCTGTGTTCCAGACCTCCTGCCGTTGCCCCTGACTACGATCCTTGCTGCCTGCCCCGACCTTCTGCTACGTCCGACCTTGCTTCTGTCTACTCCCTTGTACCGCGCCTATCTTCAGCAGCCAGAGAGGTTGAGCCGTTGCTAGGGGATACGACCTGGTCACTACCGCCGCAGCAAGACCATCCCGCTTTGCGGCGGGCTCTGGTGAAAACCAGTAGTGACTTAGAACCGATCCTCTAGCACGGTCCACGCCAATCCCTCTCTGGCACAGAGGATCCACTACCTGCCAGCCGGCATCGTGACAGTAGATCCGGCCATGGATCCCGCTGAAGTTCCTCTGCCAGTTGTCGCTGACCTCACCACGGTGGTCGCCCAGCAGTCACAACAGATAGCGCAACAAGGCCAACAGCTGTCTCAACTGACTGTTATGCTACAACAGTTACTACCACAGCTCCAGCAATCATCTCCTCCGCCAGCTCCTGCACCTCCTCCGCAGCGAGTGGCCGCTTCTGGACTACGACTATCCTTGCCGGATAAATTTGATGGGGACTCAAAGTTTTGCCGTGGCTTTCTTTCCCAATGTTCATTACACTTGGAGATGATGTCGGACCAGTTCCCCACTGAAAGGTCTAAGGTGGCTTTCGTAGTCAGCCTGCTGTCTGGAAAAGCCCTGGCTTGGGCCACACCGCTCTGGGACCGCAATGACCCCGTCACTGCCTCTGTACACTCCTTCTTCTCGGAAATTCGAAGTGTCTTTGAGGAACCTGCCCGAGCCTCTTCTGCCGAGACTGCCCTGTTGAACCTGGTCCAAGGTAATTCTTCCGTTGGCGAGTATGCCGTACAATTCCGTACTCTTGCTTCAGAATTATCCTGGAATAATGAGGCACTCTGCGCGACCTTTAAAAAAGGCCTATCCAGCAACATTAAAGATGTTCTGGCCGCACGAGAAATCCCTGCTAATCTACATGAACTCATTCACCTAGCCACTCGCATTGACATGCGTTTTTCCGAAAGGCGTCAGGAGCTCCGCCAGGATATGGACTCTGTTCGCACGAGGCGTTTCTTCTCCCCGGCTCCTCTCTCCTCTGGTCCCCTGCAATCTGTTCCTGTGCCTTCCGCCGTGGAGGCTATGCAGGTCGACCGGTCTCGCCTGACACCTCAAGAGAGGACACGACGCCGCATGGAGAATCTCTGCCTGTACTGTGCTAGTACCGAACACTTCCTGAAGGATTGTCCTATCCGTCCTCCCCGCCTGGAAAGACGTACGCTGACTCCGCACAAAGGTGAGACAGTCCTTGATGTCTACTCTGCTTCTCCACGTCTTACTGTGCCTGTGCGGATGTCTGCCTCTGCCTTCTCCTTCTCTGCTGTGGCCTTCTTGGACTCTGGATCTGCAGGAAATTTTATTTTGGCCTCTCTCGTCAACAGGTTCAACATCCCAGTGACCAGTCTCGCCAGACCCCTCTACATCAATTGTGTAAACAATGAAAGATTGGACTGTACTATACGTTTCCGCACGGAGCCCCTCCTAATGTGCATCGGACCTCATCACGAGAGGATTGAACTTTTGGTCCTCCCCAATTGCACTTCTGAAATTCTCCTTGGACTTCCCTGGCTTCAACTCCATTCCCCAACCCTGGATTGGTCCACTGGGGAGATCAAGAGTTGGGGGCCCTCTTGTTCCAAGGACTGCCTAAAACCGGTTCCCAGTAACCCTTGCCGTGACTCTGTGGTACCTCCTGTAACCGGTCTCCCTAAGGCCTATATGGACTTTGCGGACGTTTTTTGCAAAAAACAAGCTGAGACTTTACCTCCCCACAGGCCTTATGATTGTCCTATTGACCTCCTCCCGGGCACTACTCCACCCCGGGGCAGAATCTATCCTCTGTCCGTCCCAGAGACTCTTGCCATGTCTGAATACGTCCAGGAAAATTTAAAAAAGGGCTTTATCCGTAAATCCTCCTCTCCTGCCGGAGCCGGATTTTTCTTTGTGTCTAAAAAAGATGGCTCTCTACGTCCTTGCATTGACTACCGCGGTCTTAATAAAATCACGGTTAAGAACCGCTACCCCCTACCCCTCATCTCTGAACTCTTTGATCGTCTCCAAGGTGCCCATATTTTTACCAAACTGGACTTAAGAGGTGCTTATAATCTCATCCGCATCAGAGAGGGGGATGAATGGAAAACGGCATTTAACACCAGAGATGGACACTTTGAGTATCTGGTCATGCCCTTTGGCCTGTGCAACGCCCCTGCCGTCTTCCAAGACTTTGTTAATGAAATTTTTCGTGATCTCCTATACTCCTGTGTTGTTGTATATCTAGACGATATCCTGATTTTTTCTGCCAATCTAGAAGAACACCGCCAGCATGTCCGTATGGTTCTTCAGCGACTTCGTGACAATCAACTCTATGCCAAAATAGAGAAATGTCTGTTTGAATGCCAATCTCTTCCTTTTCTAGGATACTTGGTCTCTGGCCAGGGACTACAAATGGACCCAGATAAACTCTCTGCCGTCTTAGATTGGCCACGCCCCTCCGGACTCCGTGCCATCCAACGTTTTTTGGGGTTCGCCAATTATTACAGGCAGTTTATTCCACATTTTTCTACCATTGTGGCTCCTATTGTGGCTTTAACCAAAAAAAATGCCGATCCCAAGTCTTGGCCTCCTCAAGCGGAAGACGCCTTTAAACAACTCAAGTCTGCCTTTTCTTCGGCTCCCGTGCTCTCCAGACCTGACCCATCTAAACCCTTCCTATTGGAGGTTGATGCCTCCTCAGTGGGAGCTGGAGCTGTCCTTCTACAAAAAAACTCCTCCGGGCACGCTGTTACTTGTGGTTTTTTTTCTAGGACCTTCTCTCCGGCAGAGAGGAACTACTCCATCGGGGATCGAGAGCTTCTAGCCATTAAATTAGCACTTGAGGAATGGAGGCATCTGCTGGAAGGATCAAGATTTCCAGTTATTATTTACACCGATCACAAGAACCTCTCCTACCTCCAGTCTGCCCAACGGCTGAATCCTCGTCAGGCCAGGTGGTCTCTGTTCTTTGCCCGATTTAATTTTGAAATTCACTTTCGGCCTGCTGATAAGAACATTAGGGCCGATGCTCTCTCTCGTTCCTCAGATGCTTCTGAAATTGAACCTTCTCTTCGACACATCATTCCTCCTGACTGCCTGATTTCCACTTCTCCAGCCTCCATCAGGCAAACTCCTCCAGGAAAGACCTTTGTTTCTCCACGCCAACGCCTTGGGATCCTCAAATGGGGTCACTCCTCCCATCTCGCAGGTCATGCGGGCATCAAGAAATCTGTGCAACTCATCTCTCGCTTCTATTGGTGGCCGACTCTAGAGACTGATGTGGTGGACTTTGTGCGAGCCTGCACTATCTGTGCCCGGGATAAGACTCCTCGCCAGAAGCCCGCTGGTTTTCTTCATCCTCTACCTGTCCCCGAACAACCTTGGTCTCTGATTGGTATGGATTTTATTACTGACTTACCCCCATCCCATGGCAACACTGTTATTTGGGTGGTCGTTGATCGATTCTCCAAAATGGCACATTTCATCCCTCTTCCTGGTCTTCCTTCAGCGCCTCAGTTGGCTAAACAATTTTTTGTACACATTTTTCGTCTTCACGGGTTGCCTACACAGATCGTCTCGGATAGAGGCGTCCAATTTGTGTCTAAATTCTGGAGGGCTCTCTGTAAACAACTCAAGATTAAATTAAATTTTTCTTCTGCATACCATCCTCAATCCAATGGACAAGTAGAGAGAATTAACCAGATCTTGGGTGACTATTTACGACATTTTGTTTCCTCCCGCCAGGATGACTGGGCAGATCTTCTACCTTGGGCCGAATTCTCGTATAATTTCAGAATCTCTGAATCTTCCTCTAAATCTCCGTTTTTCGTGGTGTACGGCCGTCACCCTCTTCCCCCCCTCCCTACCCCCTTGCCCTCTGGTCTGCCCGCTGTGGATGAAATTTCTCGTGATCTTTCCATCATATGGAGAGAGACCCAAAATTCTCTCTTACAGGCTTCTTCACGCATGAAGAGATTCGCGGATAAGAAAAGAAGAGCTCCTCCCATTTTTTCCCCTGGAGACAAGGTATGGCTCTCCGCTAAATATGTCCGCTTCCGTGTCCCTAGCTATAAGTTGGGACCACGCTATCTTGGTCCTTTCAAAGTTTTGTGTCAAATTAATCCTGTCTCTTACAAACTTCTTCTTCCTCCTTCTCTTCGTATCCCTAATGCCTTTCACGTCTCTCTTCTTAAACCTCTCATCCTCAACCGTTTTTCTCCCAAATCTGTTCCTCCCACTCCTGTTTCCGGCTCCTCGGACATCTTCTCTGTCAAAGAGATCTTAGCCTCTAAAAAGGTCAGAGGAAAAACTTTTTTTTTAGTGGATTGGGAGGGTTGTGGTCCAGAAGAGAGGTCCTGGGAACCTGAGGACAATATCCTGGACAAAAGTCTGATCCTCAGGTTCTCAGGCCCCAAGAAGAGGGGGAGACCCAAGGGGGGGGGTACTGTTACGCCGAGCGCTCCGGGTCCCCGCTCCTCCCCGGAGCGCTCGCTACACTCTCCTCACTGCAGCGCTCCGGTCGGTTCCACGGACCCGGGGCGCTGCGATACCGCCTCCGGCCGGGATGCGATTCGCGATGCGGGTAGCGCCCGCTCGCGATGCGCACCCCGGCTCCCGTACCTGACTCGCTCTCCGTCAGTTCTGTCCCGGCGCGCGCGGCCCCGCTCCCTAGGGCGCGCGCGCGCCGGGTCTTTGCGATTTAAAGGGCCACTGCGCCGCTGATTGGCGCAGTGGTTCCAATTAGTGTTTACACCTGTGCACTTCCCTATATCACCTCACTTCCCCTTCACTCCCTCGCCGGATCTTGTTGCCATCGTGCCAGTGAAAGCGTTTCCTTGTGTGTTCCTAGCCTGTGTTCCAGACCTCCTGCCGTTGCCCCTGACTACGATCCTTGCTGCCTGCCCCGACCTTCTGCTACGTCCGACCTTGCTTCTGTCTACTCCCTTGTACCGCGCCTATCTTCAGCAGCCAGAGAGGTTGAGCCGTTGCTAGGGGATACGACCTGGTCACTACCGCCGCAGCAAGACCATCCCGCTTTGCGGCGGGCTCTGGTGAAAACCAGTAGTGACTTAGAACCGATCCTCTAGCACGGTCCACGCCAATCCCTCTCTGGCACAGAGGATCCACTACCTGCCAGCCGGCATCGTGACAGTAGACATCAAGGACTGTCTCATCTTTGTGCGGAGTCAGCGTACGTCTTTCCAGGCGGGGAGGACGGATAGGACAATCTCTCAGGAAGTGTTCGGTACTAGCACAGTACAGGCAGAGGTTCTCCATACGGCGTCGTGTCCTCTCTTGAGGTGTCAGGCGAGACCGGTCGACCTGCATAGCCTCCACGGCGGGAGGCACAGGAACAGATTGCAGGGGACCAGAGGAGAGAGGAGCCGAGGAGAAGAAACGCCTCGTGCGAACAGAGTCCATATCTTGGCGGAGTTCCTGACGCCTTTCGGAAAAACGCATGTCAATGCGAGTGGCTAGGTGAATAAGTTCATGTAGATTAGCAGGAATTTCTCGTGCGGCCAGAACATCTTTAATGTTGCTGGATAGGCATTTTTTGAAGGTCGCGCAGAGGGCCTCATTATTCCAGGACAATTCTGAAGCAAGAGTACGGAATTGTACGGCATACTCGCCAACGGAAGAATTACCCTGGACCAGGTTCAACAGGGCAGTCTCAGCAGAAGAGGCTCGGGCAGGTTCCTCAAAGACACTTCGGATTTCCGAGAAGAAGGAGTGCACAGAGGCAGTGACGGGGTCATTGCGGTCCCAGAGCGGTGTGGCCCATGACAGGGCTTTTCCGGACAGAAGGCTGACTACGAAAGCCACCTTAGACCTTTCAGTGGGAAACAGGTCCGACATCATCTCCAGATGCAGGGAACATTGGGAAAGAAAGCCACGGCAAAACTTAGAGTCCCCATCAAATTTATCCGGCAAGGATAAGCGTATCCCAGGAGCGGCCACTCGCTGCGGAGGAGGTGCAGGAGCTGGCGGAGGAGATGACTGCTGAAGCTGTGGTAGTAACTGTTGTAGCATAACGGTCAGTTGAGACAGCTGTTGGCCTTGTTGCGCTATCTGTTGTGACTGCTGGGCGACCACCGTGGTGAGGTCAGCGACAACTGGCAGAGGAACTTCAGCGGGATCCATGGCCGGATCTACTGTCACGATGCCGGCTGGCAGGTAGTGGATCCTCTGTGCCAGAGAGGGATTGGCGTGGACCGTGCTAGTGGACCGGTTCTAAGCCACTACTGGTTTTCACCAGAGCCCGCCGCAAAGCGGGATGGTCTTGCTGCGGCGGTAGTGACCAGGTCGTATCCACTAGCAACGGCTCACCTCTCTGGCTGCTGAAGATAGGCGCGGTACAAGGGAGTAGGCAAAAGCAAGGTCGGACGTAGCAGAAGGTCGGGGCAGGCAGCAAGGATCGTAGTCAGGGGCAACGGCAGAAGGTCTGGAAACACAGGCAAGGAACACACAAGGAACGCTTTCACTGGCACTAAGGCAACAAGATCCGGCAAGGGAGTGCAGGGGAAGTGAGGTGATATAGGGAAGTGCACAGGTGAACACACTAATTGGAACCACTGCGCCAATCAGCGGCGCAGTGGCCCTTTAAATCGCAGAGACCCGGCGCGCGCGCGCCCTAGGGAGCGGGGCCGCGCGCGCCGGGACAGAACAGACGGAGAGCGAGTCAGGTAGGGGAGCCGGGGTGCGCATCGCGAGCGGGCGCTACCCGCATCGCGAATCGCATCCCGGCTGGCAGCGGAATCGCAGCGCCCCGGGTCAGAGGACGTGACCGGAGCGCTGCCGCGGGGAGAGTGAAGCGAGCGCTCCGGGGAGGAGCGGGGACCCGGAGCGCTCGGCGTAACACATATGAACAGTATAGCGGCCACAAGAGAATGAAAAGTATAAACACCGTGAGCATATGAACAGTATAAATGTCACGCGGTGCCGACCGGAGCGCTGCATGCAGTGGCACGCCGCGAGCGCTCCGGGGAAGCGGCGTGACCGCGAGTGCTGCTCCCGTGTCATCGGAGGGGACGCGATCCGAGGCACGGGACGTGCCCGCTCTCGGATCGC
Source organism: Hyla sarda (assembly GCF_029499605.1). Classification (NCBI taxonomy): domain Eukaryota; kingdom Metazoa; phylum Chordata; class Amphibia; order Anura; family Hylidae; genus Hyla; species Hyla sarda. Next base: position 216,998,247 of record NC_079190.1, read on the forward strand.
GTCCCATATAACTCACCTGCCCCGTCCTCCTGCTCAGTCCCGGCGCGCGCGGCCCCACTCTCTAGGGCGCGCGCCGGGTCTCTCAGATTTAAAGGGCCAGTGCACCATTAATTGGTGCCTGGCCCAATTAGTTCCAAGCACTCCCTACACTATAAAAACCCACTTCCTCTTCCTGTCCCTGCTGGAACTTGTTGCCTTGTGCCAGAGAAAGCGTTCCAGTATGTCCTTTGCCAGTGTATCCAGACCCTTGCCCTTGACTACGAACCGTTGCTGCCTGCCCTGACCTTCTGCTACGTCTGACCTTACCTTTTGCCTTTGTACCGCGCCTGACTCAGCAGTCAGTGAGGTTGAGTCGCTATTGGGTGGAACGACCTGGGGGTTACCCGCCGCAGCAAGTCCATCCTGCTTTGCCTAATCTCCGTGGTCGCCCAGCAATCACAGCAGATAGCGCTACAAGGACAACAGCTGACTCAGTTGACCGCTATGCTGCAACAGCTTCTGCCGCAACAACAGCAACCATCTCCTCCGCCAGCTCCTGCATCTCCTCCGCAGCGAGTGGCCGCTCCCAGATTCCGCCTGTCTCTACCAGACAAGTTTGGTGGGGATTCTAAACTGTGCCGTGGATTCCTGTCCCAGTGTTCCCTACACCAGAGATGATGTCAGACCAATTCCCTACAGAACAGTCTAAGGTGGCGTTCGTGTTCAGCCTGCTGTCTGGAAAGGCCTTGTCATGGGCCACACCGCTTTGGGACCGCAATGATCCTGCCACTGCTACAATCCAGTCCTTCTTCTCGGAAGTACGTAGTGTCTTTGAGGAGCCAGCCTGGGCTTCCTCAGCCGAGACTGCTTTACTGAATCTTGTCCAAGGGAGTTCTTCAGTGGGCGAATACGCCATCGAGTTCCGCACCCTCGCCTCTGAGCTATCCTGGAATAATGAGGCCCTCTGCGCGACCTTCAAGAAATGCTTATCCAGTCACATCAAAGATGTCCTGGCCGCACGAGAAATTCCTGCTAACCTGTCTGAACTCATCCATTTGGCCACCCGCATCGACATGCGTTTCACGGAAAGACGCCAGGAGCTCCATCAGGAAAAGGATCTTGTTCGCACCAGGCGGATTCATTCCCTGGCACCTCTCTTCCAACGTCCTTTGCACTCTGTTCCTGTGCCTCCTGCCGAGGAGGCTATGCAAATGGATCGGTCTCGCCTGACCCAACAAGAGAGGACTCGCCGTAGGAATGAAAACCTGTGCCTATACTGTGCAAGCACCGAACATTTCCTAAAAGACTGTCCTAATCGTCCTCCGCATCTGAGAAACGCACGCACACACCTAGTTAACGTAGGAGAGTCGTTGCTAGGTGTGAATTCTTCCTCTCCACGATTGACTATACCTGTGCGGATTGCCATACCTGCTAATACTACTTCCTTCTCCGCTGTGGCCTTCTTGGACTCTGGTTCAGCAGGAAGTTTCATTGAAGCCTCCCTAATCAACAGATTCAATATTCCTGTTACCCGTCTTGTCAAACCTCTCTTCATTTCATCCTTCAATGGAGAGAGGCTGGTCTGCACCGTGCGTTACCGCACTCAACCACTGCTCATGAGTGTTGGAGTTCACCATCATGAACATTTAATTTTTTGTGCTGCCCAACTGCACTTCTGAAATTCTTCTGGGCTTGCCCTGGCTCCAACGTCATTTGCCTAGCCTCAACTGGGCCACCTGGGACATTAAGAGTTGGGGATCTTCTTGCCACCAGCAATGTTTCTACCCAGTTTCTTCCTGCCAAGTCTCCCTTGCTACTTCATTGCCAGGTCTTCCTAAGGCCTACCAGGACTTTTCAGATGTTTTTTGTAAAAAGCAAGCAGAGGTCTTACCTCCACATAGACCCTATTACTGCCCTATTGACCTGCTCCCTGGTACCACACCGCCCCGTGGTAGGATTTACCCACTTTCCACTCCGGAAACACAAGCTATGTCTGAGTACATACAGGAAAACCTCAAAAGAGGTTTTATCCGGAAATCTTCTTCTCGGCTGGAGCCGGATTTTTCTTTGTTGCTAAAAAAGATGGATCTCTACGCCCCTGTATTGAATACCGCGGTATTAATAAAATGACTGTAAAAAATCGCTATCCTCTGCCACTCATCTCCGAACTCTTCGACTGACTGCGTGGAGCTATGGTTTTCACCAAACTTGATCTAAGGGGCGCATATAACCTCATCCGTATTCGAGCAGGAGATGAATGGAAAACTGCCTTCAATACCAGAGATGGTCACTTTGAATACCTAGTCATGCCCTTTGGTCTATGCAACACCCCAGCAGTCTTTCAGGACTTTGTTAATGAGATTTTTCGGGACATGCTATACTTCTGTTTGGTAGTCTATCTTGACGACACCCTAATTTTTTCAGCCAACCTAGAGGAACATCGCCTTCATGTCCGTCAAGTGCTCCAGCAATTACGCCAAAATCAACTTTATGCCAAAATTGAGAAGTGTCTATTCGAACGCAGCAGTCTTCCCTTCCTGGGATACATTGTGTCCGGTCAAGGTCTTCAAATGGACCCAAATAAATTATCTGCGGTAATGGATTGGCCTCGTCCTACTGGCCTACGAGCTATCCAAAGATTTCTCGGATTTGCAAATTATTATCGTCAATTTACTCCCCACTTCTCCACCATCGTTACTTCTATTGTAGCACTGACTAAGAAAAATGCTAATCCGAAATCCTGGCCGCCACAGGCGGAGGAAGCCTTTAACCACCTTAAAGCCGCCTTCTCCTCTGCTCCAGTCTTGTCCAGACCAGATCCTCTGAAGCCCTTCTTCCTCGAGGTTGACGCCTCCTCAGTTGGAGCCCAAACTGTTCTCCTACAAAAATCCACTAAAGGAAAAAATGTCACTTGTGGATTTTTCTCCAAAACCTTTTCTCCTACAGAAAAAAACTATTCCATTGGAGACCGGGAACTATTGGCTATTAAGTTGGCCCTTGAGGAGTGGAGACATCTTCTGGAAGGATCCCTTCATCCCATCACCATCTATACAGATCACAAAAATCTGTCTTATCTTCAATCCCCCCAGCGGCTCAATCCTCGCCAGGCTAGATGGTCGTTGTTTTTTGCCCGTTTCAATTTTCAAATCCATTTTCGTCCTGCAGACAAGAATGTCAGGGCTGATGCTCTATCTCGTACCACCGACGCCTCTGAAGCCAAGACACTTCCTCAGCATATCATCCCCCCTGAGTGTCTGATCTCTTCTGCTCCTGCTTCTCTGGCGCCTATCCCTCCAGGAAAGACTTATGTTCCTCCCCGTCTTCGCATCCGGATCCTCAAATGGGGCCATTCCTCCCTTCTGGCTGGTCACGCTGGAATCCAAAAGACTTTACAGTTGATTGCCAGACACTACTGGTGGTCCTCCCTGGAAAAGGATGTGACCGATTTTGTGCGAGCCTGTACAGTGTGTGCACGTGACAAGACCCCTCGCCAGAAGCCTTCAGGTCTTCTCCTTCCGCTGCCGGTGCCTGAACAGCCTTGGTCCCACATAGCCATGGACTTCATCACTGATCTTCCTTTATCCCGTGGCAACACTGTCATCTAGGTGGTCATTGATCGTTTTTCCAAAATGGCTCACTTTATTCTGCTTCCTGGCCTTCCTTCTGCGCCACAGTTGGCGAAGCAATTTTTTCTGCTGATTTTTCATCTTCACGGGCTTCCCACGTATATCGTCTCGGATAGAGGAGTTCAATTTGTGTCAAAATTTTGGAGAGCTCTCTGTAATCAATTAAAGATCAAATTAACTTTCTCATCCTCCTATCACCCCCAATCCAATAGACAAGTGGAAAGAGTGAACCAGATTCTTGGTGACTACTTGCGACATTTTGTTTCCTCCCGCCAGGATGATTGGGTCGACCTTCTGCCCTGGGCTGAATTCTCGTATAATTTCAAAAATTCTGAGTCTTCCGCCAAATCTCCGTTTCTTGTGGTGTACGGCCGTCACCTGCTGCCCCCCCTCCCCATTCCCACTTCTTCTGGAGTTCCTGCCGTGGATGAAGTAACCCGGGACTTCTCCACTTTCTGGAAGGAGACTCAAAAATCGCTCTTACTGGCCTCTTCTCGGATGAAGAAACTTGCAGATAAAAAGAGAATAACTCCTCCTGTCTTTGTCCCGGGTGACAAAGTGTCGCTCTCTGCCAAATACATACGGTTTCGTGTCCCTAGCTACAAGTTGGGTCCTCGTTACATCGGATCTCATCCACAGATTCCTCGGTTCTAAAAAGAGGGGGAGACCCAAGGGGGGGTACTGTCATGCCGAGCACTCCGGGTCCCGCTGCTTCTCTGGAGCTGCTCCCGTGTCATCGGAGGGGACGCGATCCAAGGCACGGGACGTGCCCGCTCTCGGATCGCGTCCCATCTCACTCACCTGCCCCGTCCTCCTGCTCAGTCCCGGCGCGCGCGGCCCCGCTCTCTAGGGCGCGTGCGCGCCGGGTCTCTCAGATTTAACCCCTTCAGGACCAAGCCCATTTTGGCCTTAAGGACCGTAGCGTTTTTTGCACATCTGACCACTGTCACTTTAAACATTAATAACTCTGGAATGCTTTTAGTTATCATTCTGATTCCGAGATTGTTTTTTCATGACATATTCTACTTTAACATAGTGGTACATTTTTGTCGTTACTTGCATCCTTTCTTGGTGAAAAATCCGTAAATTTGATGAAAATTTTGAAAATTTTGCATTTTTCTAACTTTGAAGCTTTCTGCTTGTAAGGAAAATTGATATTACGTATACATTTTTTTTTGGTTCACATATACAATATGTCTACTTTATGTTTGCATCATAAAATTGATGAGTTTTTACTTTTGGAAGACACCAGAGGGCTTCAAAGTTCAGCAGCAATTTTCCGATTTTTCACAAAATTTTCAAACTCAGTATTTTTCAGGGACCAGTTCAGGTTTGAAGTGGATTTGAAGGGTCTTCATATTAGAAATACCCCATAAATGACCCCATTATAAAAACTACACCCCCCAAAGTATTCAAAATGACATTCAGTCAGCGTTTTAACCCTTTAGGTGTTTCACACGAATAGCAGCAAAGTGAAGGAGAAAATTCACAATCTTCATTTTTTACACTCACATGTTCTTGTAGACCCAATTTTTGAATTTTTACAAGGTGTAAAAGGACAAAATTTTTACTTGTATTTGTAGCCCAATTTCTCTCGAGTAAGGACATACCTCATATGTCTATGTAAAGTGTTCGGCAGGCGCAGTAGAGGGCTCAGAAGCGAAGGAGCGACAAGGGGATTTTGGAGAGTACGTTTTTCTGAAATGGTTTTTGGGGGGCATGTTACCTTTAGGAAGCCCTTATGGTGCCAGAACAGCAAAAAAAAACCACATGGCATACCATTTTGGAAACTAGACCCCTCGGGGAATGTAACATGGGATAAAGTGAACCTTAATACCCCACAGGTGTTTCACGACTTTTGCAAATGTAAAAAAAAAAAAAAAAAAATTTTACCTAAAATGCTTGTTTTCCCAAAAAAATTTTATTTTTAAAAAGGGTAATAGCAGAAAATACCCCTAAAAATTTGAAGCCCAATTTCTCCCGATTCAGAAAACACCCCATATGTGCTCTGCTGGCGCACTACAGGTCTCAGAAGAGAAGGAGTCACATTTGGCTTTTTGAACGCAAATTTTGCTCTGGGGGCATGCCGCATTTAGGAAGCCCCTATGGTGCCAGGACAGCAAAAAAAAAAACCACATGGCATACCATTTTGGAAACTAGACCCCTCGGGGAACTTAACAAGGGGTTAAGTGAACCTTTATACCCCACAGGTGTTTCACGACTTTTGCATATGTAAAAAAAAAAAATTTTTTTTACCTAAAATGCTTGTTTTCCCAAAAATGTTACATTTTTAAAAAGGGTAAAAGCAGAAAATACCCCCCAAAATTTGTAACACAATTTCTCCCGAGTATGGCGAAACCCCATATGTGACCCTAAACTGTTGCCTTGAAATACGACAGGGCTCCAAAGTGAGAGCGCCATGCGCATTTGAGGCCTAAATTAGGGATTGCATAGGGGTGGACATAGGGGTATTCTACGCCAGTGATTCCCAAACAGGGTGCCTCCAGCTGTTGCAAAACTCCCAGCATGCCTGGACAGTCAACGGCTGTCCGACAATACTGGGAGTTGTTTTGCAACAGCTGGAGGCTGGAAACAGTGGCGTACCAGACGTTTTTCATTTTTATTGGGGAGGGGAGGGGGGGCTGTGTAGGGGTATGTGTATATGTAGTGTTTTTTACTTTTTATTTTATTTTTTGTGTTAGTGTAGTGTAGTGTTTTTAGGGTACAGTCGCACGGGCGGGGGTTCACAGTAGTTTCTCGCTGGCAATTTGAGCTGCAGCAGAAAGTTTGCGGCAGCTCAAATTTGCAGCCAGATACTTACTGTAATCCTCCGCCCATGTGAGTGTACCCTGTACGTTCACATTGGGGGGGACATCCAGCTGTTGCATAACTACAACTCCCAGCATGCCCGTTGGCTGTCGGTGACTGCTGAGAGTTGCAGTTTTGCAACAGCTGGAGGCACACTGGTTATGTATCACTGAGTTTGTGACCTAACTCAGTGTTTCACAACCAGTGTGCCTCCAGCTGTTGCAAAACTACAACTCCCAGCATGTACGGTGCATGGTGTACGGTGACTGCTGAGAGTTGTAGTTTGCAACAGCTGGAGGCACACCGGTCGTGAAACACTGAGTTAGGTAAAAAAAAACTCTAAGTTTCACAACCAGTGTGCCTTCAGCTGTTGCAAAACTACAACTCTTAGCAGTCACCGACAGCCAACGGGCATGCTGGGAGTTGTAGTTATGCAACCAGCAGATGCACCACTACAACTCCCAGCATGCACTTTAGCTGTTTGTGCAAGCTGGGAGTTGTAGTTATACAACAGCTGAAGGTACACTTTTCCATAGAAAGAATGTGCCTCCAGCTGTTGCAAAACCATAAGTCCCAGCATGCCCATAAGGGAATGCTGGGAGTTGTGGTGGTCTGCCTCCTGCTGTTGCATAACTACAGCTCCCAGCATGCCCTTTTTGCATGCTGGGAGCTGTTGCTAAGCAACAGCAGGAGGCTGTCACTCACCTCCAACGATCCAGACGCTGCAGGTCAGTCCCGCCGCCGCAGCTGCTCCTGGGGCCCCGATCCCAGCAGGGACGCCGGGGATCGGGGTCCCCAGCACCCGGGGTGCACGTCCCACACCCGCTCACGTCCTCCGGAAGAGGGGCGGAGCGGGTTGCGGGAGTGACACCCGCAGCAGGCGCCCTGATTGGTCGGCCGGTAATCCGGCCGACGAATCAGGGCGATCGTGAGGTGGCACCAGTGCCACCTCACCCCTGCAGGCTCTGGCTGTTCGGGGCCGTCAGAGACGGCCCCGAACAGCCAGTAATTCCGGGTCATCGGGTCACTGGAGACCCGATTGACCCGGAATCGCCGCAGATCGCTGGACTGAATTGTCCAGCGATCTGCGGCGATCGCCGACATGGGGGGGCATAATGACCCCCCTGGGCGATATGCCGGGATGCCTGCTGAACGATTTCAGCAGGCATCCGGCTCCGGTCCCCAACCGGCTAGCGGTGGGGGCCGGAATTCCCACGGGCGTATGGATACGCCCTCGGTCCTTAAAGACTCGGGATGCAGGGCGTATCCATACGCCCTATGTCCTGAAGAGGTTAAAGGGCCAGTGCACTATTAATTGGTGCCTGGCCCAATTAGTTCCAAGCACTCCCTACACTATAAAAACCCACTTCCCCTTCCTGTCCCTGCCGGATCTTGTTGCCTTGTGCCTGACAATAAATATTATGAACATATGCATATTATAAATAACATAAGCATATGAAAAGTATGCATGCCATAAACGTGTGAACAGAATGATAACTAAGAGCATATGGACAGTATAACTGCTATAAAAGTGTAACCGTATACCTACCCAGAGCGTGTAAATATTATGAATGCCATAAACATGTGAAAGTATAAAAACGGCACAAGCGTGTGAATGGTATAAAAGCCATGAGCGTATGAACAGTATAACACTATGAGTGTGCAAACAGTATGAATGTCATGAGTGTATGCACAATGAAGCCACTAGGGTATAACAATATAGTTGCCATGCAAGTACAAACAGTATGAATATCATGAGCATCTATGAACAGTATAATGCCATAAGCATATGCATGATATGAATGCCATGGGCGTATCAACAGTATAGCTGGCAAAAACGTGTATAAATAGTATAAAATGCCATTAGGGCTTTGACATAAATGCTATGACATAATACAGTAAAAGCTGTGAAACAAACATATTTGAACCTCTATTGTAGACTCAACTCGTATATCCACTGAAAACACTATCAAGATTACACACAATGTTATGAAAACTCATACGCACCGACCGCAACAGACGTATAATTACTAATGCAAAGAACGTATTCTCCCCAAATTCTATGAACATGCATTGCAGCCACTATAATGTATCTACAAAGGTAAATGCACTGTAAACACTATAATGTGTGAAAACAAAATGAAATGAGGCCAGAGGAATCGTTTTTTGTCGCGAAACAAGCTGTTTGCCGCCCACCCGCACAGCTTCGGCTGTTGCGCTTCTTTTCCCGATCCCACCAGGCCGGCTTGTGTTTTATGAAGATGAAGCAATAAAGTGAAGTTTCTACAGGTGAGTGCAGATGTGAATGTTTTCTCTGCGGATTCTATACAGATGTCTCCTTTTCTTATGCATCTTGCACCCCTGTTCTCCGGATGTGACTCCCTATGATTTTTGCATGAAATGGCCTTCAGTAGTGCCGTCTTATCTTTATTCTACGTTCTCAGTAAATGAAATGAACGTTTGCGCATTGTAAATGCTACCATAAAAATATATACACCTATACACAGTATCAAAGTTACAAGCGGAAGTACAGTATAGTAGCACAAGCGTATGAACAGTACAATTAATACAAGCCTATGTAAGCTACGAGCATAAGTACAATAAAGTACAATATGAAAGCTACAAGCGTATATATGTTGAATGCTACAAGTGTATGAACAATAAACTTACTAGCATACGTATAGAATACAATATAAAGCTACGCGCGTATGTGCCATATAAGGCTATAAACGAATGAACCATGTAAAGTTATGAGCGTGTGTACATAAAAGCTATGAGATTAAGTACAGTAAACTATGAGCGTGTATTACTACAGTAAGCTACGAGCGTGTATTCTGTATAAATGACAATAGCGTATAACAGTGTAAGAGTTATTAGCGTATGAATGATACAAACTTATGTATGGGGAAACTGCTAGCGTATGCACAGTATAACAACTACAAGCATCTGCACCGTATAACAACTACTAGCATTGTTCATAAGTACAATAACCACAAGTGCATGTAGGACTCAGCCCTTTTTCACCTTAAGGACTCAGCCTTTTTTTTGTAATTCTGACCACTGTCACTTTATGCATTAATAACTCTGGGATGCTTTTACTGTTAATTCTGATTCAGAGAATGTTTTTTCGTGACATATTCTACTTTAACAGAGAGGTAAATTTTTTGGCGTTACTTTCATCCTTTCTTGGTGAAAAATCCCAAAAATTAATGAAAATGTTGAAAATTTGTCATTTTTCTAACTTTGAAACTCTCTGCTTGTAAGGGAAATGGATATGCCAAATAAATTTTATATTGATTCACCAATACAATATGTCTACTTTAAGTTGACATGTTTTTACTTTTTGAAGACATTAGAGGGCTTCAAAGTATAGCAGCAATTTTCAAAATGTTCACGAAAATTTCAAAATCTGAATTTTTCAGGGACCAGTTAAGTTTGAAGTGGATTTGAGGGGCCTTTCTGTGAGAAATACCCCATAAATGACCCCATTATAGAAACTACACCCCTCAAAGTATTAAAAATGACTTTCAGAAAGTTTGTTAACTCTTCAGGTGTTTCACAAGAATAGAAGCAAAGAAAAATCAAAATCTGCATTTTTTACACTAACATGTTCTTGTAGCCCCATTTTTTTGGCTCAAGAGAGAAAGGGCAACTGTGAGATTTTTTAAAACAAATTTTGCTGTCATGGTTTTTGGGGGCCATGTTGCATTTAGGAAGCCTCCATGGTGCCAGAACAGCAAAATAAGCCCCACATGGAATACTATTTTGGAAACTACACCCCTCAAGGAATGTAACAAGGCGTATAGTGAACCTTAACACCTCACAGGTGTTTGACGACTTTGCGTTTAAGTTGGACATGAAAATGGAAAATTTGATTTTTAACACTAAAATGATGGTGTTACCCCAATTTTTTCTTTTTCACAATGGGTAATAGGAGAAAAAGGACCCCAAAATTTGAATCCCAATTTCTCCCGATTAAGAAAACACCCCATATGCTGACATTAAGTGCTCTGCTGGCGCACTACAGGTCTCAGAACCGAAGAAGCGCCATTGGACTTGTGGAGAGAAAACTTTGATGAAATTGAAGTCGGTGGCCATGTACATTTACAAACCTCCCATAGTGCCAGAACAGCAGAAATCCCCCACATGTGACCACATTTTGGAAACTACACCCCTGACAGAATTTAATAAGGGGTGCAGTGAGCATTTACACCCCACTGGCGTTTGACAGATCTTTGGAACAGTGGGCAGTGGAAATTAAAAATTTAATTTTTCATTTTCACGGACCACTGTTCAAAAAATCTGTCAGCCACCTGTGGGGTGTAAATGCTCACTGTACCCCTTATTACATTTTGTGAGGGGTGTAGTTTCCAAAATGGGGTCACCTGTGGGGGGGTCTACTGTTCTGGCACCACGGGGGCTTTGTAAACACACGTGGCCTTCAATTTCAGACACATTCTCTCTCCAAAAGCCCAATGGCACTCCTTCTCTTCTGAGCATTGTAGTGCGGCGCAGAGCACTTTATATCCACATATGGGGTATTTCCATACTCAGAAGAAATGGGGTTACAAATTTTGGGGGGATTTTTCCTATCACCTCTTGTGAAAATGAAAAATGTGGGATAACACCAGCATTTCAGTGAAAAAAAACTAAAAAAATTTCACTTTCATGTCCAACTTTAACGAAAATTCTTCAAACACCTGAGGGGTGTTAAGGCTCCCTATACCCCTTGCTACGTTCACTGAGGGGTGTATGGGGTCACATGGGGTGTTTTTTTTTTATGTTTATGTCAGAACCACTGTAACGATCAGCCACCCCTGTGCAAATCACCTCAAATAGTATTCAGAAGAAATTGTGTTACAAATTTTGGGGGTCTGGGACAGACCCAGATGCAAGAATTGAACTTGCCTCCCATACCAAAATTACCCTATTGCAGTGTTTCCCAAACAGGATGCCTCCAGCTGTTGCAAAACTCCCAGCCTGCCTGGACAGTCAATGGCTGTCCGGCAACACTGGGAGTTGTTGTTTTGCAACAGCTGGAGGCTCCATTTTAGAAACTGTGCCATACCAGACGTTTCTCATTTTTATTGGGGGCTGGGGGTGGGGGGGTAAATGTGTAGGGGTATATGTATATGTAGTGTTTTACCCTTTGTTTTGTGTAAGTGTAGTGTAGTGTTTTCAGGGTACATTCATATGGGCGGGTGTTTACAGCAAGTTTCCCGGAAAATTCAGTGGAAAATTTGCTGCATCTCAAACTTGCAGCGAGAAACTCACTGTAAACCCCCGCCAATGTGAATGTACCCTGTATGGGCAAACCTCCAGCTGTTGCCAAATTACAACTCCCAGCATGCCCTTTTGCTGTCCGTCCATGCTGGGAGTTGCAGTTATGCAACAGCTGGAGGCACACTGGTTGCAAAACACTGAGTTAGGTAACAAACTCTCAGTGTTACGCAACCAGTGTGCCTTCAGCTGTTGCAAAAACTACAACCCCCAGCATGCACGGACAGCAGAAGGGCATGCTGGGACTTGTAGTTATGCAACAGCTGAAGGCATACTACTATAACTTCCAGCATGCCCTTTGCTGTCCGTGCATGCTGGGGGTTGTAGTTATGCAACAGCTGGAGGCACACTTGTTGCAAAACACTGAGTTTGTTACTTAAATCCGTGTTTCCCAACATGTGCGCCTCCATCTATTGCAAAACTACAACTCCCAGCATGCACTGACAGACCAGATAGTTTTGCAACAGCTGGAGGCACGCGGGTTGGGAAACACTGAGTTAAGAAACAGACAATGTTTCCCAACCAGTGTGCCTCCAGTTGTTGCAAAACTACAGCTCCCAGCATGCCCAGACAGCCGAAGGGCATGTTGGGAGTTGTAGTTATGCAACAACTGGAGGAGAACAGTTTAAAGACCACTGTGTAGTGGTGTACAAACTGTAGCCCTCCAGATGTTGCAAAACTACAACTCCAAGCATGCTGGGAGTTGTAGTTCGGCAACATCTAGAGAGCCATATGTTGCCGAACTACAACTCCCAGCATGCCTGGGCAGTCTGTGCATGCTTGGAGTTGTAGTTTTGCAACATCTGGAGTGCTACAGTTTGGACACCACTGTATAGTGGCCAGGGCCGCCATCAGGGGGGTACAACCCATACACTTGCATGGGGCCCGGAGCCTCAGGGAGGCCCGGCCGCCGGACGATTTTTTTTTATTTTTAGTTGTCAGTTTGTGCTGCTGCCATTAATCATTGCTGCTTTTTTTTTTTTTTTTTGGACATGTCTGTCAAGTTGTCAGTGAGTGGGTCCGGCGCAGCGGGCCAGCGGTCATTGCTACGCTACTTTTATTTTTAATTTTTTTGGAGCTGTCTGTCAAGTTGTCAGTCAGTGAGTGGGCCCGCCGCCACTCATGACTGATTACTTACAGTTTGTGCAGTGCAGTGCTGCCGCCGCAGCCACGGTCATTCATTGCTGCTTCCATGATGCAGCAGGGATGCTCTGGGGCCGTCTGTCTCCTTAAATGCGTAGTGGCAGGCAGGAGGTACTATTTCCTCGGGCACGGCCACTGCGCATTGATACAGCAGCCTCCGCCGCAAGTATCGCTGTGGTGGTGCTGAGAGTCTCTCTGCTGCCCTGCGCTGCTGACTGAAGAAGTCAAGACAGTGCACGCTTCTCCGCTCTGCGAGTCCGCTGGCTGGCTGGCTAGCTAGCGCTGAGGTGAGTGCAGAGTGAAATAAGAGCGCCAGTCTGCAGCTATAAATGTGAAGAAAAAATATATATGATGTCACGTTATATATATTTTTTCTTCACATTTATAGCTGCAGACTTGTGAGGTGGTGAATGTCTGGGGGGGGGGGGGGAGGGGCAGAGGCAGAGGAGAGCACTATATAGCACCGGTGGCAGGCAGTTGAGCTGGCCAGGGGGCCATGAAAGCAAGGCATAATCATAAACTATATGGGGGCAACAATTAGAAGCAAAAAGGGGCCTACAACAAGTTTAGTGGCAAGCTGTGCCCATATAGTTGTTGTAGGCCATTCTTTGCTAATAGTTTCCCCCCATATAGTTGTAGGCCTCTCTGAGATGGGCCCAGGCCTACCACAACTATTAACAGAGGGGCCTACCTAAACTATATGGAGCCCCCTATATAGTTTGGGTAGGCCCCTCTGTTCATAGTTGCTTAAATATAGTTTGGGTAGGCCCCTCTGTTAAAGGAGTAATCTGGTGAAAAATAACTTATCCCCTATCCAAGTATAGATCCAATCCAATTTCCTCCAATATAGGCAGGGTCAAAGAGGCGCTTGAAACCAAGGTGAGAGCAAAACTTCTACTTTATTCCCATAATGCAACGCGTTTCGCGGAAGTTCCGCTTCATCAGGCATGAGAATTAGAACACGGTGTGCAGTTTATATAGGGAGAATCCTTAACCCTTTCAAGGGGGGAAAGGATTCACCCCTTACAATTTAGACTTAGACTAATATTAGTCATATCTAAAACATTGCAAAAATGGACACTAAAAACACATGCTGAAATCAAACAAAATATACATATGTCAATAAGACACTAGGTTATACAAAAGAGTATAAATATAAAAAAAATTATATATAAAAATGTATATATACAAAAAACGTGTACCTATATACTATAAAAAACAACAATAATAATAATAACCATAAAAAGGGGCGAAAAATATGTCTCAACGGGCATTTTCTAATGTTTCATTAACCCCTTAAGGACCCACTCATTTTACACCTTAGGACCCGGCCATTTTTTGCACATCTGACCACTGTCACTTTAAACATTAATAACTCTGGAATGCTTTTAGTTATCATTCTGATTCTGATATTGTTTTTTCGTTACATATTCTACTTTAACATAGTGGTAAAATTTTGTGGTAACTTGCATCCTTTCTTGGTGAAAAATCCCCAAATTTGATGAAAAATTAGAAAATTTTGCATTTTTCGAACTTTGAAGCTCTCTGCTTGTAAAGAAAATGGATATTCCGAAAAAAAAAAATTTTTATTCACACATACAATATGTCTACTTTATGTTTGCATCATAAAATTGATGAGTTTTTACTTTTGGAAGACACCAGAGGGCTTCAAAGTTCAGCAGCAATTTTCCAATTTTTCACAAAATTTCCAAAATCAAAATTTTTCAGGGACCAAGTGGATTTGAAGGTTTGAAGTGGATTTGAAGGGTCTTCATCTTAGAAATACCCCACAAATGACCCAATTATAAAAACTGCAACCCCCAAAGTATTCAAAATTACATTCAGTCAGCATTTTACCCATTTAGGTGTTTCACAGGAATAGCAGCAAAGTGAAGGAGAAAATTCACAATCTTCATTTTTTACACTTGCATGTTCTTGTAGACCAAATTTTTGAATTTTTACAAGGGGTAAAAGGAGAAAATGGATTGTTATTTTTGTAGCCCAATTTCTCTCAAGTAAGCACATACCTTATATGCCTATGTAAAGTGTTCGGCGAGCGCAGTAGAGGGCTCAGAAGCGAAGGAGCGACAAGGGGATTTTGGAGAGTACGTTTTTCTGAAATGGTTTTTGGGGGGCATGTTGCATTTAGGAAGCCCCTATGGTGCCAGAACAGCAAAACCCCCCCACATCTCATACCATTTTGGAAACTAGACCCCTTGAGGAACGTAACAAGGAATAAAGTGAGCCTTAATACCCCACAGGTGTTTCACGACTTTTGCATATGTAAAAAAATATATCATTTTTTTCACTAAAATATGTGTTTCCCCCCAAATTTCACATTTTTGCAAGGGTTAATAGCAGAAAATACCCCCCAAAATTTGTAACCCCATCTCTTCTGAGTATGGAGGTACCGCATAAGTTGACCTGAAGTGCACTACGGGCGAACTACAATGCTCAGAAGAGAAGGAGTCATATTTGGCTTTTTGAGAGCAAATTTTGCTCGGGGGCATGTCGCATTTAGGAAGCCCCTATGGTGCCAGGACAGCAAAATAACCCCCCATGGCATACCATTTTGGAAACTAGACCCCTTGAGGAACGTAACAAGGGGTACAGTGAGCATTTACCCCCCACTGTTGTCTGTCAGATCTTTGAAACAGTGGGCTGTACAAAAAATTTTATTTGCACAGCCCACTGTTCCAAAGCTCTGTCAGACACCATTGGGGTGTAAATTCTCACTGCACCCCTCATTACATTCCGTGAGGGGTGTAGTTTCTGAAATGGGGTCACATGTGTTTTTTTTTTTTGCGTTTGTCAAAACCGCTGTAACAATCAGCCACCCCTGTGCAAATCACCTCAAATGTACATGGTGCACTCTCCCTTCTGGGCCTTGTTGTGCGCCCCCAGAGGACTTTACGCCCACATATGGGGTATCTCCGTAGTCGGGAGAAATTGCTTTACAAATTTTGGGGGGTGTTTTTCCCTTTGACCTCTTGTCAAAATGAAAAGTATAGGGCAACACCAGCATGTTAGTGTAAAAAAATAATTTTTTTACACTAACATGCTGGTGTAGACCCCAACTTCACCTTTTCATAAGGGGTGAAAGGAGAAAAAGCCCCCCAAAATTTGTTAGGCAATTTCTCCCGAGTACGGCGATGCCCCATATGTGGCCCTAAACTGTTGCCTTGAAATACGACAGGGCTCCAAAGTGAGAGCGCCATGCGCATTTGAGGCCTGAATTAGGGATTTGCATAGGGGTGGACATAGGGGTATTCTACGCCAGTGATTCCCAAACAGGGTGCCTCCAGCTGTTGCAAAACTCCCAGCATGCTTGGACAGTCAACGGCTATCCGACAATACTGGGAGTTGTTGTTTTGCAACAGCTGGAGGCTCCATTTTGGAAACAGTGGCGTACCAGACGTTTTTCATTTTTATTGGGGAGGGGGGCTGTGTAGGGGTATGTGTATATGTAGTGTTTTTTACTTTTTATTTTATTTTGTGGTAGTGTAGTGTAGTGTAGTGTAGTGTTTTTAGGGTATAGTCACACGGGCGGGGGATTACAGCAAGTTTCCCGCTGCGAGTTTGAGCTGCCGCGCAAAATTTTCTGCATCGCAATCTTGCAGCCTGATACTCACTGTAAGCCCCCTGCCCATGTGAATATACCCTGTACATTCACAGGGGAGGGACCTCCAGATGTTGCAAAACGAAAACTCCCAGCATGTACAGTCTATCAGTGCATGCTGGTAGTTATAGTTTTGCAACAGCTGGAGGCACACGGGTTGGGAAACACTGAGTTAGGAAACAGACAATGTTTCCCAACCAGTGTGCCTCCAGTTGTTGCAAAACCACTACTCCCAAACATTCTCAGGCATGCTGGGAGTAGTAGTTCGGCAACATCTTTAGAGCCAGATGTTGCCGAACTACAACTCCCAGCATGCTTGGAGTTGTAGTTTTGCAACATCTGGAGGACTACAGTTTGCAGACCACTAATACAGTGGTTCCCAATCTGTGCCCTTCCAGATGTTGCAAAACTACAACTCCCAGTATGCCAAAACTGTCCAGGCATGCTGGGAGTTGTAGTTCTGGAACATCTGAAGGGCCAGATGTTACAGAACTACAACTCCCAGCATGCCTGGACAGTAAGGGCATGCTGAGGATGTGTAGTTTTGCAACATCTGGAAGGGCACAGTGGTCTCCAAACTGTGGACCTCCAGATGTTGCAAAACTGCAACTCCCAGCATGCCCAGACGCCAAGGGCTGTCTGGGCATGCTGGGAGTTGTAGTATACAGGGTCCCATTACAGCAATGCATGTCGCTTTATGGCGACATGCATTGCTGTAAAGGGCCCGACCGCGGCTGAAGAGGAACTCACCTGTCGCCGTCGCCGCTGTCTTCATCGCCGGGATCCGGGTCTTCAGGGACGAGGTAAGTACCCGGGCCGGTCCCCAGAACTCCCCCGTCCCCCGATGCGTCCTCCGGTCTTCCTCCCGTCCTCTCCGGACTTTCAGGGGCCGGGCAGGACGGGAGGAAGTAACCGCCCCCCCCCCCCTGCGATTGGTCGGTTAACTAACCGACGGATCGCAGGGTATGGGAGGAGGTGGCAGGCTTGCCACCTCGCTCCTATACTTTAGCATGGTCCTGGCTGTCTGTGACAGCCGGGATCATGCAAAATTACCGGGCGGTCGGGTCCCAGAGACCCGATCAGCCCGGTATCGCTGCAGATCGCAAGGGCGATTTCCCTTGCGATTTGCGGCGATCGCCGACATGGGGGGCCTGCATGGCCCCCCTCGGCGTTTGCCCTGGATGCCTGCTGAAGCATTTCAGCAGGCATCTGCTTCCGATCCCCGCCCGGCGCACGGCAGAGACCAGAAACCGCCAGGGCGCAAGTTTACGCCCTGGGTCCTTAAGTACCAGGGCGTCGGGGCGTAAAATTACGCCCTGGGTCCTGAACAGGTTAAGACCATCTGGAACTAATGTGGAAAGAATGAAAATCCAGAAAGCCTCCCTGTTATTTAATCTTTGGATTCAATTGGGAAAGTTATAGGGGATGGTTTCAAGTATGGTTAACTTTAGTTTATTAATACACCTGTCATGTTTAAATGACAAGTGTCTGGACACACTGTGTAATAGGAATCCATTTTTGATGTTAAAACTATGTTTATTCATACGTGACCGCACAGTCTGAACTGTGTGGCCAACGTATTGGAGTCCACAATCACATGTATGGAGATACACAGCAAACGAACTATCGCAAGTATGGTATCCCTTAATAGAAAAAAGTTTTTTAGTGACATTAGAAATGAAAGACGTAGCCAGACCACCGATAAGGGAGCAACACATGCAACGGGCACGTCCACATGGAAAAGTGCCCGATGCATCTGTCGCTATCCGCTCGGATGGAACCTCATCGGTTCTCATTTTGCTCGGGGCAACAAAATTTCTCAAATTAGAGGATCTACGAAATGTTACTCCTGGTTTGGGAGTGTGTTTTTAGTGTCCATTTTTGCAATGTTTTAGATATAACTAATATCAGTCTAAGTCTAAATTGTAAGGGGTGAATCCTTTCCCCCCCTTGAAAGGGTTAAGGATTCTCCCTATATAAACTGCACACCGTGTTCTAGTTCTCATGCCTGATTAAGCGGAACCTCCGCGAAACGCGTTGCATTATGGGAATAAAGTAGAAGTTTTGCTCTCACCTTGGTTTCAAGCGCCTCTTTGACTTTGCCTATATTGGAGGAAATTGGATTGGATCTGTATCTGTGAAAGGTGGAGCGGCTGCTGGAACTCTACACTGTATGCACTCTCATCCATGGTTGTACTTGGACGCAGTACAACCCCACTTGGTAAGCGCACATTCACATTCTGCGTTACCTGTACACCTTGCGGTATCACACTAGGGAGTGCTTCCTGCTCTGTTTTTTTATTCAAGTTCACCACCAGCACCTCCACTGGGATTCCTAAGGAAATCCATCATATCAGGAGTGCAGCCCATGACTACTGAATGTTCAGATGGTTATACATCCCACTGAGATTTCTTTGAGCTCTATATCATCAGGAGATGACACCTTAAATATCACCATACATGAGGTTCCAGGGGAAACAACACTAAATAATCTTTCTACATATAACGAATCCACAAGTTTTTTAGACTCCCGTCTTGCGAATGCGAGCAGTGTAAATGCAGTATTGCCCCCTGTAAATCCACCACTCAACCGGATCACACATTATTTCCTACCAACCCTAAACCCTCAAACAATAGCCACAAAAAAAAAGAAAAATCGCCCCAGAGGGTGTAGAGGAGGGGCCAAACGTCAAACCAGATCTAAAAAAGAACAAACCCATGTAAGTGAGAATAATTCTCAAATTCAGTCTAATTTTAACTTATTTAATTTGTCTGAATATATATTACAACAAAATGAAATAGACCTTTTATCTAAGGGACTTTAATTTTGCCCGACAGCATTTCCTAATAATTTTCAACTTTTTTTGGACTTGAATAGGTTTATGCGAAAACTTACCTTAAAGGGGTACTCCGCCCCTAGACATCTTATCCCCTATCCAAAGGATAGGGGATAAGATGTCAGATCGCCGTGGTCCCGCTGCTGGGGACCCCTGGGATTGCTGCTGCGGCAACCCACTGT
The DNA here is from genome assembly GCF_029499605.1 of Hyla sarda. Taxonomy (NCBI): domain Eukaryota; kingdom Metazoa; phylum Chordata; class Amphibia; order Anura; family Hylidae; genus Hyla; species Hyla sarda. The sequence goes on from NC_079190.1 coordinate 217,017,721, forward strand.
CATTACTGCACAGAGCGAGTTCGCTCTGTGCGTAATGACGGGCGATACAGGGGAACGGAGCAGCATGATGTCATGGCTCCACCCCTCGTGACATCAAGGCTCGCCCCCTTAATACAAGTCTATGGCAGGGGTGTGACGACCGCCACGCCCCCTCCCATAGACTCGTATTGAGGGGGCGGGCTGTGACATCACGAGGGGCGGAGCTGTGATGTAATGATGCTCCGGCCCCTGTATTGCCCGTCATTACGTGCAGAGCGAACTCGCTCTGTGCAGTAATGACAGCGCAGTGCCGCAGTGGCAATCCCGGGGGTCCCCAGTAGCGGGACCGTGGCGATCTGACATCTTATCCCCTATCCTTTGGATAGGGGATAAGATGTCTAGGGGCGGAGTGCCCCTTTAAGTAGACATTTCTCCCTACTGGACAAACGTGAGAATGACAGGATTACATCTTCCACTGTTAACCCCTCACTGTCAAGTGAGATCAACTCTTCCAATGATATAGCCCCCCCTGCCAATTTCAAACATGTAACGGTGCTACCCATATCCACATTTTATCCCACTCATCATAAAGGTCCGCATCTTGAGACATTTTATGTCTTAGTTTCTAAAGAATTATGTACATTGCATGAAACAGTTTTACATACTGGTCATTATGATAATCTAACTCATCAGGAACGTAATGCCATCAAATCTTTACAAAACAATACAACCATCATTATACGACCTGCTGATAAAGGAGGGGGGATCACTATATTGAACAAAACTGATTGCATAAGGAGGCTCTTAATATTCTTTCAGACCCCAATTATTATGAGACTTTGAATTTTGATCCATCTCTTTCATACCAATGTGAAGGGCACATGATGGGGGCATTATATTTGAAGGGCACATGATGGGGGCATTATATGTGAGGGGCACATGATGGGGGCATAAAATGTGAGGGGCACATGATGAGGGAATTATATGTGAGGGGCACATGATGAGGGAATTATATGTGAAGGACACATGATGGGGCATTATATGTGAAGGGCACATGATGGGGGCATTATATGTGAGGGGCACATGATGGGGGCATTATATGTGAAGGGCACATGATGGGGGCATTATATGTGAGGGGCACATGATGGGGCATTATATGTGAGGGGCACATGATGGGGGCATTATATGTGAGGGGCACATGATGGGGGCATTATATATGAGGGGTGCATGATGGGGGCATTATATGTGAGGGGCACATGATGGGGACATTATATGTAAGAGGCACATGATGGGGGCATTATATGTGAGGGGTGCATGATCGGGGCATTATATGTGAGGGGCACATGATGGGGGCATTATATGTGGGGAGCACATGATGGGGGCAATATATGTGAGGAGAACATGATGGGGGCATTATATGTGAGGGGGTCATGATGGGGACATTATATGTGAAGGGCACATGATGGGGGCATTATATGTGAGGGGCACATGATGGGGGCATTATATGTGAGGGGCACATGATGGGGCATTATATGTGAGGGGCACATGATGGGGAATTATATGTGAGGGGCACATGATGGGGGCATTATATGTGAGGGGCGCATGCGGCCCAGCCTCACCCAGCCGCTACCTCCAGTGGCCCCCAGATAATTTGAGTTTGAGACCTCTGGTCTTAATGAAACATTAGAAAATGCCCGTTGAGACATATTTTTCGCCCCTTTTTATGGTTATTATTATTATTATTGTTTTTATAGTATATAGGTACACGTTTTTTGTATATATACATTTTTATATATCTTTTTATATATAATTTTTTTATATTTATACTCTTTTGTATAACCTATTGTCTTATAGACATGCTGAATTGTTTGATTTCAGCATGTGTTTTTAGTGTCCATTTTTGCAATGTTTTAGATATAACTAATATCAGTCTAAGTCTAAATTGTAAGGGGTGAATCCTTTCCCCCCTTGAAAGGGTTAAGGATTCTCCCTATATAAACTGCACACCGTGTTCTAGTTCTCATGCCTGATGAAGCGAAACCTCCGTGAAATGCGTTGCATTATGGGAATAAAGTAGAAGTTTTGCTCTCACCTTGGTTTCAAGCGCCTCTTTGACTCTGCCTATATTAGAGGAAATTGGATTGGATCTGTATCTGTGAAAGGTGGAGCGGCTGCTGGAACTCTACACTGTATGCACTCTCATCCATGGTTGTACTTGAACGCAGTACAACCCCACTTGGTAAGCGCACATTCACATTCTGCGTTACCTGTACACCTTGCGGTATCACACTGGGGAGCGCTTCCTGCTCTGTTTTTTTTTCTATCCAAGTATAGGGTATAAGTTATAGATCGCTGGGGGGGGGGGGTCGCAGGTCTGAGTACTGGGGTCCCCCGCGATCTCCTGCACGGGGCCCCGGGGCCCCAGTTTGCCAGAAGCTGACGTCTGTACCCCACATGAAGCCGCTGCCGGCACACCCCATCCATGTATCTCTATGGGGTACATGGAGGGGCACGTCGGCCAGCGTTCCGTGCGGAGTACGGCACGCCCTCCTTCCAGCCGACTGCTGGGACCCCATACAGGAGGAGATAGCAGGGGGCCCCAGTGCTCGGACCCCCCGCAATCTATAACTTTTCCCCTATCCTTGGAAAGGGGATAAGTTAATTTTTACCAGACAACTCCTTTAATAGTTGCTCCCATATAGTTGTTGTAGGCCCAGGCCCCTGTCAGAGAGGCTGACAACTATATGGGAGTAAAACTACTAACAAAGGGGACTACCCCAACTATATGAAACACATATTCTTAAACCCCTCTATATAGTTATTATTGCATAACCCCTTAAAGGAGATATCCAGTGGTGAAATACTTATCCCCTATCCTAAGGATAGGGGATAAGTTTCAGATCGCGGGGGATCCGACCGCTGGGGCCTCCCGCAATCTCCTGTACGGGGCCCCGGCAGCACTCATGAAGGGGCTTGTTGACTACTGCACGAAGCGACGGCTGGCACGCCCCCATCAATACAACTCTATGGCAGAGCCGGGGCGCTGCCTTCGGCAATCTTTGGCTCTGCCATAGAGTTGTATTGAGGGGGCGTGTCACCCGTCGCTTTGTGCGGTGGTCGACACACTCCCTTCCCTCGGGCTGCTGGGGCTCCATACAGGAGATTGCGGGGGCCCCAGAGGTCGGACCCCCCGCGATCTGAAACTTATCCCCTATCTTAAGGATAGGGAATACGTTTTTCAGCACTGGACTACTCCTTGAACCCCTTAAAAAAGTTAATAAACATCATTTAACCCTTTCCATAATAAAAGTTTGAATCACCCCCCTTTTCCCCTAAAAAAAACAGTGTAAATAAAAATAAACATATGTGGTATCGCCGCGTGCGTAAATGTCCTTTAAAAATATATAATTAATTAAACCGCACGGTCAATGGCGTACGCTCAAAAAAATTCAAAAATTGTGTATTTTTGGTCACTTTTTATAGCATAAAAAATGAATAAAAAGCGCAATAAAAGTCCGATCAAAACAAAAATGGTACCAATAAAAACTTCAGATTATGGCGCAAAAATTAGCCCTCATACCGCCCCGTAAGTGGAAAAATAAAAAAGTTATAGGGGTCAGAAGATGACAATTTTAAACGTATAAATTTTCCTGCATGTAGTTATGATTTTTTTTCGAAGTACGACAATATCCAACATATAAAAGTAGGGTATCCTTTTAACCGTATGGACCTACAGAATAAAGATAAGGTATTATTTTTACCGACAAATGCACTGTGTAGAAACAGAAGCCCCCAAAAGTTACAAAATTAAATTTTTTCTTCAATTTTGTCGCACAATGATTTTTTTTTCCGTTTCGCCGTGGATTTTTTGGTAAAATGACTAATGTCACTGCAAAGTAGAATTGGTGGCACAAAAAATAAGCCATCACATGGATTTTTAGGTGCAAAATTGAAAGCGTTAGGATTTTTAGAAGGTGATGAGTAAAAAATGAAAATGCAAAAATGGAAAAACGCTCAGTCCTTAAGGGGTTAAAAGATAAGGAGGAAAAAACAAAAGTTCAAAAATGAAAAATCGGTAAGGGGTTAAGGACTCAGCAAATTTCAGTTTTTTGCATTTTCGCTTTTTTCTACTTCCCTTCTAAAAATCATAACTCTTTCAATTTTGAATCAAGTTTCAATCTACAGACCCATATAAGGGCTTGTTTTTTGCGTCACCCATTGTACTTTGCGATGACATCACTTATTTTATAATATAACCTGCGGCGAAACAAAAAAAAATTATTTGTGGGGTGAAATAAAATGGGACCTGTTAAACCCGTTATACTGGACCAGGGCGTACAGGTACGCTGTGAGTCCTTAAGGATCGGGGATGCAGGGCGTATGCATACGCCCTGCGTCCCCAAGAGGTTAAGAAACATGACAAACATAAGCCCTGCAAGCACTTCTGCAATTCAAAGCGCACTCAGGAGCTGAACGTGCCTCATACCTGGTGGGTCTAGGCTGCTAACAACATCTGGGACCCAAGGCTAATGGCAACATCGCGTTTAGACACCTAAATAGGAGATTTTGCTCCAGCTGGCTGATCAGATGGTGAAAGGGCCCTTAATTGCCTCCTTGCCATCTGATCGGGGCTCCCTTAGTGCAGCAAGCCATGGCAGGCTGCACTAATGGTGCACAAATAACAATGATTTTTATAGAATACATGTAATAGGATATAGGATACATGTTTCCTATAGGAATAAAATTATTCACTTTTTATTAGTAATTATGCAATAAAAGTAATATTTTAGTTTGTAGAGGGGTTTAACCCCTTAACGACGAAGGACATATATTTACGTCCTCCGCTGGCTCCCGCGATATGCCATGGGGTCACGCGGTGTCCCCGCATCATATCGGGCCGGTCCCGGCGGCTATCAACGGCCGGGACCCACGGCTAATGCAGGACATCACCGATCGCGGTGATGCCCTGCATTAACCCTTCAGACAAAACTGACCGTTGCGTCTGAAGTGAAAGTGCAAGTATCCCGGCTGCTCAGTCGGGCTGTTCGGGACCTCCGCGGTGAAATCAGCGGTCCTGAAAAATCCTGAAATACAGGACACCGGGAGGGCCCTTACCTGCCTCCTCGGTGTCCGATCGGCGAATGACTGCTCCGTGCCTGAGATCCAGGCAGGAGCAGTCAAGTGCCGATAACACTGATCACAGGTGTGTTAATACATGCCAGTGATCTGTGTAAAAGATCAGTGTGTGCAGTGTTATAGGTCCCTATGGGGAAAAAGTGTTAATAAAGATCATTTAACCCCTTCCCTAATAAAAGTTTTCCCATAAAAAAAAAAAGTGTAAATAAAAATAAACATATGTGGTATCGCTGCATGTGTAAATGTCCGAACTATAAAAATATATGATTAATTAAACCGCACAGTCAATGGTGTACGCGCAAAAAAATTCGAAAGTCCAAAAAAGCGTATTTTGGTCACTTTTTATACCATTAAAAAATGAATAAAAAGTGATCAAAAAGTCCAATCAAAACAAAAATGGTACCTATAAAAACTTCAGATTATGGCGCAAAAAATGAGCCCTCATACCGCCCTGTACGTGGAAAAATAAAAAAGTTATATATAAATTTTCCTGCATGTAGTTATGATTTTTTACAGAAGTATGACAAAATGAAACCTATATAAGTAGGGTATCATTTTAACCGTATGGACCTACAGAATAATGATAACGTGTCATTTTTACCGAAATATGCACTGCGTAGAAATGGAAGCCCCCAAAAGTTACAAAATTGATTTTTTTCTTCGATTTTGTCGCACAATGATTTTTTTTTCCGTTTCGCAGTGGATTTTTGGGTAAAATGACTAATGTCACTGCAAAGTAGAATTAGTGACGCAAAAAATAAGCCATAATATGGATTTTTAGGTAGAAAATTGAAAAGGTTATGATTTTTAAAAGTTAAGGAGGAAAAGACGAAAATGCAAAAACTGAAAAATCCTGCGTCCTTAAGGGGTTAAAGGAATATTCCAGTACGGACTATTCCTTTAAGGGTATTAATGCCCGATGGATATATGTATTGTTTGATTTGGGCGGTACCCTTCCTTAACCGTTGGGCAAATACCTGTTGTTGTTGGCTACCCAAACTATATGGGGACTACTATTGAAGGGCGTATCCAGCGCTAAGGGACCTTTGGCCATTGCATATGATCTAACAGATCTTTACTCACCTCCAGCGTTCCCGCGGTGCCCCCGTTGTCTTGCTCTGGTCCCCAGCTGGACGGGAGTGAGACACCGGAGGCTCCACAGAGAGGTGAAGGACTGTTAGATCATATGCAATGGCCAAAGGTCCCTTAGAGCTGGATAACACCTTTAACATAGGGGCCTACTACAACTTTTTGGGGACACCTATTAATAGAGGGCCCTACAACAACTATATGGGGGCACAGAATGGGCCTACAACTATATGAGAGGCACAAAGTAGGCACTATTACTATGTGGAGCAATACATATGGGAAGTTTGTAAAGAGGTTGGTTTAATTGTGCTGAAGAAAGGAGCCTAAAATGTTTGTCTGGCAGGTTCTGTTTGGGCCAGAAGAAACCCTGGAAAAATCTTCATTTTGGTCGAAGCTGGATAGCGAAGAAAATAAAAAGTGGACAACTCTGATTAGAGAAGACGCCCCCTGTGAAGACGTCTCCTGTGAGTCCTAAAACAAAACAAAACAACAAAATTCCCCAGGGATTCCAGGGCAAATTATATGTGACAACAACCTTTAGGGGTCGCCCCCCAAGGGGTTAACCCTAAACTAGAAACCCCCCTTAAAACTAAATTTTATTGGATCATTTAAAATATATATGAGCTCCGGTGTTGTGATTAAAAGCACAGCTAGTAGTTGCTTGGATAATATATGAGCGTCCTATAACTTCGTTTGTAATGGTATTGTGCTTTACTAGCACTAGTCTATGGATGCCACTATATAGACAGAAAAGCACTGATAGCTGCTAGTTAAAATGTGAATTTTGGGAAGCGGAGGGCTATTCACATTTTAACTAGCAGCTATCAGTGCTTTTCTGTCTATATAGTGGCATCCATAGACTAGTGCTAGTAAAGCACAATACCATTACAAACGAAGTTATAGGACGCTCATATATTATCCAAGCAACTACTAGCTGTGCTTTTAATCACAACACCGGAGCTCATATATATTTTAAATGATCCAATAAAATTTAGTTTTAAGGGGGGTTTCTAGTTTAGGGTTAACCCCTTGGGGGGCGACCCCTAAAGGTTGTTGTCACCTAAAACAAAACAACACTGTAAACATTTATATGGTCTGCAGAGCACTTGTGTACAGTGGTAGCTACCACCATATGGTCGCTGTATTGGAGGAATATTGGTCTTTGTATGTATGAACATAGAACATACTGACTTTTTTGGGACACTGACAGCAGGTCACCCACACTAACTGGATGGTACATAGTAATAGTATGGGCAACCCTGATTCTAACAATGCATAGTGCGTTCCCTAGCCCTGAGTGGTATGCCCTAGATGGTTTGTTAGTGTACCAGTGCACTTGGGGCTAGGGAACGAAAGAAGATTATTTACAAATTTGTCTTGAGGGCAGTATCACTGAAACAGCGCAACGAATCAGGGTTTTCAATGTTGAATCGCTAATGGGTGTCTGTTTTTATATATATATATATATATATATATATATATATATATGGTCATAAGAAAAAAGGTAGTGTAGTTAAGGTTAGTGTAGAATCAGATTTAAAAGAGTAATCCTTTAGCTTTTAAGGTGTTTCTTCTTAAATGTGCCAGGGGAGGATTGCTAGAGTAGATTAGAAAAGGTAGAGTAGTTAGTGTTAGTGTTGGGTCTTGCTCAAAAGAGTCTACCTTGTCGTAGTGGCAGGCTTCATATTCTTTGGTCAAAACATAATTCCTTACTGAAATCACTAATGAGGGTCTGTCTCACTTTTTACTGTCTTTGTAGTACTAAAAAGAAATTTAAAAAAATTGGGGGTGGGTCGTAGGAGAGGTCTAGGGGCGGAGTCAGTGGCTTATGGGCGGAGTTGGGGCGGGCAACCGCGCGCATGCGGGGGGAGGGGGGGGCTCCAGGCCTTCAGCTATGTGGGGGCCAAAGAATTCCTGGTGGCAGCCTTGATAGTGGTGTCCAGACTGTGCTCTTCCAGATGTAGAAAAACTACATCTCCCAGCATGCTGAGACCATCCAGGCATGCAGAGAGTTATTGTTCTGCAATATCTGAAGGGCCAGATGTTACAGAACTACAACTCCCAGCATGCCTGGACAGTCTGAGCATGCTTGGAGTTGTAGTTTTGCAACATCTGAAGGGCTACAGCTTGGGCCCCACTGTATAGTGATCTCCAAACTGTGGTCCTCCAGATGTTGCAAAACTACAACTCCCAGCATGCCCCGACAGCCAAAGGCTGTCTGGGCATCCTGGGAGTTGTAGTTTGGCAACTCCTAGCTCCTAGAAGGCAACAGTGAAGGTCACTTACCACTGATCTTCACTGCTGCCTCCATCGCTGCCCAGCGAGAGGTCCCTGCCCGGTCCCTGCCCAGCGAGAGGCAGGGGCCGGAAGAACGCAGGGCGTACCTGTATGCCCTGAGTCCTTAAGGACACAGAAATGGGGGCGTATGGGTATGTCCTGCATCCTTAAGGGGTTAATGACCTTGTAGAGGGGTTAAATAGTAAAGTAGCAATCTTTGCAGATGATACTAAACTCTGTAAAGCGGTAAACACTATAGAGGACAGTGCACTGTTACAAATGGATCTGGATAGGTTGGAGGTTTGGGCTGGGAAGTGGCAGATGAGGTTCAACACTGATAAATGTAAGGTAATGCACATGGGGAGGAAAAATCCAGGGTTGGGATTATGTATTAAATGGGAGAACACTTGGGACGACTGACGTGGAAAAGGACTTAGGGGTCTTAGTTAATAGTAAATTTAACTGTAGTGACCAGTGTCGGGCAGCTGCTGCCAAGGCAAATAAAATCATGGGGTGCATCAATAGGGGCATAGATGCCCACGACAAGGAAATAATTCTACCGCTGTACAAATCACTAGTCAGACCACCCATAGAATACTGTGTACAGTACTGGGCACCAGTGTACAAGAAAGATATAGTGGAGCTGGAGAGGGTTCAAAGACGGGCAACCAGAGTAATATGGGGAATGGGAGGACTACAGTGCCCAGAAAGATTATCAGAATTAGAATTATTTAGTTTAGAAAAAAGAAGGCTTAGGGGAGACCTAATAAATATGTATAAATATATCAGGGGGCAGTACAGTGATCCTTCCCATGATCTATGTCTAGAAGAAAGAAGGTTTCTACACCAGCACAGACAGGGGTTCTTTAATGTAAGAGCAGTGAGACTATGGAACTCTCTGCCAGAGGAGGTGGTCATGGTTAACCCTGTAAAAGAGTTCAAAAGGGGTCTGGATGCATTTTTGGAGAATAATAACATTGCTGGTTATGGATACTAGATTTATAGGGACAGAATATTGATCCAGGGATTTATTCTGACTGCCTAATTGGAGTCGGGAATTTTTACCTCTAGTATGAGGGTTTTTTGCCTCCCTCTGGATTAACTCAGAAGGGACTCATTAGGGATATAGGTTGAACTTGATGGACTCTGGTCTTTATTCAACCTCATGAACTATGTTACTATACAATGCTATATACAGCGATCCATCAACTTACAATTGGCCTCAACATACAATAGTATCAACATACAATGTTTTTTTTTGGACCATTGTAACTTGAAACCAGACTTAACATACAATGCTGCAGACAGTCCAGATCTGTGAAACATGTCAATGGCTGGAAGAACTGACCAATCAGAATGGGCCTTTTACTGGTAAAACACCTGTATTACTGAAGTACATGCACTGACCGGCTGTCTGGTAACGCCCCCTACAGTACAGGATGGTACTACATGTTCTGTACTATTCTTTACTTGTGCCACAATTAGTTGCTCCTTTGGACAACAGCTGAGGGTGGCTCCATTTAACCTTTTTAGGACATTGTGTGTTCTGTACAGGACAATGAAGAAGCTCCTGCCCTCTACATAGACAGTGATGTACAGCTCCCAGCAGATCCTTCTTACTTTTATATATAAGGACTTGTTTTATCTGTATTAGTTATCTACTTATTTTTCTTTAATCCTCACTTTTTCCTATTTTTGGATGACATTTTGTTGGCTTCAGAACCAATTGCCAGGTTTCAATTGAGTAAAGGTCTCAATATATAATGGTTTCAACATACAATGGTCGTCCTGGAACTGATTAATATTTTAACTTGACATTTAATATTGTAAGAAATGTACATTTAATGAATAAGTGCAGATGTGAAGAAAATAAGATTATATCATCATTTTTAGAGTTCATGTAGTTGATTTATTTGCCATTTTATATCCAGCTAGAGACAACCCTGTTTTAAACATTAGAAGCCTCATAGAAATCACTCCTTGTGTTGGCGTCTTATTAACTAAACCCGAGACACAAACAAAAAGAGACTGTTTGACCTTGTAATAAACACACTGTTTAATGCAGTGCAAAAATCATTGACTAATCATTCTATTGAGTCTTAGTTCACTGTGATAAACTGGCATTCATCTTTACCAGCAACCTGTTAAAAAGGAAATTCTGTCAAACAAAGCTATGTAAAAGCAGCTTACATGGTAACATTACAGAGAGAAATTCCTACTAAAAGGAAGTGCTAGAGGTGTCTCATGGTGGATGACAACATATGACAGCAATTACAGCAGATATGGGGGTTGACAGGCACCAATCTACAGAATCTGAATGGCATATAACAATAACAATAATATTTACATTTTTTATGAAAATGTTTGTCATAACTATGTAGTTATATGTGCCATTAAAGGTAGGTAATATTTGTAAAGGTAGGTATGTATTTGGAAAGTTTTCAGATCCTTTTACTTTTTTCACATTTTGTTATATTGTAGCTTTGTTCTTAAAATATATAAAGAAATCTATTTTTCCCCATCATTCTCCATGAGTACGCGAAAATAGAATTTTAGAAATGTTTGCTTAGTTTTTGAAGAGAAACTGACAGGCTGTTCACCTGCACTAAACCCAATATGCTGAATTATAGTGCAGGTGAACAGCATTAAAATGAGGGGTTACTTATACAAATTGATGAAGTATTGCCAGAGATATATGTCTTTATTCTTTTAGTTGTATTGTGCAGCTCTGTGCAATAGAAGTGGGGGGCAAGCTTGCCTCACTCCCCTGCCTGCCCAGACTCATAATGGATATTCAAAAATAGTCACTCTCCCATCACAAGGACATGAGATCCTACCGGTGCCTGTGTCTGAAAAGTTAATGCCGTACATCACCTGGATCCCCGGGACCTGATCTCCTCTCATGGAGGAAATCATGTGAAGGAATCTACTTAATGTGGGGGCCTATCTACTCTTCCCCCAATTTGCTTATCTACCCACTCTACTGTGTGAGATACCAAGGGGTCATTATTACTATATGAAGTGCTATAGGTGCTTAAAAAGTGCGGATCCTATAATGTTTGGCAGGTTTTATGGAGACAAGTTGATGATAGAAGAAATTGTCATGACGGTCTGGGCCGGATGGAGGAGAAAAGGGAATGTGAACAACTCCAGTAAGAGAAGACGTCACCTGCTGTAACTGTATTTAATTACTAATATTGAGGGAGATTTATCAAAACCTGTGCAGAGGAAAATTTGCCCAGTTGCCCATAGCAACCAATCAGATTTCTTCTTTCATTTTTAACAAGGCCTCTGCAAAATGAAAGATGCGATCTTATTGGTTGCTATGGGCAACTGAGCAACTTTTTCTTTGCACAAGTTTTGATAAATTTCCCCCATTGTCTGCAGAGCTGGGGTCACCACTATATTGTCATTGTATGGGGGATTTTAGTCTCTGTATAATGGTTTTATTTAGTAGAAGTATGGCAGTATTGTCCCGTCATTAAAGGGGTACTCCGCCCCTAGACATCTTATCCCCTATCCAAAGGATAGGGGATAAGATGTCAGATCGCCGCGGTGCCGCTGCTGGGGATCCCCGGGATCCCCACTGCAGCACTGCGCTATCATTACAGTACAGAGCGAGTTCGCTCTGTGCGTAATGACGGGCGATACAGGGGACGGAGCCGCGTGACGTCATGGCTCCGTCCCTCGTGACATCACGGCCCGTCCCCTTAATGCAAGTCTATGGCAGGGGGCGTGACGACCGCCGCGCCCCCTCCCATAGACTTGTATTGAAAGGGGCGGGCCGTGATATCACAAGGGGCGGAGCCTTCACGTAACGATGCTCCGGCCCCTGTATTGTGCGTCATTACGTGCAGAGCGAACTCGCTCTGTGCTGTAATGATAGCGCAGTGCCGCAGCGGGGATCCCGGGGCTCCCAGCAGCGGCACCACGGCAATCTGACATCTTATCCCCTATCCTTTGGATAGGGGATAAGATGTCTAGGGGCAGAGTACCCCTTTAAATGTGGTGATGGCAGTGTTCATGATGTGGCAGCATTTTTTCTCCTCTGTATATTAGTGTAATTGGTGATACTTGTGTGTATAGTGATTCTATTCGGTATCAGTGTGGTAATATTATAGTGTCGCTATATGGTGGTAATGGTCGTAGTCATGTTGTGGTAATATAATTTGTCCCTTGTAAAAGTGGTGTTATTGGTGATACTGGTCTGTGTGCCAGCCTAGAGCGCCCAGGGGATGACGGTGCTACTCGGGGATCCAGGACTCACATCCCAGAAGCCCCAAGTGAACGCAGTTTTTTTAATTTGTGTGCGCCTTTAAGAGTTCAAAGTAGGCTGCGTGCTGCAACAACAGGATGGAGGCTTTCTGTGCGCGCAGGGTCTGTGTATGACACTGTGCGTACATAAAGTATAGGAGCCGTGGGGACAAGATCCTGGAGCTTCGGGGAATGATGGAGAGGTGAGTGTTGTTTTTTTTTTATTTTTAATGGGGCCTGCAATATGTGTGCAATAAATGTGAGGGGGCAATGTGAGCATAATGAGGGCAATGTACACTGCTCAAAAAAATAAAGGGAACACCTAAACACCACAATGTAACTCCAAGTCAATCACACTTCTGTGAAATCACACTGTCCACTCAGGAAGCAACACTGATTGACAATCAATTTCACATGCTGTTGTGCAAATGGAACAGACAACAGGTGGAAATTATAGGCAATTAGCAAGACACCCACAATAAAGGAGTGGTTCTGCAGGTAGTGACCACAGACCACTTCTGAGTTCCTATGCTTCCTGGCTGATGTTTCGGTCACTTTTGAATGCTGGCAGTGTTTTCACTCTAGTGGTAGCATGAGATGGAGTCTACAACCCACACAAGTGGCTCAGGTAGTAGGAGGCCGTAGGAGGGCAACAACCCAGCAGCAGGACCGCTACCTCTACCTTTGTGCAAGAGGGAGCAGGAGGAGCACTACCAGAGCCCTGCAAAATGATCTCCAGCAGGCCACAAATGTGCATGTGTCCACTCAAACAGTCAAAAACAGATTCCATGAGGAAACCGTGTTAACGGTCAGAAACAGACTCCATGAGGGTGGTATGAGGGCCCAACGTCCACAGGTGGGGGTTGTGCTCTCAGCCCAACACCGTACAGGATGTTTAGCATTTGCCAGAGAACACCAGGATTGGCAAATTCGCCACTGGCGCCCTGTGCTCTTCACAGATGAAAGCAGGTACACACTGAGAACATGTGACAGACGTGACAGAGTCTGGAGACATCGTGGAGAACGATCTGCTGCCTGCAACATCCTCCAGCATGACCAGTTTGGCGGTGGGTCAGTAATGGTGTGGGGTGGCATTTCTTTGGGGGGCTGCACAGCCCTCCATGTGCTTGCCAGAGGTAGCCTGACTGCCATTAGGTACCGAGATAAAATCCTCAGACCCCTTGTGAGACCATATGCTGGTGCGGTTGGCCCTGGGTTCCTCCTAATGCAAGACAATACTAGACCTCATGTGGCTGGAGTGTGTCAGCAGTTCCTGCAAGAGGAAGGCATTGATGCTATGGACTGGCCCGCCCGTTCCTCAGACCCGAATCCGATTGAGCACATCTGGGACATCATGTCTCGCTCCATCCACCAACGCCATCTTTCACCACAGACTGTCCAGTAGTTGGCGAATGCTTTAGTCCAGGGCTGGGAAGACATCCCTCAGGAGACCATCCGCCACCTCATCAGGAGCATGCCCAGGCGTTGTATGGAGGTCATACGGGCACGTGGAGGCCACACACACTACTGAGCCTCATTTTGACTTGTTTTAAGGACATTACATCAAAGTTGAATCAGCCTGTAGTGTGGTTTTCCACTTTGATTTCGAGTGAGACTCCATATCCAGACCTCCATGGGTTGATAAATTTGATTTCCATTGATAATTTTTGTGAGATTTTGTTGTCAGCACATTCAACTATGTAAAGACGAAAGTATTTCATACAATTAGTTCATTCATTCAGATCTAGGATGTGTTATCTTAGTGTACCCTTTATTTTTTGAGCAGTGTATGTGAGGGGGCAATGTGAGCAATACAGGGGGCAATATAAGGAATATGAGAGTAATGAATGTAAGGGTATGTTCACACTATGGAATTCCCTGCGGAATTCCGCAGTGAGAACTTAACATTAGTGTGAATGGGTCTCCGCGAGACCCGTTCACACTGCGGAATTTCAGTGGCGGACAATTACACCGCTAAAATTGTTCCGTGCAAAGAAAGAACATGTTTATTCTTGGCGCGGAAGTCCTCGAACACTGCATTGCTGTCATTGGTGATGGTGCAGTGCCGCGAGGTCCGTCCACCGCCGCCGGCTGCCAGTTTGAATCTGAACATACCCTAAGGGGGCACTGTAAGCAATATGGGGGCCCTGCTATATATGGAAGCAATGTATGTGAGGGGCCCTGCTGTATACAGTGGAAATGTATTTCAGGGGCTTGCTCTATATGGGGGGCAATGGATGTAAGGGGCCCACTCTATATGGGAGGCAATGTATGTGAGGGGGCCTGCTATATATGGAGGTAATGCCTGGGAATATATGGGACAATGTGATATGGGGCATTGTGAGTGAATGTAAGGGTACCTGCTATATGAGGGCAATGTGAGGGGACCTGTTATATGGAGGCAATGTGAGGGGCCTTCTATATTGGAGCAATGTGAGGGGCCTTCTATATTGGAGAAATGTGAGGGGCCTTCTATATTGGAGCAATGTGAGGGGCCTGCTATATTGGAGCAATGTGAGGGGCCTGCTATATTGGAGCAATGTGAGGGGCCTGCTATATTGGAGCAATGTGAGGGGCCTTCTATATTGGAGCAATGTGAGGGGACCTGTTATATGGAGGCAATGTGAGGGGCCTGCTATATTGGAGCAATGTGAGGGGCCTGCTATATTGGAGCAATGTGAGGGGCCTTCTATATTGGAGCAATGTAAGGGGGCTTCTATATTGGAGCAATGTGAGGTGGCCTGCTTTATGGGGACAATGGGACATGGCCTGCTATATTGGAGCAATGTGAGGTGGCCTGCTTTATGGGGACAATGGGAGCAATGTAAGGTGGACTGCTATATGGGAGCAATGTAAGATGGACTGCTATATGAGGGAAATGTGAAATACACATGGATAGTTTGAGTAAAGGTGAGAATTGTGCTGGAATTAGAAGTCTTAAATGCTTGTCCGGCAGATTCCACAAAGAGCAGTCATGGCTGGAGAATTCTTCATGATGGTCATGGCCAGATAAAGAAGAAAAAGAAAAGAGACTGACTCCAATAAGAGATGTCCCTACATGTATGTAGCTGCAATCACTTATACAGTCTGCAGAGAATGTGTAGAACTGGTGTCTACTTCTGTATTGTCACTGTATGTGGGAATATTGATCACTGTATAGTAACTTTTATTTAGCCTAATACTACACAAGGGTAGGGCTAATACTAATACAGGGTGTCGAACACAACACAGGGAGCCTAATACAACTGGTGGGGAGGGGAGGGGGGGGGGCTAATACTACTTCAAGGGGACCTAATATAACAGGGAGGGGGGATACTACTACTACAGAAGACCTAATACTACTACAGGGGACCTAGTATAATGGGGAGGGGGGGAATACTACTACTACAGAAGACCTAATACTACTACAGGGGACCTAATATAACGGGGGGGGGGGGGATACTACTACTACTACAGAAGACCTAATACTACTACTACAGGGGACCTAATATAACAGGGGGGGGGGGATACTACTACAGAAGACCTAACACTACTACAGGGGACCTAATATAACACGGGGGGGGGGGGTACTACTACTACAGAAGACCTAAAACTACTACAGGGGACCTAGTATAATGGGGAGGGGGGGATACTACTACTACTACAGGGGACCTAATATAACAGGGGGGGGGATACTACTACTACTACTACTACAGAAGACCTTATACTACTACAGGGGACCTAATATAACAGGGAGGGGGGGGGGATACTACTACTACAGAAGACCTAATATAACAGGGGGGGGATACTACTACTACAGGAGACCTAATACTACTACAGGGGACCTAATATAACGGGGTGGGGGGGATACTACTACAGAAGACCTAATACTACTACAGGGGACCTAATATAACAGGGAGGGGGGGATACTACTACTACAGGAGACCTAATACTACTACAGGGGACCTAATATAACAGGGGGGGGGGATACTACTACTACAGAAGACCTAATACTACTACAGGGGACCTAATATAACGGGGTGGGGGGATACTACTACAGAAGACCTAATTCTACTACAGGGGACCTAATATAACAGGGAGGGGGGGGGATACTACTACTACAGAAGACCTAATACTACTACAGGGGACCTAATATAATGGGGTGGGGGGATACTACTACTACTACTACTACAGAAGACCTAATACTACTACAGGGGACCTAATATAACAGGGAGGGGGGTACTACTAGAGAAGACCTAATACTACTACAGTGGACCTAATATAACAGGGAGAGGGGAATACTACTACAGAAGACCTAATACTACAACAGGGGGCCTAATACCACATTTACTGTCTTCTATTGTGTTAATCCCTTTACATACTTCGCTATTATGCACAAATTTACACTTTATTGTACAATCCCTCTACAAAAGGTCATTTATACAAATCTTAAAGAAAACGGGGCCTAATACTGACCCCTGTGGTACCTCTCTATAATTAATGACCCAGTCGGAGTGAGCAATGTTAATAACCACTGGCTGAGCAGGCATCACGAGGCTGGAATGCTCAGGAGTATGGTGAAGAGAGCGGAGGCCTCTTACTGGAGATTGCAGCAGTCGGACCCCTGCGATCAGACAATTATCCCCTAAACTGTGGAAATGGCATAAGTTATGTTTCCCGAGGTCCCTCCTTAACATTATTATTTTTTTTATAGAGAGGGCCAACACACAAATAGGGATTCACCCCTTTAAATTCAGTTTAGTATGGAATAGCCTGAGATGATTTTAATGCTCTTCCCCACCATATTTGGTATGGATCTATTAGAAATAAAACTGTAGTTCCGCTGTCCTATTGTAGAGCTATCGTCCCCTAGAGCCTGTCTCTGTATAGCGTCATGTACAGCCTCCACACTCCTCTCTGCAGTGTGTGACTACTCCAGATTTTCCCAGCCAGGGTGCCTCCAGCTGTTGCAAAACTACAACTCCCGGCATGCCCGGACAGCCGATGGCTGTCCGGGCATGCTGGGAGTTGTAGTTTTGCAACAGCTGGGGGCACCCTGGTTGGGAAACACAGTCTATGAAACCTCTACCTCCCCTTGCTTCCCTACCACTGCAGCGTAAGCCCCTCCCTCAGCGGCCATGTGATCTCCCTGCCACCACTCCTCCCCAGAGAGCGGCCAACGCCTCGAGTGCTCCTCTTGAAGCGGCCGGGCTGGTGACGTCACGACCCCGCCCCCGATGGGTTTTCGGACGGTGTGAGCCATTTTACGGTTAGTTGCTGGAGCGCTAGCGCCGTGGTTGGTTGTGTGTGGGAATCGCTGTCATTGTGTCTTCTCTTCTAGACTGGTTTACTGAGATACATTCTTCCCTAGACGTCTGGTTTCTATTTAGATGGCAAGCTATCCCGACTTTGTAAACGAAAATGAAATAGGTGAGTCCGGGGGCAGAGGGCTATGGAGGAAAGGGGGGGCGCTGTACACTTAGCTCTGTGGTTGCCTTGGTGACCAGTTTAGATGGCTTCATGGCCATGCATTATGGCTTCCTTTCCATATATGGCAGTGGTCTCCATACTGTGGATCTCCAGCTGGAACAAAACTACAACTCCCAGCATGCTTTTACAGCCGTTGGCTGTCTGAGCATGCTGGGTGTTGTAGTTTTGTTCCAGCTGGAGATCCACTGATATATGGGATAGACCTTTGACCTGGTGACCTTTGCTGATGCTTAGGTGCTGTGTATTCTTATACCACCCTATATTATGTCTCACCATTGCTCAGGATACCCTGCTGGTTGGTATCTGCCATTGTTCACATATCCTGTATATGTAGTGAGTGTGGCATGTGGCATGTAGATCACATGCTCTTTCCTCCATGACTGTATTTATAGAGCATGAAAAGTGGATGCCAAGCGTCTGGTAGGTGTAGTCAGCGCCGCTGCCATTAGAAGTGTTGTGTTTGCCATGTCTGTGCTTCCCCCCCCCCCCCCCCCCCCCCCCCCCCCATGTTTTGTGTGGAATTTACTTCACCTATTTCTGCTGCTTGATACTCATCCAACCAGACCTCTTCATTCCTTCCCTTCCCCCTACCCTCCCTCCGTCCTCCCATCCCCCATATGTCACACACACCGCTACGTCAGCGCCACCACCCTCCTCTGTGGAGTGTCTTCATCTGTCTAGGATATCATGCTAAAGAAGCCCTCATTTCATGGGTTACTTTACCGTATAGAAAACAAAAAGTATCCATTTAATGACCTGTTCTATTATCATTGATAGAAATGATCCACCGCCTATGCGATTCATGAACCAGTGTTAGGGTGGGTTCACATCACATGTCTGCAATACAGTTTTGTATCAGGTTTTTGATAATAAAATAAACGGATTCCTTAAAACCTGACTAAACTGTATCAAAACGTGTGTACAAATTTTTATCTGTATACGGTTGAAAAAGTATGTCCGGTTGCATCCATTTTTTAAGAAAAAAAACGTATACGTTTTGAACTTTTCACTTTAAATTCCAAGAAAAAAAAACTATGGAAAGTAAAAAAAACGTATGGTGAAAACCGTATGGAACCGTATGCACATACGGTTCTGCACGGTTCCCATTGACTCTCATGTAAAAAAAAAAATAACTTATATGGTTTAATACGGTTTTTCACCCGGACCAAACACCATGGTAGGCCACGGTTTTCTAGAAAATAAAAGTAAAAAAAACGTATGGTTTGAAAAACGGAGACAACCGTATACATTATGGTGCATGTGGTTTTGAATGGGAAGTCTATGGGCACTGTTTTCTGTACGGTTGCATACGTTTATTTTTTAATTTTTTTTATGAAACCGTTTTCCGAAACTGTATAGCAAAATCATGGTGTGAACCCACCCTTCTCTCTGTAGCTAGGCATGGTTGGGGGTTTCTGGCTCCCAGATCATGGTGTGAACCCACCCTTCTCTCTGTAGCTAGGCATGGTTGGGGGTTTCTGGCTCCCAGATCATGGTGTGAACCCACCCTTCTCTCTGTAGCTAGGCATGGTTGGGGGTTTCTGGCTCCCGGATCATGGTGTGAACCCACCCTTCTCTCTGTAGCTAGGCATGGTTGGGGGTTTCTGGCTCCCAGATCATGGTATGAACCCACCCTTCTCTCTGTAGCTAGGCATGGTTGGGGGTTTCTGGCTCCCAGATCATGGTATGAACCCACCCTTCTCTCTGTAGCTAGGCATGGTTGGGGGTTTCTGGCTCCCAGATCATGGTATGAACCCACCCTTCTCTCTGTAGCTAGGCATGGTTGGGGGTTTCTGGCTCCCGGATCATGGTGTGAACCCACCCTTCTCTCTGCAGCTAGGCATGGTTGGGGGTTTCTGGCTCCCGGATCATGGTGTGAACCCACCCTTCTCTCTGCAGCTAGGCATGGTTGGGGGTTTCTGGCTCCCGGATCATGGTGTGAACCCACCCTTCTCTCTGTAGCTAGGCATGGTTGGGGGTTTCTGGCTCCCGGATCATGGTGTGAACCCACCCTTCTCTCTGTAGCTAGGCATGGTTGGGGGTTTCTGGCTCCCGGATCATGGTGGGAACCCACCCTTCTCTCTGCAGCTAGGCATGGTTGGGGGTTTCTGGCTCCCAGATCATGGTGTGAACCCACCCTTCTCTCTGCAGCTAGGCATGGTTGGGGGTTTCTGGCTCCCAGATCATGGTG
This sequence comes from Hyla sarda, assembly GCF_029499605.1. Classification (NCBI taxonomy): domain Eukaryota; kingdom Metazoa; phylum Chordata; class Amphibia; order Anura; family Hylidae; genus Hyla; species Hyla sarda. Next base: position 217,038,116 of record NC_079190.1, read on the forward strand.
TGAACCCACCCTTCTCTCTGCAGCTAGGCATGGTTGGGGATTTCTGGCTCCCGGATCATGGTGTGAACCCACCCTTCTCTCTGTAGCTAGGCATGGTTGGGGGTTTCTGGCTCCCGGATCATGGTGTGAACCCACCCTTCTCTCTGCAGCTAGGCATGGTTGGGGGTTTCTGGCTCCCAGATCATGGTGTGAACCCACCCTTCTCTCTGCAGCTAGGCATGGTTGGGGGTTTCTGGCTCCCAGGAAGTATAAATAATTCAAACTATAACTGTAAATATTTTGACTTTAGAGTTTTTGATTTCTATTGTTTATTTCCTTGTTCTTATTTCAGCAAGATCACGGAGCATTGGGGATCTGATATCGCAGACGTCTCCCTTTGAGCAGAAGTATGGCCGTGAAAATTGGACAGTGGCTTTTGCTCCAGACGGCTCCTATTTTGCTTGGTCTCAGGGTCATCGTATTGTGAAGTTGGTTCCTTGGTCTAAGTGCCTTAAAAACTTGTAAGTATCATTCCCTTGTAGTACAGTGTATGTTATTTGTAAGCCACTTGTGAGATGTTATTGTGTGATGCCAGTAAGATGCTTCTGATACTGTACTATAGCTTTCTCAACTGTCTCGTGACAGTGTGTGGGCGTATGTTCATAGAAAGTCATAGGAATTAGATATTAGAGAAACTAGATTTACTTATACAGTGGTCCCTCAACATATGATATTAATTGGTTCCAGGAGAACCATAATATGTTGAAACCATCATATGTCGAGTACATTTGTCTATGTAAAAATGGTAATTGGTTCTGGGGCCTCGGAACCATTGTATGTTGAATACATATCTCTATGGGAAACTGCTAATTGGTTCTGGGATGACCATTGTATGTGGAGTGTATGGGGAGTGTTTAACAAACCAGGGTGCCTCCAGCTGTTGCACAACTACAACTCCCAGCATGCATGTACAGCCATTGACTGTCTGGGCATGCTGGGAGTTATAGTTTTGCAACAGCTGGAGGCACACTGATAGGGAAACATTGATGTATGGGGTGTATAGTGTGTATATGTATTGTATGTGATGTGTGACATCGCATACAGTACTGTACAGTTCTTTAAATACCTTCAGGGGGACAGAATGTCCTCCATTACCATCCTGCCGACTACAGCTCTATAGGAAAGGAAGGGCAGCCAGCAGCTCATTGGATGCCTGCAGTAAGATGCTGCAGGCTATTGGCTATGGCTGCACTGGGGGGGCGGTGCTTACACGGAGCTCACAGTGGAAGCCTGCGTGAGTTAGCAGGACAGCATGTGAGTAACAGGAGGCAGAACGGGGCACATTAAACAACTATCTGTCAGTTGCTGAAGTTGTCAGCGCTGTCAGATAGCTGTTTGTATGATGGCCCCGGCCGACACACAGCAGCATCGTATGTCGATGCTGCCTTCAATATACGATGGGCTCTGAGAGGCAATCATATGTTGAAATGATCATATGTCGGGGCCATCATAAGTCGAGGGGTCACTGTATATAAAAAAGTTCTGGAAAGGGGGATGGGGGTACAAGTGAGTACCTACACTGGAGACCCTACCTATCTAGGTGGAGATCTCCTGTCACTAAGTGTGGATAGGGGCAGGGAATAAAGGTACACAGTAATACATTAAACAGTTTAGTAGACCTCTCTTGCCGCCGCTCGTGGAATAAGCTCCCATCCTTTTGCCGGTCTTTTTGAAAATATCCTGCTGCCGGGTAATTTGTATATAGCTTTTCCAACAGTCTGCAACTTTGCCTTAGTAACTAGGGACCATCTTAGTCTCAGTTGTGTGTCATCATCTAACATTTTGCCCTCTCTTATGAGCTACAGCCTGGTTCTTTCAGGTCCGCCATCTTAAGGGACTCAATATTTGGATTATCTATCCATACCTAAAGTTGCGGTTGACCCTACCTTTATGACATGTGCGAACATGAATATCTCTTAGGAGACTGATCTAAACTGCACAATTAATTTTTGGGCAATATTCATCTACTTATCCATACTGTGGTACTGTGGTCTAGGGATCGACCGATATTGATTTTTTTTTTTAGGGCCGATACCGATAATCTTTTGGGCCGATAGCCGATAACTTATACCGGAATATCGGTATAAGTTATCAGCTATTTCAACCCCCCCCCCGGCGGGGCAGAAGCCGTTGCAACAGTTGCGGGCGCTTTAAATCAATGAACTGCAGCGGGTTTTTCCGACCATAGACCGACGCTTCTCTCCCCCTGCTTCTCCTGGGTCGCCCCCCCATCCTCTGCCCACATGCCGCCGCCCCCGCCCCATCGCCTCCCCCATCCCCAGTGTTATAATTACCTGTTCCTGGTGTCCGTGATACTTCTGGCTCCGTCGGTGTCCTTCGCTGTCACTGTGCGCACTGACGTCACTCGTCATTACGCAGCGCACAGCAACAGCGCAGGAGCCAGAAGTATCGTGGACTGCGGGAACAGGTAATTATAACACCGGGGATGGGGGGGCAGCGCGGTATGTGGCCAAAGGATGGGGGGAGGCAATGGGGCAGCGGCGACGGTATGTGGGCAGAGGATGGGGGGAGGCAATGGGGCAGCGGCGGCGGTATGTGGGCAGAGGATGGGGGAGTCAATGGGGCAGCGGCGGCGACGGTCGTCTATGGGTGGGGCATTATCGGCATATCAGCAAGGTAATTGCCGATAACGATAATGTCCAAAATCGTGATTATCGACCAAACCGATAAACGGTCGATCCCTACTGTGGTCTACTGTTACTGTTATGTAACCATTGTCATTGTGTGTGTGTGTGTGTGTTACTGTTATATGGCTATCTCTACTGTGTGTCTGTCAGAGACATACTTTACATTGACAGTGACTTTTACCTTATATGACTAAGCTGACATCCACTTAGCCATTGACACTGCATTCATAATTATCATTTTTGTACATCTTTATCATCTGTATGTTGGTCTATTTATATTTTTTCAATTATCATTTGATCTCAGTAGTTAAATGTTGTGTCCTCTCACTCCCTGATGAGCCCCCGATATCTTAAAGGGCGAAACGCGTTGGCAAGAGAGGTATACTAAACTGTTTAATGTATTACTATGTACCTTCCCTGCCCCTATCCACATTTAGTGACAGGAGATATCCACCTAGATAGGTAGGGTCTCCAGTGTAGGTACTCAGCTGTACTCCCATCCCCCTTTCCAGCACTTTTTGTTTGACATTTTTGTATGACCCATGTATAAGTAAATCTAGTTTCTCTAATATCTGAGCCTAGTTGGTGACTTTCTATGGACATATATTCTATACCTTTCACCAAGGGACTTTTGTATCAAACTGGTGCCAGGATGCCAGTTATCATTCACCCATTCGGTGTAGTTTGTGGGTGTGTCACAAAGAAATTAGCAATACCAACTTGCATGTATTTTTTTCCACCTTCTTTAGTTTTCGTGTATATACAACGCGGTCGAGGTATCATACAGTTTCTACACAAACACGATGTGGGAGACTTATCATTTTGTGGCACTGTGCACATTCACCCTGTGGTGTTTTTGACTGACTTTGGCACCAATGTACCAAAAAGTTACAAACTTTGATACGTTTTGCGAAAATGAGAAAATCACCCCAGAGTTTTTTTTTTTTTTTTAAGGCACGGCAGATGCAGTATGACTTTGCGGGGTTTTTGGAACGTTTAAACACTTTTGGCTGGTGCCTTTTTCTAAAAAGCGCACATGGTAAAGATCTTTCACTGCAATGTCAATAAGTATTTACTGCATTTAAGTCAGTTTTGCAGAAAGTGTCTATTTTAAAATTGCGTGAAATTTTTCACACAAATTTTGCCCCTTACTACAACCAAAAAAAAATGTCAGGAAGGCAAGAAGTCTCCCCCAATATGTGTGATTAGGTTGAAATGGTGAAAGTGTTTTTAATCCGAGGGTGGGAGTATGATGCGAAACATTCTAAGGCTAGGTTCACACTGTGAAATCTCTAGGCAGAAAATTTCCACCCGGAGATTCAGAGTGCGGCCAATGCCAACTGAATCAGACGGCACTAGGACCACGCGGACACTGCAGTCTCCAATAGACTGGAATGTGTTCCGTGAGTATTTCCGCCTGAAGAATGAGCAACGCCATTCTTAAGGCGGAAATTTTAAAGCGGATTTTCCGTTCACAAGTTCCAAAGTGTGAATTTGTGAACAGAAACCTATTCACTATACATTTTAGTAAGCAGAATTTCTGCCTGCAATTTCAAAGTGGGATTACAGGTGGAAATTCCATAATGTGAACCTAGCCCAAGGGTCTAATCACACAGCGGAATTTCGCTTGCAGCCCAAATGGAAACCCAGTACACTTCTTTGGGATTCTGCACTCCCGTTGACTCTTCAGAAGTTCCAAAGTGTCAACTGGAGTGTGGAATCCCATAGAAGTTTATTGGGCTCTTATTTGAGGTGGAAATTCCGCCACGTGAATAGACACTTACGCACACTCATAAGACTTAATTACTGTGCTGCACAATGATGCATTTTTTAAGTGTATCAAAAATATGAAATGTTTGGAAAGCGCTGCTATAGGACAATACGAAGGGACGTATCCTGTGTATTCTTACTGTCTCTATCTGTGTCAGATTTTGGTTGGTGGTTGTTGTTTCTTATCAAGCCATTGACCATATACACCCAGTTTGGTGAGATTATTGGAAGCAGTCCAGAAAAAGCTACCTACATTCCCAAATGATCACCGCATTATTTGACATTTCCTCTTCTGGAAAAAAGCCACAAACATTTACAGTCAGGTCCATAAATATTGGGACGTCGACACAATTCTAACATTTTTGGCTCTATACACCACCACAATGGATTTGAAATTAAACGAACAAGACGTGCTCTAACTCCAGACTGTTAGCTTTAATTTGAGTGTATTTATATCCAAATCAGGTGAACGGTGTAGGAATTACAACAGTTTGCATATGTGCCTCCCACTTGTTAAGGGACCAAACGTAATGGGACAATTGGCTTCTCAGCTGTTCCATGTCCAGATGTTTGTCATTCCCTCATTATCCCAATTACAACAAGCAGATACAACGTCCAGAGTTAATTTTAAGTGTGCTATTTGCATTTGGAATTTGTTGCTGTCAACTCTAAAGATGAGGTCCAAAGGGCTGTCACCATCAGTGAGGCAAGCCATCATTAGGCTGAAAAAACAAAACAAACCCATCAGAGAGAGAGCCTAAACATTAGGCATGGCCAAAACAACTGTTTGGAACCTACTTAAAAAGAAGGAACGCATCGATGAGCTCAGCAACACCAAAAGACCTGGAAGACCAAAGAAAACAACTGTGGAAAATGAGCGAAGAATTATTTCCCTGGTGAAGAAAACCCCCTTCACAACAGTTGGCCAGATCAAGAACAATCTCCAGGAGGTAGGCGTATGTGTGTCAAAGTAAACAATCAGGAGAATACTTCACCAGAGTGAATACAGAGGGTTCCGACAAGATGGAAACTAATGGAGAGCCTCAAAAACAGGAAGGCCAGATTACAGTTTGCCAAACGACATCTAAAAAAGCCTTCACAGTTCTGGAACAACATCCTATGGACAGATGAGACCAAGATCAACTTGTACCAGAGTGATGGGAAGAGAAGAGTATGGAGAAGGAAAGGAACATGATCCTAAGCATACCACCTCATCAGTGTGGCATGGCGGTGGTAGTGTCATGCATTTCACCTTCTGAAGACAGAACTGAAGGGAAAATGCCCCAAGAACAAGCAGGAACTGAAGACCGTTGCAGTAGAGGCCTGGCAGAGCATCACCAGGGATGAAACCCAGAAATGTCTGGTGATGTCTATGCGTTCCAGACTTCAGGCTGTAATTGACTGTAAAGGATTTGCAACCCAAGTATTAAAAAGTGAAAGTTTGATTTATGATTATTATTCTGTCCCATTACTTTTGGTCCCTTAACAAAACAAGTGGGATGCACATATGCAAACTGTTGTAATTCCTACACCGTTCATCTGATTTGGATGTAAATACCCTAAAATTAAAGCTGACGTTCTGCAGTTAAAGCACATCTTGGTCGTTTAATTTCAAATCCATTGTGGTGGTGTATAGAGCCAAAAATGTTAGAATTGTGTCGATGTCCCAATATTTATGGACCTGACTGTATGTACAGATGTGTAGTAGAAGTTCTTATTAAAGACATCCTATTAATGCTGCAGTTCTTTGTCTTGTCATCTAAAAAAACGTTCTTCCTTTTCAGCGCTGCTGGAAGTACAAAGAACAGTGTCAACTTGACAACAGGAAGACTGTCCAGACAGAACAGTGATGTAGCACAGAGAAACAAGCCACAAGAGCATTCCATAGACTGCGGGGACATTGTCTGGAGTCTAGCATTTGGTTCATCTGTACCGGAAAAGCAGAGTCGTTGTGTGAATATAGAATGGCATCGTTTCAAGTTTGGTCAGGACCAGCTGCTACTGGCTACAGGGCTGAGCAATGGGCGCATCAAGATATGGGATGTTTATACAGGTATATCATGTTTTATATGGCAGACAGCCCTGTTACATAACTAGATCTGTCAAGCTTTCAAAGCATATGTTTGCTTTTGATGCATTGTATACTGTGTGTGTAAAGTCAGAAATGTTGGAATCTCGAGGATTATTGGGCAACTTATTTGTTGGGGCATCATTTTCATGTCCACGTCATGTAGTTTTTGACTGGTAGGTCTGCAGAGACAGGTTTTATCCACAGCAGGATTCTCCAGTGGTAACACTACTGACATATTTAGTTATAAATAGAACTTTTTCTTGATCCTATAATGTTGAATGTACTTGTTTATAATTTAGCTTTGACAATCTGAACTTGTTGTTTTCCCTTCACATTTTTTATTAGTATAATACAATATAATTTACTACTCGTAAATACAATATAAATTACTACTCGTCCTTTACATTGCCACGGCTCTGAGATCTCCTGTGTCGGGCCGTAGTAATGTACAGGAAAGGGGGTGTTTCGCCCCCTCATGATGCGGCAGCCAGCACGCCCCCTCAATGAATCCCATAGAGATACATGAAGAGGGCGTGTCTGCCGTGGCTTTCTGCTGGGGACGACACAGTCCTTTCGGCAGACTGTTGCGGCCCCGTACAGGAGATTGCGGGGGGCCCTCGCGATCTATAACTTATCCTCTATCTTTCGGATAGTGGATAAATTGTAAGCACTACAGATCTACTTTAAGCATTTCGGGCACTTATACCAACTTTTGACATGCCGCACAGGTGTATCAACTGTTTGGATTGGTTGGGGTCTCTTTTGCTGAGATCCTATCCGATCATTTGATATAGACAGGAGGAGCACGCGGCTCTGCGCTTCACTCCCTGTATATGACACCCAGTCCAAAGCGTGAAGTACTGTGACGTGACCTTAATGCAGCTATATCTGGAGATCAGAGGATGTCTCCGCATTCACCCTGACCTATAAAAAAATTCTGACTTGTCTGCATGATATGAGTGTTTATAAAGACTGAAATGCTTTTAATTGTGCATTTAAATTTTAGTATAAAAATTTAACTTTTACAGTTTAGTTTGATCTATTATAGTTATAATATGGTGTATATAAACTGGCCCAGTTTCTAGCTATATAACTTAACCTAATCTCCTCACATGTTTGGCATGCATGTCGGTCATGTACTTTTATTGCCCATAATATGACAATTGTGGCTGGTTACCAGTTGGGGGTGTATCCCTTCATGCTTTGCTGAATGTCAGAGCATCTGTCACATAGATTCAACACACAGTCATAGCCTAGCAGAAGTTAGTGTCCTTGTGATTATATTCTGTTGTGTATTTTATTTTCTAATAACATTTATTTTGGGTCCAAGAGGCATGACCATGAGGCCACAACACCTCTTTCCACTACATCATGTCACATTGATTGACACACGAGGCTCCCCTGCCGACAGGAGCCCTGTATATTGTCTGTGCTTGCACTGCCAGAGTACTGTCTCTAGAGGCAGGGCGCAAGCCCTCTAGAAATTGTGCAGATCTGTCCAGATATGCTGGAAAAAAAAAAGTGCATGCCTTACATGCAGGTTTTGTTGCAGATTCGCCATGCAGGTTCATCCTTAAACACAGTGGTGAGATCATCAGACATCCAATGACCTAGTGAGCATGCTGCAACTCTAAGGGTGCATGCACACCCTGTTTTTGCTATACAGTTCCCCTATCAGGTTTTTAATGAAAAACTGATTCCTCAAAACCTGACTAAACTGTATTAAAATGTGTGTACAAATTTTAACCCATATACGATTAAAAACCATATACGGTTTGAAAAATGGTGTCCGGCTGCATCTGTGTTTTAAGAAAAAAATTTGTTTTTTACTTTTCACGCTATTATGAATAAAGTTTCACTTGTTTGATTGAAATTCCAAGAAAAAAAAACTGTGGAAAGTCAAAAACTGTATGCTGAAAACTGGATGGAACCGTACGCACATACCGTTCTGTACGGTTCCCATTGACTCCCATGTTAAAAAAAAAAAAAAAGATACGGTTTAATGCAGTTTGGTCCACCCGGACCAAAAAACGTGGTAGACTACGGTTTTGGGTACGAATAAAAAAAAACCGGACAAAACCGTATCAGATGCAATACGTTTGGTCCGGTCGGCTCATTTTTGCGCCGTATGCGCTTTCCCCCCGCACCTAAAACCGTGGTCAACCATGGTTTTAGGTCCAGTTGTAAAAGCGCATACGGCGCAAAAATGAGCCGACCGAACCAAATGTTTCACTGCGGCGGCTCATTGAAATGAATTACATACGGGAGCGCGAGGTTTTAGCTCCCCCCTGCTGTATGTGCTCCCGTATGGGAGAAAACGTGATGTGAACTAGGGATCGATCGATTATCGGTATGGCCGATAATCACGATTTTGGGCATTATCAGTATCAGCAATTACCTTGCCGATAAGCCGATAATTCCCCGCCCCCACCGCGACCGCCCCCCTGACCCGCCGCACCACCCCGGCCCCATTGCCTCCCCCGTCCCCGGTTTTATAATTACCTGTTCCTGGGGCCCACGCTACTTCTTGCTCATGCTGCGTCCTGCGTTACGATGTGCGCAATGAGTGACGTGCGCGACGTGACGTCACCGTCAGTGCGCACAGTGACAGCTCAGTCGGACTCCACCGGAGCCAGATGTATAGTGGACCCAGGGAACAGGTAATTATAAAACCGGGGATGGGGGAGGCAATGGGGGCGGTGGGGGGGGGGGGTGGTCGCGGTGGGGCGAGTGGTGGCGGCGGTGATAGGACTCAGGACCCCCAGACAGGCAGGGGGAGAGAAGCGGGTGGCGGCGGTGGCCTATGGCACCGCAAAAGCCACTGCAGTGCATTGATTTAAAGCGCACGCTTTAAATCAATGATCTACAGCGGTGTCGCGGGGGGATAAATAGCCGATAACTTATACCGATATTACAGTATAAGTTATCGGCTATTGGCCCTAACCTCCACCGATTATCGGTATCGGCCCAAAAAAAATATCGGTCGATCCCTAATGTGAACCCAGCCTTATGCGTTTGACATATGGTTTACAATGTTAAGTCAATGCATATAGTTTTCTATACAGTTCCATACGGTGTTTGACTTGAAACCGTATACAGGAACTTTATAACAAAAACTTGGTGTGCATGCACCCTAACTCTACACGTAACTTTCGCAGCTGTTCTGACATTTTGGATTCAACCGGGGGGGGGACTTATTCAGGTCACATCATGATGGCAGTAGCTACATCAAAAGTAATCCAATTTATTTAATTTTTTTTTTTTTTTTTTTTATTAACTGAAGCACTGCCTTAGGCACAGGCCCATGTGTGTCTAATAGCAAATACAGTCCTGGGCTCAAGTCTTCTTGGTTAGAGATGACTAAAATAATCACATTTTAACATCTGTATAATAGCTAGAAGATCTAAGCTTGCTGCAGTTTTACTGAATGGAACTTGAATAACCATAGAACATTGTAATGTAAGTTCTGTTCAGTAGAACTGTGTGGAGTCCAGTCTTCTCTGCTGTATTAATGCTGTCCGAAACTAGCCATTACATTAAAGGGGTATTCCGAGCAAAAACATGAATAGACATGAATGGAGGGGGCGTAGCGTGACGTCACGTCCCCAGTCCTGGAAACCCAGAGGTTTCCGAAACTGGAGACGCAGCTGCCGCATAGAATGTGGGTGCTGCAGGGAGATTGCGGGGGGGTCCCAGCAGTAGGGCCCCCGCCATCAGACATCTTATCCCCTATACTTTTGGATAGGGGATAAAATGTTTTTGGCCTGAATACCCCTTTTAGGGGACCCTAGTATAAGTTAGTGTGAGCCGGAAGTGTTTGCAGAATAGTCTAATGGCTTTTAAAGGTCACATGATAAACTTTTGGCGCTTACTGTTTGCAAGTTAATCAGACTGATAACCTAGACTGAAAGGAAGGCAAACAAGAGGTGATGACAGCTGAAATTTACAAAAAGAACTGTTCCTTTTTATATTTGTATTTGTAATATCACACACCTCGCCCAATAATACATTAGTCAGTTATCTGCAATGTATTAATATTTGAAGTGAAAATTATTGTATTGTAAAATTGTTTTTTTTTTTCCTCCTTTAGGGAAGCTCCTCCTTAATCTGATGGATCATACAGAAATTGTAAGAGATTTAACATTTGCCCCTGATGGCAGCCTTATATTGGTTTCTGCTTCCAGAGACAAAACTCTCAGGGTCTGGGACCTAAAAGATGATGGTATGCTATCACGTGTTCTGCATTAGTGCTAGAATATACTTATATCTTTGAGAAGCTGGTCATATTCATGTTATATTAACTGATATGCATCAAGCCTGTAAGTGCAGCCTTATTCACATTGCAGTGGGCTTTTATTTTTAGCACTATACTCTTTAATTGACAATGCATTTGCTTTGTGGGATAAACACTTTTCCAGTAGCTACTAAGGCCAGGTATGGTATCTGGCATTGTATTTGCTTTCCTTTTGCTGATTGGGGGGGTTATTACATGGGGTCAGTTCTGACCTCCTAAATGGCTAGCTCAGGTATATAATGTTAACACTGAAAGGGGTACTCTGGTGGATTTTTTTTTTAATTAATCAACTGGTGCCACAAAGTTAAACAGATGTGTAAATTACTTCTATTTTAAAATCTTAATCCTTCCAGTACTTATCAGCTGCAGAATGCTCCACAGGAAGTTGTATTTCTTTCTGGAATTATTTTCAGCCTGACCATAGTGCTCTCTGCTGACACCTCTATCCATGTCAGGAACTGTCCAGAGTACAAGCAAATACCCATAGCAAACCTCTCCTGCTCTAGACAGTTCCTGACACGGACAGAGGTGTCAGCAGAGAGCACTATGGTCAGGCTGAAAATAATTCCAGAAAGAAAAACTTCCTGTGGAGCATTCTGCAGCTAAGTACTGGAAGGATTAAGATTTTAAAATAGAAGTAATTTACAAATCTGTTTAACTTTGTGGCACCAGTTTATAAAAAAAAACTACCGGAGTACCCCTTTAACCCCCTTAACGATGCCGGACGTAAATGTACGTCCTGGTGAGCTGGTACTTAACGCACCATGACGTTCATTTATGTCCTATGCATAACAGCGAGCATCGGAGTGATGCTCGGGTCATGCGTGGCACGTCCCGGCTGCTGATGGCAGCCAGGGACCCGCCGGTAATGGCGGACATCCACAATCGTGCGGATGTCCACCATTAACCCCACAGATGCCGTGATCAATACAGATCACGGCATCTGCAGCATCGCGGTCACTAAAATGGATGATCCGATGGCCCACAGCGCTGCCGCGGCGATCCGATCATCCAGTATGGCAGACGAAGGTCCCTTCACCTGCCTCCGCTGCCGCGGGGCATTATCGGCATATCGGCAAGGTAATTGCAGATAGCGATAATGTCCAAAATCGTGAATATACCGATAATCGGTCGATCCCTAGTCTGAAGCTTAGGTTAGCCCTGCTGTAGCAGTCGCACTATCTATGCTATTACAGCACATTGGAGCTGGTAATGTTTCTAGAAGATGCAGACCTATAGTGAATTTCCATCCGGTGAACTGAAACTGTCTCCTTTATTAATACACAGGCCTAGGGAAATATTTGCTTTGTCTGAAAATAAACCTACAACTTGTAGAAGTGAATCTAAAATTCTTAATACTTGCCTTTTATTTTTAATGCATTACTTCCTGCACTTGGAATTTGAAATAATAAATAGTTTATGTCTTTTAGGCAATATGATGAAAGTGTTAAGGGGACACCAGAACTGGGTTTATTGCTGTGCGTTCTCCCCTGACTCCTCAATGCTGTGTTCCGTTGGAGCTGGCAAAGCTGTAGGTTTCAAAGTTCCTTATTCTTATTTTCATGTGGAATCAATGAGTTATATTTGTAATCACAACATAAGATTGTGCTCAGTGTCCTGAATGATTTTTAGCACTTTGATAAAAGCTTAATGATGCATGACTTGCTGAAAGTGTAAGCTGGCATAAATAATTGTAACTTGCACTGCTTTTGGTAAGCCAATCCATTTTTAGGAAACTGTATTGGGCAATTAGCCAGAATCCATTCGGTCATCAGCCTCATACTTGCTTTGCACATGCTAATAAGATGTATGACTCTTCAGCAAATAGTCCTAGAAATGCACATTGTATAGGAATGACATATTGATTTATTATTATTATATTTACATTTGCCATATTTTATATTCTGACCTACTGCTGTATCTAAAAGCAGTGCAGGTGCTGCTCCTGTAACTTGCCCTTATGGCGCCAGTACATTAATACATATTTTAGAACCATAAAATGACTTATAAATAGGATTGTATTGATTTGTTTTAAAGGGGCACTCTTTTAAATCAACTGATGCCAGAAAGTTAAACAGACTTGTAAATTACTTCTATTAAAAAATCCTAATCCTTCCAGTACTTATCAGCTGCTGTATGCTCCACAGGAAGGTCTTTTCTTTTTGGATTTCTTTTCTGTCTGACCACAGTGCTCTCTACTGACACCTCTGTCCTTGTCAGGAACTGACCAGAGCAGGAGCAACTCCCCATAGCAAACCTCTTCTGCTCTGGACAGTTCCTGACACGGACAGAGGTGTCAGCAGAGAGCACCGTGGTCAGACAGAAAGGAAATTAAAGAAAATAACTTCCTGTGAAGCATACAGCAGCTGGTGAAGTAATTTACAAATCTGTTTAACTTTATAGCACCAATTTTATTTATAAAAATGGTTTTCCACCAGAGTACCCCTTTAATGTCATTGTAATTTAGAATTTGTGCGTAACAGCCTTTTCTCCAAAGGAGCAGTTGACACCTAAAATTTAGCATATATGGATGTTGACATTTTGTGTTAACTCGATGCTATTGTAGGCTGTGTGTTTTCCATAAGCTTCTTGCTTTCCCTGTCACAGGTGGTGGCAGCAATATTGGTGTGATTGAGGTTAAGTTGGCACCACACAAAGGAGAGCACAGTGGTGTTAGCTGGGCAGAGAGTGGCATCTCTGGCTACCAGGCTGGGGACGACCAATGCCATAGGACGAAGTAACCTTGCAATCGACTGCAAGGTGTACTGTACGTACTCAGGTGCTGGTTGATGTCCACTTTCTGCTTTTTCTTTCTTTCTTGTTGTTTTCCATTTTCTTTTATGTTTATTTTAACTAAGGTCAAACCCGCTTTTCATTGTATTCTAATACTCCAGTTAAATGGAGGATGCTAATGAACTCATTTTAAACTTAAACCATAGCGGCATAATCTAAATAACTACTTTCTTTCTACCTGGTTTTCTAACCTTGGCAGTCACATGTATAACTGAAGTGGCTTGCCTCACAGTATATCTTTAGATTAATAGATATATTGTTAGTACACATTTTCATTATTTAAAGAGGCATTAGCTTGTGTATTGTTAGTTATCTTGTTTGCCAAAAGTGTTTTCTTTTGGCTGTCAACCTTCTCTTTTCTTGCAGTATCTGTTTCTCTTCCTGGGCTCACGTTGGCGATTCAAGCCTTTTGTAAACAAGTGAACTTATTCTCACAAAGGGGGTACTACTGGAGTAACCATATGATACCTTTCTATACTGTATCTATAATTAGTTATATACTTTGCAAACAGGGGTTGTAATTCAGAACCCAACTGTTGGCTTTAAAGCAAACTGAACTGTTATGTTTATATTTTTATATTGTGCATTTTATAGAACTTGCTTGTAGCCGTAACTTCAGCTGCCTTTTCTTTTCTTATTTTTTTTCTTTATTTTTTTTTTTTAATTATTATTATTATTTTTTTTTTTTGCATGCTTAGCCTATGTAATGTTATCCCACTAATATACTGGGTATGACACTGAGCAAGTAAAGTAATTTATAGTAAATTCTGTAGCGTTAGTTACCTAGACTTGCCTGTTCAAAGTTTCCATTTCATAGACTGTAACAACTGTCTTTTCCTTTTAGGTATTTCTATGGGACATGGATAAATATACTATGATCCGTAAACTAGAAGGACACTACAATGATGTGGTAGCTTGTGAATTCTCTCCTGATGGAGCTTTGTTGGCTACTGCATCATATGATACCAGAGTATATGTCTGGGATCCCCATATTGGGTGTATTCTTTTTGAACTTGGGTATGTATATCCTAAAATCAAATACATTTTTTGTATTTAACGTAAAGCTTCTGATATAATGTTAGAGATAAAACTGGTGGAAAGCAAAAGTGGGGTTATTGCCAACCAGTCAGGTTGCGTTTTGTAAATTTTTAATTTTTTTCCCTCTGAAGCAGAATAATAAATGTGAAAAGTTTTTGTAGGATTGAAAACATCTGTATAACTCCTAGTACAAATTAGCAAATTTCCCGAATCCACTCTGATACCATGAATTGGCTGCTTGATTGTTTTTTTTATTTTTATTTCAGGCACTTATTTCCTCCGCCAACACCTATATTTGCAGGGGGAGATAATGGTCGCTGGGTGAGATCAGTCTCATTTAGCCATGATGGGGTACACATTGCAAGTCTTGCTGACGATAAGTAAGTTTGCTTATTTAATTTTATGGCAATTTTTGTGGTAGCTTGTTGTCGGGGATATTTATTGAAGTAATTATAATAGTTGAAAAAAACAGTGATCTTAATATTAGAGATGAGTGAAGTTACAGTGATTCGATTCATCACAAACTTCTCGGCTCGGCAGTTGCTGACATTATCCTGCATAAATGAGTTCAGCTTTCAGGTGCTCCGGTGGGCTGGAGACTCTCTCCTAGGACTGTATCCACCTTTTCCAGCCCACCGGAGCACCTGAAAGCTGAACTAGTTTATGCAGGCTAAAGTCAGCAACTGCCGAGCCGAGAGTTTCGGGACGAATTTGTATATACAACAGCTGAACATGTCTTAAGTAATTTCTTTTCTTTCAACTTTCAGCGATGTAACATTATTTAAATAATTTGACAATCTTTCAGGTTGGTGAGATTTTGGCGTATTGATAAGTCACACCCCGTTGAAGTTGCACCTATAAATAAAGGTCTTTGCTGTGCCTTTTCTACTGATGGCAGTGTTCTAGCTGCTGGGTAAGATATTACATTTTTTGCCAATTATGCATGCATGTCATTTGTTTAGTAAATGTTTTGTTTGTGTGATGCTGAAAGTGCTTCAGACATCCTTTTAAGCAGCTTATATGAGCTTAACATAATATAAACTGACAGATCTGTTAAAGGAAAACTGTCACCAAGTTGACCCATACTAAACCCAATACACTGGGTTATAGTGTGGGTGAACAGGAGTCCATACACGTGCCACTTACTTTTTTTTTATATTTTCTTTTTGCCGAGTTGTCGTTGCACTCTGAAGGCTGGTCCCCCGCTGGCAGCCTTGATTTAGGTTGCGGAGGAAGGGGCCCTAGCCTACCCCCCTTGTTCGCATAATCCTTTCCCCCCCCCCCTGAGCACAGTACATTGGGAAAGCGCTCTCTGTGCTGATCCCTTGCTACACCCGGAAGTGCCTCTTTCTGAAGTCTCGCTACTCCTGACTTCTGGGTGAAGAGAGTGACCGGCGCATGCGCAGTTACACTGCACAGAGCGCTCTACCGACATGCTGCACTCAGGGGGAAAATGAATATGCGAACAGGGGGGAGGGGGGCGGGCTAAGGCCCCTTCCTCCGGGACCAGATCACGGCTGCCGACGGGGACCCGCCTTCAGAGCGTAAGCGAAGGGCAAACAGCGTAACTTTAGCAGATGACAACTCTGCGACAAAAAAACATAAAGTGACCTGTGTATGGACTCCTGTTCTTCTACACTATAACCCAGTGTATTGGGGTTAGTGTGGGTGAACTTGGTGACATTTTTCCTTTAATTGAAGTCCAGCTATGGTACCTAAAGGACCGTTATGACTTCTAATAGACTCCATTAGGTTCCATTGTAGTATTTGTCCTTGTGATGGATAGAATAGTTTTACATTCTGCACTACTTTAAAATCAGAACAAAGCTTCCAATGCAGATCTGAACAGAGCCTTGCACAATTTAACTTTGTGTTTTTTTTTTTTTCACCTACAGAACTCAGGATGGAAATGTACACTTCTGGGCTACCCCCACACATGTTTCCAGCCTTCAGCACTTATGTCGTATGGCAATAAGAAGAGTCATGACTACAAATAAAGTCCAGAAGCTGCCAGTGCCTCCAAAAGTTATGGAGTTTCTCTCCTACCAAATCATGTAGGAAACTTTTTTTTTTTGGTTTTCTACAAACTGTTTTGTTTTTTTTCTCCTGGCAACACACAAATGCATTACAAGCGTTATGCTTTAAATGTTACAACATATTTAAAGTGCAGTATTTAAATATTTTATGCATTTCTGATCACTCTGAGCTTTAACCGTGATTTGGGAGTATATAACATCCATAAAAGTTATAATTGGAATGTGGACATACGATTTGTACAACTGTGAAACTGTAAATATGTGTATGCTACTATGTGTTTATTTTTGCTTCTTTATGTACTGCTGGCTTTTTAGTTAGAGCATAATTTTCATCTTTGTGTTAAAGCAAGTATGGTAAATGTCTGTTGCATATTACTGTGCACCTGGTGGTTTTACGGGTGGAAAGGTGTTATCTAAATGGCCATACTCCAACAACCCGCACCCCCCCCCCCCCCCCCATCACTATCACCATCACTACCACCTCCCCTTCAGAAATGTAAAAGGTCCATAGATATCTTTATCACTCAAGTTCTATCTAGGCTTGGCAAATGTTGGAGTTTAGTAAGGCATGGTCCTTAATTGAGGGTAGATGGTTCTGCAATGTTCTATGTATGTACCCCATCGATTATATATATATATATATATATATATATATATATATATATATATATATATATAATATATAATATCTCTATCCTATTTGGTTAGCTGCCAAAGATGAGCAATGTGTTCGCTGTTGCCTTCTGCTGTTTATTTGCACTTGCTGGTCTATTGAATGTATGCAGTGCTTATAATGCTAACCATATATGTTTAATTTTGTCAAAAGGTCTATAATAAACAATGTTTTTTTTTTTAGAATTGTTTACTTGTTTCATTTAAATCAGTTTTTACTAAGGTAAACTTTTACTACTTTTGTCTGTTTTTAAAATGACATAAATTTTTAAGTAAAAATTGATCAGTATTGGTGGGGCGTGCATACATTTACATGATGCTGCTTAAAGGACATCTTCAGCAAAAGATAACTTATTTCCTATCCACAGGATAGACACTCCTCCTCCATGTATCTCTATGGGAGAGGCGGGGAGGCAGCATTCGTGCCTCAACACCTCTCCCATAGAACTGTATGGGGAGGGGGCTTACTATCGACATCGGGGAGGCCGACAGTACGTGAATTAGCCTCTCACATACAGCAGCAATGCGGGGGCCCCGTGCAGAAATTTTCAGGGGGTCCCAGTGGTCAGGAGTGGTAATGATTAATAAAGGACATCTGTACTGATTAATTTTACATAGTCCTGTGCCTGGGCTGGAAAAATAAACTTTGACTCCCCTTCCTACGTTCCCCCGTTGCTCCGGTATCGGCCTCACTGTTCTTCGCTGCAATCTTCATGCTGCTTCCTGGGGATGAGAACGTCACAGAGCCGTCAGTTTATCACCGGCTGAAGTGATGTCCCGCCTTGGCCGGTGATAGGCTGAGCACACTGTCATGTAAGGAGCCGGCCGTCTCCTTACATGACAGTGCACTCAGCCGATCACCGGCCGAGGTGGGACATCACTTCAGCCGGTGATAAACTGATGGCTCTGTGACGTTCCCGTCCCCAGGAAGCAGCATGAAGATTGCAGCAGAGAACAGTGAGGCTGATACCGGGGGAACGTAGGAAGGTGAGTCAAAGTTTATTTAGTTTTTTTGCAGCCCGGGCACAGGAATATGTAAAATTAATCAGTACAGATGTCCTATTTAATAATTTCCAGCGTCGTGGCACGCAACTCATTAATTTTAAGCGCCGGCAGCTCACAGGGGGACGGGATGGAGCAGCGCCCTTGGGTCACATATTAGTTCCCTGAAGTGGGGACAGCCGCTACGGCTGATCATTCATTCGAGGGGGGGCTGTCTGGTATTGCGGTATAGGAAAAATTCATATCGTACAGAATAAAAAAAATGGTATTTGGTATGAACCGGTATATCGCCCAGCACTACATAAGCCAAACAGAATTTTCTTGGTCTTCTCGCTTGGCCGGTCAAAAGTCGCACAGAAAAGCGCCTAGTCGCATGTGCAACACTTTAGAGACAAATAAGCAAAAAATAAATAAAATCTACTAAGTGCTTTTATAAATATCCCCCCATGTCTTTGGCATTCAGATTAAAAAGTCAGGTCAGAAGTCTGAGGGCATACTCTTATTTCTGACATAATTGAGCCTTTTTTAACACTAAAATCCATGGTCTGCAAAAGGCATGGTTATATGTTCTCACTATATGGCTTTCTTCCTTTCACTGCCAGTAAACCTTGAAAGTGGCATTTCAATATAATGTAGAGCAAATTATCTTAGGCATGATTCTTTTATTGGCTAACCAGAAAAAATTATATTCACAAGATTCTGGAACACAGAAGTCCCTTTTAATAAGGCAAGTTAGTACAATTTAGTAATGGCTATGACTAAGTCGGTACCACACTTCAGCCTTCAAAGTAGTGTCTTGGATTAGATTTATCTGCACCATTCCTTCTGCTCACTGCTGCCTGTGATGCATCAACCATGCAGGAAGTACGCATTCAACAAATTACTGTCTGCATCAATGACCCACCTCAACCAGTGAGTGGCTAAGCAAGCAGGTTCTGTAAGGTTGCCATGTTGTGAATGAAGTGTATGGCCACCCTAATATGCTCCTTGGATGTTTGACAGTGGTAAAAGTGCTCCAATTGCTTAATCACTATTTCCAAATCTTTGTGTTACCGCTAGTGTTTTATAATTGCAATCGACAAATATGTCGAAGACCCAAAAGATGTAACTGCCCACTTAAAGGGAACCTGTCAGCTGCCCAAACAAAGGACAATATGAAACTGATGAAGGCAGTGTGGTGCAGGGGCAATATGGTTTACTCTATAACACTTGAGCATTTCAGAGAAATCCTAAGTTAAAAATAAAATGTGCTGGCACCCAGTAAATGGCCACTTTGGGCGGCCCCTGTGGCTGCTCTCTTCCTTGTTGGCATTGCGAGAGATGTCTCTTCATATACACTACCAAGGTTTTCAGAGCAAATAAGTGCCCCAGCCTTTATCGGTTTTCACGCTTCGCGTGGTGTGGCTGGCATGAAACCCTTGACAGGTTCTGGCATCATGGAGTGATTTACATATATTCAGAAAGTGGGTTGAGATGACAAAAGTTTGGTTAGCTCCTGACCACCTAAATACACCTTTGGGAAGTCATTCCCTTCCACACTGGACTACTTGTTTCTTTGGCCTGACTGACTTTAACCTCTTGGGGATGCAGGGCGTATGCATATGCCCTGCATCCCCGATCCTTAAGGACTCGGGGCGTACCTGTACGCCCTGAGCCTGGTCCCGGTGTTTAAAATGGGGTCACGCCCTGACCCCACATCACACCAGGTCGGTCCCGGCTGCTATTCATAGCCGGGACCCTGGGCTAACAGCACGCGGCACCGATCGTTCTGCCGTGTGCTATTAACCCTTCAGACGGGGCGCTCAAAGTTGACCGCCGCATCTGAAAGGGAAAGTAAACATTTCCTGGCAGCTCATTCGGGCAAATCGGGACATCGCGATAAAATCGCGATGTTCCGATCAGCTGGGATGCAGGGGGAGGTCTCCTTACCTGTCTCCGCGGTGTCCGATCGGGGTTTGATTGCTCCAAGCCTGATTTACAGGCTTGAGCAATCGAGCCCCTATCTCACTGATCCGTGCAAAGCTATGGCTTTGCAGGGATCAGCATAAGAGATCAGTGTGTGCAGGGAAAAAAAGTGAAAAAAAAGTTAACAAAGGTCATTTAACCCCTTCCCTAATAACAGTTTGACTCACCCCCCTTTTCCCATAAAAAAAAGTGTAAAAAAAAAATATATATATATAAACATATGTGGTATCGCCGCGTGCGTAAATGTCTGAACTATAAAAATATATCGTTAATTAAATCGCACGGTCAATGGCGTATGCGCAAAAAAATTCAAAAGTCCAAAATAGCGTATTTTTGGTCGTTTTTTTATATCATGAAAAAATTGATAAAAAGCTATCAAAAAGTCCGATCAATACAAAAATGGTACCGATAAAAACTTCAGAGCACGGCGCAAAAAAGGAGCCCTCATACCGGCCCGTATGCGGAAAAATAAAAAAGTTATAGGGGTTAGAAGATGAGAATTTTTAACATAGAAATTTTCCTGCATGTAGTTATGATTTTTTTCCGAAGTACGACAATATTAAACCTATATAAGTAGGGGATCATTTTAACCGTATGGACTTACAGAATAAAGATAAGGTGATATTTTTACGGAAAAATGCACTGCGTAGAAACGGAAGCCCCCAAAAGTTACAAAATCAATTTTTTTCTTCAATTTTGAATTTGAATTTTTTTTCCGTTTCGCTGAGGATTTTTGGGTAAAATGACTATCAGAGCAAAGTAGAATTGGTGGCGAGAAAAATAAGCCATCATATGGAATTTTATGTGCAAAATTCAAAGCGTTGTGATTTTTAGAAGGTGATGAGGAAAAATGAAAATGGAAAAACGCTGAGTCCTTAAGGTGAAAATAGGTTGAGTCCATAAGGGGTTAAAATAAAGATCCGAACGTTATCTAAAGCAAGTTATTTATTGGTCTTTCTCAGTTTTCCAATGATCTTTCCGGTTTACTTCACTTTTCTCAGACTGCTGTTAATGACTCATCCACTATTTTTCTGTGAAACTCTTCAGAGTCGCAGACATTGGAGATAAATGAACATACTGTTCTTCTCTTTGACTCCTATGAAAATGCTCACAGGCCTTATTTGGAAATTCTCAATGTATTATATGTGCCCAGGGACACTTAAAGGTGCTGTGATTTCAGACAATTATATTCACAATAATTTTGAGGTTGCGTAATTTGTCCACAGAAAAGTATTTGTTAGAAAGCGGTCTTTCAACACATGAAGCTAAAACTTCTCCATATCTACTAAATAGAGTTAGTTTTTTAAAGCACTGCTACCACACATCTGCCCTGCTCTGTAAACAACACCCTGCCACACCTGCTTATTGATGGAGGTGTATACACTGGAGATCAAAATTCGAGCACAAAAAAAAATTTCCTAACTGTCAAGGTCATAGTGTAGTCCTATGCGAATATATCATAACATGAGTAAAATAGCAGTATTTTAAACTTTTTATATTTATTCTAAAGCACAGAATAAAAATGTAAATGAGATAATTGAAAAAGAACACTGATAAAAATTTGAGAACACTTTCATATACCTGAAAGTTATTGGTGTTAATCTGGCAACTGGTGCTAATTTCCTTAATTATCTGACAAACCCTATTTAACTGGCAGCCTAAATTTCCAGTTTTCACTAACTTTGCCAAAATGGTGTGCCGTTCCAAAGTGACTGAAACCCTCCCGAAGCAGGTTGTCCAGATGAAGTCCAAAGGGGCGACCCTATCAGCCATAGCAAGAGAAGTTGGTTGTTCCAAGTCTGTGATTTCTAGAATATTGCATCTTCTCAACATCACAAACTCGTTCAAGTCCCCCAAGAAGGCTGGTCCCCCTTGATAGACAAATGAGAGGACAGGATAATGCGGCGAATCTCCATGGGTAATTGTTTCAACACTGCAGCTGGAATTGCTCGCCAGCACTGAACAGGGTAAGGATCTGTCTCGTCATACAGTGTCTCAACGATTAAGAGCATTTGGACTGAAAGCCCACTCTGCAGTGGGAAAACCTCTCATTAGCAGAAAGAATCAAAAGGCTACACTCACCTTTGCTGAGGAGCATGTTGTGTGGTCTGAGGTGAAGTAGTCCAGAGTTCATTTAGTGATAAAAGCTAGTTTAATTTATTTGGGTCTGATGGGAAACATTATGGCCCACATTTATCATTGTAGGTGTAAGTGAAGCATTTTTTACACCCTTTTTTGTGTGCTGGTGATGTGTAGGAGCACCAAATTTATTAAATGTTCACAGAGCATTTGAAAAAATTTTGTGCAGGTCACATTTTCTGAAATGTTTCTCTTCACATATACCAAAAAGCTACGCCAGGTCTGGGAAGGTGTAGTTTTAGACACTTTTCAGTGGCTTTGCACCTTTTTTGCGCCTTTTTACAAAAAGGCGCAGTTCATAAATCCCTTCTATATCATGTGTATTGCCAAAATCAGTGGATTGCAACTCAAAATCAGTAGAAATGTGTAAACAAAAAGGCGCAAATAAACCCTGCTTGCGCCCTTTTTGTGCCTTTTGTAGCCACAAAAAACAGTCTAAAGACAATGATAAATGTCGGCCTATGTTCGTCGACAAACTGGGGAAAGACTGAACTCAAAGTGTGTAAAGAAGTCAGTGAAAGGTGAAGAAGGAAGTGTCATGGTTTGGGGAATGTTTTCTGCAGCAGGAGTTGGACTTCTCATACAGTTACATGGCAGAGTGAATGCAAGTGTGTATCAGAACCTTTTCAACAACACATGGTTTCCTTCCTTGCGTTCATCACTCCAGCAGCCAGAAAAATGGGTAAAGCAGTTCCTTTAAGATTCTATTAAATAGAAGTAATTTACAAATCTGTTTAACTTTCTGGCACCAGTTCATTTAGAAAAAAATGTTTTCCAGTGGAGTAACCCCTTAAAGGGGTACACTGGTGAAAACCTTTTTTCTTTTAAATCAACTGGTGCCAGAAAGTTAAACAGATTTGTAAATTACTTCTATTAAAAAAGCTTAATCCTTCCTGTACTTATTAGCTGCTGAATACTACAGAGGAAATTCTTTTCTTTTGGAATTTTCTCTGATGACATCACGAGAACAGTGCTCTTTGCTGACGTCATTATAATAATAATAACTCTTTATTTATTGTTGTCCTTAGTGGGATTTGAACCCAAGGCCCCAGCAGAGAGCACTGTGCTCGTGATGTCATCAGTGTTCCAAAAAGAAAGGAATTTCCTCTGTAGCATTCAGCAGCTAATAAGTACTGAAAGTAATTTACAAATATGTTTAACTTTCTGACACCAGTTGATTTAAAAGAAAAAAGGTTTTCACCGTAGTACCCTTTAAGTCCAAACTTTGATTTCACAAGTACTAAACATCGGCCTGCCCTCCCCGAACTTGTCTTAGTTTTAAACATTGTATAAACAGAGTGAGTGATTTTCTGTAACTCCTATAATATATTAGAGAAAGATTATTCAGTACGTTTTCTAATTATGTAATGGTTATGTATATACAGTATACTGTATTATATACTGTGTATTATGGACAGACAAAAAAACTGTTATACAGTAGCTGTAAAAAGTCTACACACCCTTTTTTAACCCCTTAAGGACACAGGGTTTTTCAGGTTTTGCACTTTCGTTTTTTCCTCCTTACCTTTTAAAAATCATAACCCTTTCAATTTTCCACCTAAAAATCCACATTATGGCTTATTTTTTGCATCGCCAATTCTACTTTGCAGTGACATTAGTAATTTTACCCAAAAATTCACGGCGAAACGGAAAAAAAATTATTGTGGGACAAAATCGAAGAAAAAACTCAATTTTGTAACTTTTGGGGGCTTCCGTTTCTACGCAGTGCATATTTCGGTAAAAATGACACCTTTTCATTATTTTGTAGGTCCATACGGTTAAAATGATACCCTACTTATATAGGTTTCATTTTGTCGTACTTCTGGAAAAAATCATAACTACATGCAGGAAAATGTATACGTTTAAAAAATGTCCTCTTCTGACCCCTATAACTTTATTTTTCCACGTACAGGGCGGTATGAGGACTCATTTTTTGCGCCGGTACCATTTTTGTTTTGATCGGACTTTTTGATCACTTTTTATTCATTTTTTAATGGTGTAAAAAGGGACCAAAAATACGCTTTTTTGGGACTTTGGAATTTTATTACGTGTACGCCATTGACCGTGCGGTTTAATTTATGATATATTTTTATAGTTCGGACATTTCCGCACACGGCAATACCCCATATGTTTATTTTTATTTACACAGTTTTATTTTTTTTATGGGAAAAGGGGGGGATTCAAACTTTTATTAGGGAAGGGGTTAAATGACCTTTATTAACACTTTTTTTTTTTACTTTTTTTTTTGCAGAGTTATAGCTCCCATAGGGACCTATAACACTGCACACACTGATCTCTCATGCTGATCACTGGCGTGTATTAACACACCTGTGATCAGTGTTATCGGCGCTTGACTGCTCCTGCCTGGATCTCAGGCAAGGAGCAGTCATTCGTCGATCAGACACCGAGGAGGCAGGTAAGGGCCCTCCCGGTGTCCTGTAAGTGGTTTGGGACGCCGTGATTTCACCGCGGCGGTCCCGAACAGCCCGACTGAGCAGCCGGGTTACTTTCACTTTCACTTTAGATGCGGCGGTCAGCTTTGATCGCCGCATCTGAAGGGTTAATACAGGGCATCACCGCAATTGGTGATGTCCTGTATTAGCCGCAGGTCCCGGCCGTTGATAGCCGCCTGTACCGACCCGATATGACGTGGGGACACCGCGTGACCCCCCGGCATATCGCGGGAGCCGGCAGAGGACGTAACTATACGTCCTTCGTCGATAAGGGGTTAAATGTCAGGTTCTTGTGATATTAAAGATGCAGAACTTTCCACCTTTTGTGACCTATACCGTGAACATTTACATTTCAAAACAAGCTGAAATTTTTTAATAAAAAAACTAATACTTTTTTTTTAAACACCTTTTGATTTTATTACAGCAATCAGTCTCTTTAGGTAGGAGTCTATTAGCATGGCACATCCTGACATGGTAATGTTTGTCCACTCTTCCTTGCAGAAACACTTCAAATCTGTTGAATTGCAAGGACATCTCCGTTCAATAGGATTAAGGTCTGGTGAGGCCATGCTTTCATGGATCTGGATGGGTGCTTTGGGTTGTTGTCACGCTGAAAGGTGAACTATCTCTTCATCTTTCTAACGGATGCCTGAAGGTTTTGCCTGGTACTTGGACACCCTGGTACACCCTGACTAAGGTCCCAGTTCTTGCTGAAGAAAACCAGCCCCAAAGCATTATTCTGCCATTACTGTGCTTCACTGTGGGTATGGTGTTCTTTGGGTTATTTGCAGTTTTTTGAGCCAAACATACCTTTTGGAGTTATGGCCAAAGTTCACCCTTGGTTTTATCAGACAATGATACACTTTCCCACGTGCTTTTGGGGACTTCAGCCAGACTTGGATGTTTTTTTTGTAAGAAAAAGCTTCAATCTTGCCACCTCAACCCATAGCCCCTTTTAAAGAATATGGGAGATTGTCACATGTAGAATACAGCCAGTACTTGCCAGAAATTCTTTCTGTTCCTTTAATGTTGCAGTAGGCCTCTTTTTCCCCTCACCTTTTCATCAGTTGTCGGGAAAAACCTACTAGAACTTTATTTGTGGTCATGACTGCAAACGTCATGAGGTTTGATACACGAATGTCCCCCCTATAACACTCCCTATTTACCAATACACCCCCTGATTATGTTTTCCGACTATGACCAGCCTGCATAACTTACCTTCCATAGGAACTGAAAGGTAATAACATTATCACCATATTTATACAGCGGTTCGAAATGTGCCCAAAACCGCAAACGAGGGCAACCCTGTAGAGGGCCCAAAAAACTGACAGATATCACAAACACCATTTATTAAGATCTATTACATCATTAAGTATTTAAACACATTAGCCATTTCAACGCGTGGGTCAGGTATGTACAATTGGTAACACGAAGACCACCTACCCAAGTTCTTGATTACATGTGTCGGAACATTGTGCTTAGATGCGGCAGGCGCTGCCCCGATACGAAGAGTGACCCGAGAAGCAGCAAGCATCATGTCCTAGCACCCTCAACAATGTATGGATAAGTTGCACAAACTTAGCAGTAGTTAATTGGTGACCAGCCACTGGGAGTAATGGGCTCGAAGCCGGTTTGTCAGCCAGGGCTGCCAACAACTGCTGAAAAACTAGCACAGGACACCATTAACCACTGCCCAGCTCCTGACGTCTTTGTAGAAGATAGGGACAAGTCAAATGCCCCACTGAGTATGTAGTTGCTGTTTGGTGAGGAAAGGAGTAGACAAAGACCTACACATGAACTCCCCAGGCAGAGGAAGCCATAGAAGGCCAAATAGATGGCAGCCCTGACTACCAGGCTGTCAACCAAACCAAACGGGTAGGAATCCAGGAGGGAGGGCATGGCTCTGAACATGTCCCCCGTTACCGGCAACCGTGACACATGTGATGGTGCATTATTGACCAAAACCCCTTTTAACGCAGCGTTTACCGCAGGTGCCGAAAATATAGATGGCCTATCAGGGTAAAGAATAGAATTGTGATGTTGCTTACCTGCTAAAAGTGGGTGTGCTGGGATGTGCCCTATAGCAATGGAAACAAACATGTAGCAATCTGCACTGGTTGTAATTACATCCGGCGAGATTAAAATTGTTGCAAATTTGGTTTTTACCCAAAAATCTCACCGGATGCCCGAATTTGTTTACCGCAGCAGGTGTCTTGGCACTAGTCGGGAAAGTATGTGTGGTGCCACTACTGGTGGATGGCTCTGCTGTAGTGCTGGCCGCAGCACACCAAGCCGCAGTGTGGGTAATTGACTGACACAGCGAGCAAGCAGGGGATTTTAAACCTGCAAAATGTGCAATGAGCTGGCTCTTGTACGAGAGAAAAGCGATATCAGACCATTTAATAATGCAGTTAACAATCGGGGATAAAAACAAGAAGGAAAGGGTTTTTTCAAAGTAAACCCTCATTGGTTAAATATTTTTTATAATTGGGAAAAACTTAAGAAGGAGGTAGATGAATTCATTGACGTCCCGTGCGTGCGCCCATAGCAACGGAGGAGCGGAGATTCAAGGAAGAGGATGCGCGCGCCGGCCGGAATGGTAAGTGACCAACACGAGCTGGCAGCTCGTCATCTTCAGTGTTCCGACCACAGGTCCTCCAGTCCCGGGACCTACTGCTATGGTCTATAGGCCATAGCAGTAGATCGTGACCCCGGACCGGAGGACCGGTGGTCGGAACACTGAATTGGGGCAGTACACAGACATACAGCCTCCAGCCATACACTGTATATGGCTGAAGGCTGTATGTCTGTGGGGAATATACTGCACCTAATGTGGGGAACTATACTGCACCTAATGTGGGGAGCTATACTGCACCTAATGTGGGGGAAATATACTGCACCTAATGTGGTGGGACTTATACTGCACCTAATGTGGGGGAACTATACTGCACCTAATGTGGCGGTACTTATACTGCACCTAATGTGGGGGAACTATACTGCCCCTAATGTGGGGGGACTATACTGCCCCTAATGTGGGGGGACTTATACTGCACCTAATGTGGGGGAACTATACTGCACCTAATGTGGGGGGACTTATACTGCACCTAATGTGGGGGAACTATACTGCCCCTAATGTGGGGGGACTTATACTGCACCTAATGTGGGGGAACTATACTGCACCTAATGTGGGGGAACTATACTAACTGTGTGTATGTGTGCGTATACATATATGTATATATACATATATATATGCATGCACACTGTCACGATTCGGCTGGCAGGAGGTGGATCCTCTGTGCCAGAGAGGGATTGGCGTGGACCGTGCTAGTGGACCGGTTCTAAGTCACTACTGGTATTCACCAGAGCCCGCCGCAAAGCGGGATGGTCTTGCAGCGGCGGTAGTAACCAGGTCGTATCCACTAGCAACGGCTCAACCTCTCTGACTGCTGAAGATAGGCGCGGTACAAGGGAGTAGACAAGAGCAAGGTCGGACGTAGCAGAAGGTCGGGGCAGGCAGCAAGGATCGTAGTCAGGGGCAACGGCAGGAGGTCTGGAACACAGGCTAGGAACACACAAGGAAACGCTTTCACTGGCACAATGGCAACAAGATCCGGCGAGGGAGTGCAGGGGAAGTGAGGTATACATAGGGAGTGCACAGGTGAACACACTAATTAGACCAACTGCGCCAATCAGTGGCGCAGTGGCCCTTTAAATCGCAGAGACCCGGCGCCCGCGCGCCCTAGGGAGCGGGGCCGCGCGCGCCGGGACAGGACCGACGGAGAGCGAGTCAGGTACGGGAGCCGGGGTGCGCATCGCGAGCGGGCGCCACCCGCATCGCGAATCGCATCCCGGCTGGAGGTGGTATCGCAGCGCACCCGGTCAGTAGATCTGACCGGGGCGCTGCAGCAGCGAGGGTGTTGCGAGCGCTCCGGGGAGGAGTGGGGACCCGGAGCGCTCGGCATAACACACACGCGCGGCGGGAGTTTGTGCTTTAGGGTGCACACCCTAATGCAATAGGCTGCGCACGCCTATGCATGGGATCATACAGACCCATATCTCTATTAAATACTGATGCAAAGCTTTTTCCCAAAATTCTCACCCTCCGGCTAAAAACAGTAATAGACGACTTGGTTGGTAGTGACCAGGCAGGATTTATGAAAGGTAGGAATGGATTGGACAACGTTAGAAGAGTATTTTCCACCATAAAGGCGGGAAAGGGGGGGCCCACTCCATTCTGTCATTAGACACAAAAAAAGCGTTCAGCAGTGGGCCTTCCTATGGAAGGTATTGGAACAGATGGGGTTGGGACCAAGGTATGTTGGTTTCATCAGGACTCTATACGAGCAACCGAGAGCTAGAATTAAGATCAATGATAAATTCTCAAATTAATTTATTCTCACTAGAGGAACCCGGCAGGGGTGCCCCCTATCACTGTTACTATTTCTTTTGTTTATTGAACCTCTGGCGGTATTTATTAAGGAGAATACTCAGTATCAGGGTTTTGGACCGGGAGGAGATGTGGGAAAGATTGCGCTTTATGCGGACGATCTTTTGCTGTTTATAAAGGATCCGAAGGTACATATGGACGAAGTGATACAAACCATTCAAAATTTTGGGCGCATATCAGGTCTAGCCATAAACTGGAGGAAGTCGTCAATTATGAGTATTGGAGGGAGAAGAGAAGTAGGGTATGGAGATCTTAAAGCAATTTTACATCCAGATAAAATGGATTATCTAGGAATTAGTATTAGCAGGGAAATTTAGGACTATATCAAACTGAACTTGGTCCCTCTATTAGAAAAAAAAAAAAAAAGATTGAAATATGGCTTAAACGCCCGATTGGAATGGCGGATCGCATAGCATTAGTCAAGATGGTAGTTCTTCCTCAACTACTGTATCATTTAACTGTGGAACCGATAGTTATAGGGGAATGTTGGTTTCGAAAAATATATAGTTTAATCAATACTTTAATTTGGGAGGAAAAAAAAGTTAGGATCAGGTTAGATATTCTTACACTACCAAGAAAAAAAGGTGGTATGGGAGTTCCGAACTTTAGAGTATATTATTGGGCGGCACAACTATCACAACTTACAGGGGCACAAGGCCAGTTATTACATGGCCTCTTAAAATGTAAGAGCACAGAAAGCACATCTTCGAGTTATTAGAAGGTACTGCAGAGTTTAAAGAAGCACTGATGATTCAAGCAGGGTGGATATGGAATAAGATAAAAAAATTAATAGATATCACATGTAGCGTAAAATTCACACCTATATGGGACAATAATAGGTTACAAGAAATGGTTAAAATTGAGCAACATGAGTGGTGGGAAAAAAAGGGGATAGTTCACATTCACCAATTACTTAGAGAGGGCGAATTGAAGGGGATGGAGGAATTGAAGAAGGAATATGGTTTTGAGGATAATCGCAGATTTGGATGGTATCAGATTGAACATGCAGTGAGATATACAAAAGTTCAGGTGCATGAACATCATTTCATGAATTTACTTGAAACAGGAAATATATTGGGGATATCAAGTTTATATAAAATACTAATGCAAAGTAAAGCGGAGAGTAGCAAGATAAAGTGTAAAACAGGTTGGAACTAGGATATTCAGGAAATAGACGAGATAAAATGGAAAGAAATGCTTGAAAGTACAGTGGCGATGTCTGTGAATGAAAAACTAAGATTGTCACAATTTATGCTATTACATAGACTATATTATACACCCAAACACTTATGTAAGTGGAAACGAAGCGCTAACTCAAACGGTCTGAAATGTAGGAGGGAGGAAGCAGATTTGATCCACATGATCTGGGAATGCCTGGTAATAGAAAAATATTGGTTGAAAATACAGGACAGGATAGTTAATAAGTTAGGGGTGAGACTGAAATTTTATCCGGGGGTATTCCTGTTCGGTATGATTCCCAGGCTGCCGAGGCTGAAGAAAAATCTTATACTTAAAGGGGTATTCCAGAAAAAAACTTTTTTATATATATCAACTGGCTCCAGAAAGTTAAACAGATGTGTAAATTACTTCTATTAAAAAATCTTAATCCTTTCAGTACTCACAGTGATCACAGCCGAGACCAGAAGAGACATATTGCGGATCCTCCGGCCGCTATCCAGAAAAAATGACAAAAAAAATACAAATTAGGTATCGGATTTCTTGTTTTATGGTGTTCTTCAACGGAGTCCCCTGTCTTGTATATCTCCCGGTGTCATTCAATGATATATAAACGGATGTGCGTCTAAAACAGACAAAATAAAACCATCATTAACCCCTTAAAGACCCTTGACGTACACGTACGTCATGACACCCTGGTACTTAAGGACCCATGACGTACGCGTACGTCATTTAGAATTCCGGCCCCCGCCGCGCACCGGGCGTGGATCGGACCGGGATGCCTGCTGAAATCATTCAGCAGGCATCCCGTGCAAACGCCCAGGGGGGGTCATTAGACCCCCCCATGTTGGCGATCGCGGCAAATCGCAAGTGAATTCACACTTGCGATTTGCGCGATTCCGGGTCATTACAAGTCTATAGTGACCCGGAATATAAGGGAGATCGCGGTTGTCTAAGACACCCACGATCCCCCTGAAGGCATAGGAGTGAGGTGGCAGGGGTGCCCCCCCTCCTATCCCTGCTATTGGTGGTCTAGACGTGACAACTGTTTGCTGTTTGGACATGCTGGGATTTGCAGTTTTGCAACATCTGGAGGGCTACAGTTTTAGAGAACACTGCAAGGTGATCTCCAAACTGTGGTCCTCCAGCTGTTGCAAAACTACAAATTCCAGCATGCCCTGACAGCAAACAGTTGTTTGGGCATGCTAGAAGTTGTAGTTTTGCAACATCTGGAGGGTACAGTTTGAGACCATTATACAGTGGTCTCTAACTGTAGACCTCCAGATGTTGCAAAACTACAACTCCCAGCATGCCCAGACAGCTGTTTGGGCATGCTGGGAGTTGTAGTTTTGCAACAGCTGGAGGGCTACAGTTTGAGACCACTATATAATGGTCCCTAAACTGTAGCCCTCCTGATGTTGCAAAACTACAACTTCAAGCATGCCCAAACAACTGTTTGCTGTCAGGGCATGCTGGAATTTGTAGTTTTGCAAGAGCTGGAGGACCACAGTTTGGAGATCACCTTGCAGTGTTCTCTAAAACTGTAGCCTTCCAGATGTTGCAAAACTGCAAATCCCAGCATGTCCAAACAGCAAACAGCTGTCTCAGCATGCTGGGAGTTGTAGTTTAGTACCTCCAGCTATTTCATAACTACATCTCCCAGCATGCCCTTCGGCGATCAGTACATGCTGGGAGTTGTAGTTTTGCAACAGCTGGAGGCACACTGGTTGGAAAATACTGAGTTAGGTAACAGAACCTAACTGAAGGTTTTCCAACCAGTGTGTCTCCAGCTGTTGCAAAAAGTACAACTCCCAGCATGCACGGCCTGTCAGTACATGCTGGGAGTTGTAGTTTTGAAACAGCTGGAGGTTTGCTCTCCCATGTGAACATACAGGGTACATTCACACGGGCAGGCTTACAGTAAGTTTCCTGCTTCAAGTTTGGGCTGCGGCAAATTTTTCACCGCAGCGCAAACTCCTAGCGGGAAACTCACCGTAACACTACACTAACACATAATAAAGAGTAAAACACAACATATACACCCCCTTACACTGTCCTCCCCCCCCAATAAAAATGAAAAACGTATTGTATGGCAGTGTTTCCAAAACGGAGCCTCCAGCTGTTGCAAAACTCCCAGCATTTCCGGACAGCCACTGACTGTCCAGGCATGCTGGGAATTTAGCAACAGCTATAGGCACCCTGTTTGGGAATCACTGGCGTAGAATACCCCTATGTCCACCCCTATGCAATCCCTAATTTAGTCCTCAAATGCGCATGGAGCTCTCTCACTTCGGAGCCCTGTCGAATTTCAAGGAAACAGTTTAGGGCCACATATGGGGTATCTCCGTACTCGGGAGAATTTGCACTACAAATTTTGGGGGGCTTTTTCTCCCTTTACTTCTTATGAGAAAAAAAAGTTGGGGTCTACACCAGCTTGTTAGTGTAAAAAAATTAAAAAAATTACACTAACATGTTGGTGTTGCCCCATACTTTTTATTTTCACAAGCGTTAAAAGGAAAAAAAGACCCCCAAAATTTGTAACGCAATTTCTCCTGAGTACGGAAATACCCCATAAGTGGGCGTAAAATGCTCTGCGGGCGCACAACAAGGCTCAGGAGTGAGAGCGCACTATGTACATTTGAGGCCTAAATTGGTGATTTGCACAGGGGTGGCCGATTTTACAGCGGTTCTGACATAAACGCAAAAAAATAAATACCCACATGTGACCCCATTTTGGAAACTACACCCCTCACGTAATGTAATAAGGGGTACAGTGAGCATTTACGCCCCACAGGGGTCTGGCAGATTTTTGGAACAGTGGTCCGTGAAAATGAAAAATTTAATTTTTCATTTTCACAGCCCACTGTTCCAAAGATCTGTCAAACACCAGTGGGGTGTAAATACTCACTGCACCCCTTATTAAATTCTGTGAGGGGTGTAGTTTCCAAAATAGGGTCACATGTGGGGGGGGGGGGTCCACTGTTCTGGCACCACGGGGGGCTTTGTAAACGCACATGGCCCCTGACTTCCATTCCCAAAATTTTTTTCCCAAAAGCTCAATGGCGCTCCTTCTCTTCTGAGCATTGTAGTTTGCCCGCAAAGCATTTTACGTCCTAACATGGGGTATTTCCATACTCAGAAGAGATGGGGTTACAAATTTTGGGGGTGATTTTGTCCTATTATCCCTCGTAAAAAAATTTAATTTGAGGGAAAACTAGCATTTTAGTGAAAAAAAAAAATCATTTTCACATCCAACTTTAACGAAAAGTCGTCAAACACCTGTGGGGTGTTAAGGCTCACTGGACCCCTTGTTACGTGCCTTGAGGAGTGTAGTTTCCAAAATAGTATGCCATGTGTTTTTTTTTTTTTGCTGTTCTGGCACCATAGGGGCTTCCGAAATGTGACATGCCCCACAAAAACCATTTCTGAAAAACTCACTCTTCAAAATCCCACTGTCACTCCTTCCCTTTTGAGCCCTCTACTGCGCCCGCCGAACACTTGACATACACATATGAGGTATTTTCTTACTCGAGAGAAATTGGGTTACACATTTTAGGAAGATTTCTTTCCTTTTACCCCTTGTAAAAATTCAATAACTGGGTCTACAAGAACATGCGAGTGTAAAAAATGAAGATTTTGAATTTTCTCCTTCAATTTGCTGCTATTCCTGTGAAACACCTAAAGGGTTAACAAACCTTTTGAATGTCGTTTTGAATACTTTGAGGGGTGCAGTTTTTATAATGGGGTCATTTGTGGGGTATTTCTAATAAGAAGGCCCTTCAATCCACTTTAAAACAGAACTGGTTCCTGAAAAATTTTGATTTTGAACATTTTGTGAAAAATTTGAAAACTGCTGCTATACTTTGAAGCCCTCTGATGTCTTCCAAAGGTAAAAACATGTCAACTTTATGATGCAAATATTAAGTAGACATATTGTATATGTGAATCAATATATAATTTATTTGGAATATTCATTTTCCTTATAAGCAGAGAGCTTCAAAGTTAAAACAAAATGCAAAATTTTCAATTTTTTCATAAAATTTTTGAATTTTTCACCAAGAAATGATGCAAGTATCGACAAAATTTTACCACTAACATAAAGTAGAATATGTCACGAAAAACAGTGTTGGAATCAGAATGAAAGGTAAAAGCATCACAGAGTTATTAATGTTTAAAGTGACAGTGGTCAGATGTGCAAAAAATGGCCGTGTCCTACAGTGAAAATTGGCTGGGTCCTTAAGGGGTTAAAATCAATAATTCACGTCTGTAGAATAGATTATGTTTTATCTAGTACTCTGAGTGTAAAAAGTGTAAAACAATACAGCAAAATGAAGAAAAACAAAAAAAAAGAAAAAATAAGAAAGAAAAGAAAAAAGAGAGAAGAAAAGCGAAGAAAATAAAATAAAAAATAAATAGTGAAAAATAAATGAAAAAATATATAATAAATAATAAATAAATAATAAAAATGTAAATAATAATAATAAAAAATAAATAAATAATAAAAAATAAATAAATAAATAAAATAAAAAGGGGTCAATGATTCTGAAGCGGAGTTGGCTGATATAATGACCCATTTCCAAAAAATGTTTGGGAATGGGATGCTCAATCTTCCCTGTCCGAATAGATTATTTGGGCCCATTTAGGCTTTATTTTTTATTTATTTTTAATTTTTATTATTTATAATTTTTTATTTATTATTTTTCATTAATTAATTTTTTTACTTTTTATTATTATTTTTAATTTTACTTTTTATTATTTATTATATATTTTTTCATTTATTTTTCACTATTTATTTTTATTTTTTATTTTATTTTCTTCGCTTTTCTTCTCTCTTTTTTCTTTTCTCTCTTCTTTTTTCTTTTTTGTTTTTCTTCATTTTGCTGTATTGTTTTATACTTTTTACACTCAGAGTACTAGATAAAACATAATCTATTCTACGAACGTGAATTATTGATTTTAATGATGGTTTTATTTTGTCTGTTTTAGATGCTCATCCGTTTACATATCATTGAATGACACCGGGATATATACAAGACAGGGGACTCCGTTGAAGAACACCATAAAACAAGAAATCCGATACCTAATTTGTATTTTTTTGTCATTTTTTCGGGATGACTGTTCACACTATAGCGACCGGAGGATCCGCAATATGTCTCTTCTGGTCTCAGCTGTGATCACAGCACCTGCACCTGAATAGACTCACCGTGGGATTGATCCGCATGCGCAGTGGACCCCTATAATGATATGTAGGAGGTTGGCTTACTAGTAATTACTATATGCACTGCACTTGTGTTTCCACCAATCATGTCACTATGTTATCTATTTAAGAAGGATTTTTGTATATGTTTGTTATACTTGAAAAAGGCTTGCCAGCCGAAACATTGCATTGTATGTCATGATGCAATAAAGACCTTGTAGCTTGCACTTTAAGCCGGACCTCGTGTTGGGTGCTGTTTCCTAGTGGAGGAAGTATTCATGTGTATATATATATATATATATATATATATACATACACATATACACACCTATATACATACATATATATACATGCGTACATACACTTTTTTTATATGTGTATGTGTCTACTGTATATGAACTTGATCAAATAAAACTCTGATAATGATAACGCACCTCTCTCCACGTACGTAACAAACGTAGGTATAACGGATAGCACAGAACGTAGTCTGAAACCCCGGGGTTGAAAGACTCTGTATTACTGCGACGCTGCGCTCCTCCGCTTCACAAACTCTTCCGCTCCAGACATATGGGCTCACATGGTGCAACAAAATAAAAACACCACCAAACACACCATATGCCATGACGTCAGGGCCAGGGGTGTTAAATACCCTCTTGCCCCTCCCACAAACTTGTGATTTTTCAATCGCTTTAAATCATGGCAGGTGTGTAAAGACTTCTAATAGACATACGTTTGAATGTAATTGGTTATTTTTTTTTATCTTTCCTTCTCCAAGATTTTAGTTTCGTCATGTTATAGGCCACATTAAAGGTGGAAAAAGTTATGACATTATATTAAACATCACAAGAACCTGCCATTTCAAAAGGGTGTGTAGACTTTTTATATTCACTATATATAATTAAATATATATTGTTAAAGACACTGACAAGAATGGTCCTTGGGGATCGCTATATTTCTTCAAGGTACCTGTTGCATGTAGATACCAGGTTTTAGGAAGCGCATATCTCATCCAGGGAAAGATGAGTGAGTTGTGGGAAATCCAGAAATAGTTAAATCCCTGTCAAGACTTATCTTGCTGGAGACTTTGGTAAGTACTTTTATCGGGACTGGATTTTTTATGAGATGAAAGGCAAGTTTGGTACTGGGCTTGGAAGAAGAGATCGCAGACGGCACTCACGGAAACGCTTTCCATAAAATTCTGGATATTGGAGCCTGCGGGCAAGGGCGGGTTAAATGTGGATGGAACACCTCCTGTAAAAGGTCTGTAAGTTGTAACTTTATCAGGATCGTGAATAGTTTCATCATCTGCAATTTCCATTAATAACGATACAACATCTCTATCTTGTTCTGACCAGGATGGGTTAACCATAAAGCCCAACGGGCTAATAGATGTTGGAACTTCCCCTTCTAACTGATTAGACTCTTTACCAGGGGTATGACCACTAAGGAAAAACCTATGTAGGTTAATTTTCCTAATAGATTTATACAAATCTATAGTAAAATCTGTAAAATTGAATTCGTTATTAATACAATAGTTTAACCCCTTCCTTAACAAAGATAGACAATCTTCAGAAAGAACATGCTGTGTCAAATTAATAATGTTGGACTGACCTGTAGGATCTGGAGAGGCAAGATCACCTATTGTTGCCAGGTGACTTGCTTTCTCTTCATCCCACCTCTTTTTGAAAATCTTTTTGCACCTGCCCCGCCGTATCCTCCTCTTGCGGGTAGGTGCAGTTGTTGGTCCCCCAAAGCCACAAGGTTAGAGGGGTCTTTAGGTAGGGTGGTATCACCAGTCCCACTAGAGTCGGACCCTGAATCTGTGGTCCAGTAGTCCTGAGGTGGTCTCCGCAGTCGTCTTTTTCTTCTCATCTTGTTAAGATTCCAATCAAAGACATGGCCTCCGTCATAGTCTTGTTTGTCTCTCAGATATTTATTCTTTTTACGTTCCTTAATATCAGCCTGGATCGGTAATATCTTTTTTTCCACCTTCTTTTCGAATGCTTCATATTGCTCTTTGTTCACACGGGTTTTCAGCTCTAATTTAGCTTTAAGCAGTTGTGCAGTAATTTGGGCATATTCTTTTTCTGTCCGTTTCAACATTAATTTAGTAAGTTTTAAACTGTGTTCTTGATGTAATAATGCCCATTCATCCGTAAATTCATTATCATCTTGAAATTGAGACAGCTCTTTAAAAACTCGTAATCCACGTGGAACACGGCCACTCTCACAATAGGACTGTAACGAATTGACTGTCCAGAACAATTTCACTTCTTTTTCAGAAAGAGTCGTGACTTTATATTCCAAGGATTTGGTACCTAGTACCTGCAGTTCATCCCTTAAATTACATTGTGCAAAGAATTCAGTTGCGTCTTCTCTACCAGCTAATAAAGTCCCGGGACTAATGTGCAGTGTGCTATCCAGTGCAGCACTCGCCTCTGAGGCTGCTTGTTCCATAGACTCTATAATCTGTGAGTGGGATACACCTGCGACGTGCTCAGACTAGGATATTCAGCATAACACTATCGAACACATGGAGAAGGAGAAAAGTCGGCACTGCCGCACTCACGATTCTGCCGGAGTATACTGGATTTCTGCACCTTCACGTCCAACTGCCACAAATCCGGTGCTCAGTCCGCCATAAGCATAAGCGTAGAAAACTTGGAAGAAGAGATCGCAGACGGCACTCACGGAAACAGCAAGAAGTTTTATTCGGGATCGCTGGTCCACGCAACAACAACGACAGGTAAGTCGACCGGTTTCGCGCTACACAGAGCGCTTACACGTGACCTCTGACATCAATTAACCCTTCCCCCTTAAATACATACACCAAGTAATACAAAAATAGAAAACTAGACATTACAGGGTTAAAAGCACAAATATGGTGTGTGGTATAGAGAGACTAGCATTAGTATTTACTAATTAGCTATAACAGCGCCTAAAACTGTGTAACACTAACGGAGGTAATGCATAGTATTAAAAACGCTAGGTGTGAACATAGATCCTATGCTAACAACATCCACCTGCACTATGGAAATACATTAAAATCCTCCCGTAGGTTTAATCCTAGTGGTCCTATGGCGTCTGTAAGTAAAATCATTTCTGATTCTTTTTGTAACAATAATTTCTGTCTATCTCCACCAAATTTTAAGGGTGCAACTGTTTTTAATCCTAGGAATTTTAAATCTTCAATTTTGTTATTGTGTTTATATTTCATATGTTCTATTACTTTTGGGCAGCCTTTTCCAGTAGTGAGTGAGCGAAAGTGTTCCCTAATTCTTTTATGCAAGGGTCTTATGGTCTTCCCAATATAGTAAAAACCGCATGTGCAAACTAATGCATAAACAATATAGGTAGATTTGCATGTCACAAAATCATGGATATCAATATTCTGTGATCCTAAATGTATACTTTTCGTTTGTATCATGTGCGAACATAAATTGCACTGTCCACATTTAAAACATCCTTGTGGTTTTGATTTTTCTATCCAATTTTTGGACGTATCATCTTGTAATCTACCTCGTACAATGTGATCTCTAATATGATTATACTTACAGACGCCATAGGACCACTAGGATTAAACCTACGGGAGGATTTTAATGTATTTCCATAGTGCAGGTGGATGTTGTTAGCATAGGATCTATGTTCACACCTAGCGTTTTTAATACTATGCATTACCTCCGTTAGTGTTACACAGTTTTAGGCGCTGTTATAGCTAATTAGTAAATACTAATGCTAGTCTCTCTATACCACACACCATATTTGTGCTTTTAACCCTGTAATGTCTAGTTTTCTATTTTTGTATTACTTGGTGTATGTATTTAAGGGGGAAGGGTTAATTGATGTCAGAGGTCACGTGTAAGCGCTCTGTGTAGCGCGAAACCGGTCGACTTACCTGTCGTTGTTGTTGCGTGGACCAGCGATCCCGAATAAAACTTCTTGCTGTTTCCGTGAGTGCCGTCTGCGATCTCTTCTTCCAAGTTTTCTACGCTTATGCTTATGGCGGACTGAGCACCGGATTTGTGGCAGTTGGACGTGAAGGTGCAGAAATCCAGTATACTCCGGCAGAATCGTGAGTGCGGCAGTGCCGACTTTTCTCCTTCTCCATGTGTTCGATAAGTTTGGTAGTGGGGTCTTCGACTTCCTAAGCCACTCCAGGTTATCAGACTAGCCCAAATCAGCACAGGTGCTGAAAACAGCTCCTCACTGGATTTAAAACTAGTTGAATCAGTCTTCCAAGGAGCTTTAGAGGAACCTGCACCACAGAGTATGAACCTGGAAGTTTGCAGCTTCAAAGGGGGATATTGTAACCTGTGTGAGTAACACATTTGTTGACTGTTGTGTTGCTGGTAGTAAGCCACCTGTATAGACAGTGAACGTTACTTGTCTCGAGCCTAGCTAGAGCCCATAGCTTCAGCCACACCTCTAACCAAGCCCTAACCACACCCCAATTATGCCCCGAACCCATGCCCAATCGCACCCAGCCTCCTCCTTCAATATACTCCCAAGGGGCAACCGCAATCACACTCCTATCACCTTTAGATCTCAGCATGTACACACTGCCTGAGAGTAATAGGAATGTGATTGCTACAACCACACTTTTATCACTCTCATGCAACCTGTACATATATAACTTCCATGCATGAGAGAGTACCTATAAAAGATAGTCATACCATTACCAAATAACATACAAGGAGCAAATATCACCATAAATGTTACTGCTATACTGTTACTGACCAAATCCTGTATACTGAGGCCAGTATTATCTATATTACCAGCATACAAGGAGGAATATTATCACCATACTGTCATGTATGGGCAGGGAAGGAGTGCACACCCACTCCCCTGTCCCTACCTACTTAAGTACATGCCCTAAATAACAGGTCCGTAACCACGGTGACAGTGCCTTTCTAGACAAGTGAGGGATGTAAAATGTCAAAATAATAAAATACAATAATTCAGACTCAGGTCAAGGAACAGTTGGGAACAGACAGAATAACAAAACAAAACTAACACACTCACACAATGAGTCAATGTCCACGATCCGCGTCAAAAGCCAGGAGTTGACAAAGTACAAAATCGCTAATAACAGAGAGAATAGTTAGAGAACAGAGCCAAGGGGTCAAAATGCCAGATATCACAGATACAGTATAAAGCTAGCTAGGAGACTAACAGAACTCTTCAGCAAGCAAAGAATGGGAGTAGACTGCCAGGTTAAATAGGTCGAGACCAGGTGTTCAATCACCAGTCCAATCTCAGCAAACAGGCGTAACCAAAGCAACAAGCTTTCAGTGCAAGTTACTCCTTCGGTTCCTTACAGTACCCCCCCCCCCCTTTAAGAGGGACCACTGGACCCTTAAGCACCTGAGAGTATAAAGGTATTGACTTGGATACAGATGGACCATCATTGTCCTCATCTGTATCCTCATCCTCCAAATCACACCACTCATTGGTGTCCTCACAATCATCTTCACTCTTTTCAGACTTAGGTTCAACATAAACAATATTAGCTGGCTTCTCAATACCCCCAGAAGAAACATTGGTAGAAACAACAGGCATATCAAAGCTGGGGTGTTCCATCTGGAAGCCACACTCCCCTTTCTGAAGTCTGCACAATACTCCTCTACAGGTCTGCGCCCTTGCTTTAATGTACGCAACTGAGATTCAGCGTACATAGCACAGTCAGGTTCAGCGTTCAAGAGACCCAATCCCTCAAATAAAGCATCCATCGAGGACAACTCCGGAGCATCGGGATCAAGGAAAATACCCATTACTGGGGACCCCCTTGCAGAAGAGACATAACAATACCTACTCTTTGGGCCTCAGAACCAGAAGTGTAAGGTCTTAACCTAAAGTATAATTGGCAGCTCTGACAGAAAGTTTAGAATTCTTTCCGGTTACCAGAAAATCAATCCGAGAGACTAACTTTTGGGTCTAAAGGAGTTGAAGGTGAAGAAGTAGGATCAGTAGTGCGTGATGACTCAAGCTCCAGGATTCTGGCCAGCAACCTTTGAACCAGTTGCTCCTGGTGTTCCAACCTGTCAATCAAGTCCTGGTTGATTCTAAACTGAGATTGAGATTTCTCTTGCTGCTATACCTTCTCAGCTAAATCCTGGACCAACTGGGTAAGGTTCTGCATCTGACCAACAGTGGCGTCACTAGGGGGGGGGCCAGAGGGGGCCATGGCCCCCCCTAGATCAGGCCGTGCCCCCCCTTGGGCCCCCCCCAATTTAAAATAAATAGGGATGTCCCAATACATTGATGGCTCCGCCCCCAGCACAGGAGAGGACGGGCCGAGAGCTGACAGGTCACACAGCAGAGCGTCCCTTTCATGTGAGGTGAGTGATGTCCCGTGTCCTCCCTCTCTCCCCCTGATCAGCAGTATAACCGGGGGCTGAGTAATGTGTATGGTAGCAGTCCAGAGGGGTCACTTTCCCTCCTCCAGTGTCCACAGGTCACCAACAGGCCACATTATCACAACAATTTTTAGGAAAAATCGCGGCAAAAATTGCGCGATTTTACCGCGATTTTTCATAAATCGCGGTAAAACAGCGCACTTTTTGCCGCGATTTTTCCATAAATTGTTCTGGTAATGTGACCTGTTGGTGACCAATGGACACTGGAGGAGGGAAAGTGACCCCTCTGGAAGGACAACATGTGAACACATTAACTCCTCATTAACCCCTCAAGGATACATTCACATGTACAGGATCTGCTGCATATTTTTGCTGCATATTTTGTGCAGCTGATTTTGCAACCCATTAGCTTCAATAGGTAGCAAAATCAGCTGCAGAAAATATACAGCAGATTCTGTACGTGTGAATGTACCCTAAGGGCTAA
This sequence comes from Hyla sarda, assembly GCF_029499605.1. Lineage (NCBI taxonomy): Eukaryota > Metazoa > Chordata > Amphibia > Anura > Hylidae > Hyla > Hyla sarda. The sequence continues at coordinate 217,080,696 of NC_079190.1, forward strand.
TTCAGGGGTGGATCCACAGTGTATTTTATGCTGCAGATCCACCGACAATGGACCCTACAGTGCTGCCTCCATCTGTGCCTGCTCATAATCGCAATTCTCCGTTACGAGCAGACATGCTTTTGATCTGAACTAGGCCGAGAGCAGCCGCGATGTGTGCGAGTATACACATCAAAGTGTGTCTGCTCGTAGTGGAGGATTGCCGTTATGAGCAGGCACAGAAGGAGCCAGCACTGTAGGGTCCATTGTCGGGGGATCCACAGTGTAAAATATGCTGCGGATCCGTCCGTGTAAATGAGACCTAAGGACGCAAGGCGTATGTGTACGCACAGTGCCTGCTCCCACTGTGTTGTATAAATCATTAGCTAGAACCCTCGGCTAATGCCAGACATCACCAATCAGGCTGATGTCCGACATTAACACTTTAGATGCCGCTATCAAAGTTGATGGTAGTGTCCAAAAGTTTTAACGCCTTAAGGACCGAGCGTTTTTCCATTTTTGCACTTTTGTTTTTTCCTCCTTACCTTTTAAAAATCATAACCCTTTCAATTTTGCACCTAAAAATCCATATGATGGCTTATTTTTTGCGACACCAATTCTACTTTGTAATGACATCAGTCATTTACCCAAAAATCTATGGCAAAAATGGAAAAAAAATCATTGTGTGTATATATATATGTGTATGTATGTATGTATATATATATATACATATATATATATATATATATATATATATATATACACGCACACACGTTTTAAAATTGCCCCCCCACTTTTGTCCCTGGCCCCCCATGTGCCCCCCCTAAATATGAATGCTGGAGACGCCACTGCTGACCAACCAGAGCTTTCATGGGGTCCATGACTAACAACTAAACAGATGCAGTAGTTGGGCTTGCTAAAATGTCACATATGGACAGGGGAAGAGTGCACACTATTCTCGCCCACTCCCCTGTCCCTGCCTACTTACGTACCTGCCCTAAATGACAGATGTCCATGGTGACAGTCCCTTCCTAGACAAGTGAGGGACATAAAATGTCAAAATAATAAAATACAACAATTTAGATTCAGGTCAAGGAACAGTAGGGAACAGACAGACTAACAAAACAAAACAAACACACTGACACAATGATTCAATGTCCACTATCTGCGTCAAAAGACAGGAGTTGACAAAGTAAAAAATCGCTAATAACCGAGAGAATAGTCAGAGAACAGAGCCAAAGGTTCAAAATACCAGATATCACAAATACAGTATAAAGCTAGCTAGGAGACTAAGAGAATGCTTTAGCAAGTAAAGACTGGGAGTAGACTGCCAGCTTAAATAGGTCCAGACCCGGTGTTCAATCAAGGTCAGCTGACCAGTCTCAGTAGACAGGCATAACCAAAGCAACAAGACCAAACAAAAGATCTCAGTGCCAGTTAACCCTTCGGCTCCTTACACATACATATTACTCTTTTTGGAACCAAGTTGTGGCCACAGTAAACCCAGTCTTAGGTGTTATCCTAACAGGCTCTTGTCCATTCTCATAATGTCCTGTAAAGCTCCCTCTAAAGTTCTGGCTTACTTTCTCTTAATGGCAGCTCATATGGTGATGCCGAGGCATTGGAAGATGGTCCGGTCACCAACAGCTGACCCCGGAGAGCAAATTCACTTTGGGGGGGGGGGGGGGGGGCCTCAAGTCAAGTCCTGGAGCCACAAGCTACAAGTAAGCTACAGTCACAGCATTGTCAGTCACAAGTCAGTCAAGTCAAAGTCAGTCAAGTCAGTGTGGCCTGCACTAAATTGTCCCATTCTGCTACAAGTCCCAGCAAGCCCTTAACCCCTTAACGCATGTGGATGTTTATGAACGTCCATAAGCGTCTCCTGAGGTATGACACGCGCTCAGTAGGTGAGCTCGCATCATACCCGGTGGGTTCCGGTTGCTATAAGCAACCAGGGCCCGTGGCTAATGCCGGACATCACCGTTCGGGCTGTTGTCCGGCATTAACTCTTTAGAGTTAAAGTGAAAGTAAAAGCTTCCCGGCAGCTCAGTCGAGCTGATCGGGACCATTGTGGTAAAATCACGATGTCCCAATCAGCTAGGACGCAGCAGAAGGGTGCCTTACTTGCCTCCTTTGCGTCCAATCGGCGATTGATTGCTCCAAGCCTGAAATTTAGGCTTGAGCAATCAACCGCCAATAACACTGATCCCTGCCATTGAATTCAATGGCAGTGATCAGTGTATTGAATCAATGTACTGCATGTTATAGTCCCCTATGGGGGTTATATAACATTGCAAAAAAAAAGTGGGGAAAAAATAAAAAGTTAATAACCCCTTCCCTAATAAAAGTTTGAATCACCCCCCTTTTCCCAATAAAAAAAACTGTGTAAATAAAAATAAACATATGTGGTATCGCTGCATGAGTAAATCTCAGAACTATAAAAATAAATCATTAATTAAACCGCATGGTCAATGGCATACGTGCAAAAAAAATTCCAATGTCCAAAATAGCGTATTTGTGGTCACTTTTTATACCATAAAAAAATTAATAAAAAGCGATCAAAAAGTCTGATAAAAAAAAATGGCACCGATAAAAACTTGAGCGCAAAAAATGAGCCCTCATACCGCCCCGTACATGGAGAAATAAAAAAGTTATAGGGGTCAGAATAGGACAATATTAAACGTATATATTTTTCTGCATGTAGTTATGATTTTTTCCAGAAGTACGACAAAATCAAACCCATATAAGTAGGGTATCATTTTAACCGTATGGACCTACAGAATAGAGAGAAGGTGTCATTTTACCGAAAAATGTACTGCGGAGAAACGAAAGCCCCCAAAAGTTGAAAAATTTCTTTTTTTCTTAAATTTTGTCGCACAATAATTTTTTTTCCGTTTTGCCGTATATTTTTGGGTAAAATGACTGATGTCATTACAAAGTAGAATTGGTGGCTCAAAAAATAAGCCATCATATGGATTTTTAGGTGCAAAATTGAAAGTGTTATTATTTTTTAGAAGGTGATGAGGAAAAAACAAAAATGCAAAAACTGAAAAACCCTCCATCCTTAAGGGGTTAAGGTCTCTGAAGTCACTGGTCACCTCCGTGGGCCTGGCAGAACTGTATAGACTTTTCCACCTGTCTAACCTCAGTAAAGCTACCGTTGTCAGTAACTTGGCGTCTGAGTCATTATTGCCCCCGTGCCTAGCCCAGGACCCATCGATCTACCTTCGGGTGGTATTGAGGATAAACCTCGTCCTGGCGTCACGAATACAAGGGGTTGATGCCATCTGCCACTAGGGTAATTCCATGTGCCCTGCATCACACCCCATACCACAACTTGTGTGATCGTGAGATCACGCCATGCCCCCTCCATTCATGTCTAAGGGAGGGAGTGTGGTGGCTAGTACACAGCCGTCACGCCTCCTCCTATAGACATGAATGGAGGGGGTGTGGTGGCTGTGTTCGCCAGTCATCCGGCACTGCACCAGAAGACTGTGGTGCGAAGGCAGAGATCGCGGAGGTCCACAGCGGCCGGATCCCCCACAATCAGACATGCTATCTCCCCTGTCCTTTGTCTAGCAGTGGAGTGCCCCTTTAAGGTGTTGAATTCGCCTTCAAATTCTTCAGATCTCAAGCCAATCGTGCCTCTGTGAGATGTGTTGGAAAAACATAAAGTCCATGAATACTGCACCTCACAACTTACAGGATTTAAAGCATCTGTTGGTGGTGTCTTTGTACCAGAAATCACAGGACAAAGTCTATGCCAAAAACAGGTAAGTTGTTTTGGTAGCACAAGGGGGACCTGCACAATATTAGGTAGGTGGTATAATGTTATGGCTGTTCAGTCTGTGTGTGGATATATTTGATATATTTGCATTACTGATAATTTCAGTACATAATTGCAGGTTGTGTGTAATATTTAGATTTAAGGTGAAGAAAATTTCCAGGCAGGTAACTTGATCCACTATGTCCTAGTTTAAGAATGTGCTCTCAACACACTAAACTCCCATAACTAAGATTCCAGTTCTCTCCAGTTCTGTACCAGTTGTAAAAATGTGGTGAGCCATGGGAGCTGAATAAGGGTGCAGGTACACCACGTTTTTGCTATACAGTTCGGTTTCAAGTTATGGTTTCAAGTTAAAAACCACATGGAACTGTATAGAAAACTGTATGCATTGACTTAACACTGTAAACCATAGTCTACCACATTTTTAAATAACATAAAATATGTTGGCAAATTTTCCTATGGGTAAACCCGGCCAATGTGTACTGAGAAAATGTATATTGGGGGGGTTGGGTGATTTTATTTAAATTTTATTATTATTACATTATTTCATTTCATCCTCACAAGGGGGCTTTCACCTGTAACCTTTGCTGATATAATACAGTGTATTGCTGCTTGTCAGCAGAACACCAGGTACGCAGACACACATGGCAGTCCTGGGGCCCTCCACAAGGCCCCCGGTTGCCATAGAAACCCCCAGAAATGGTGCTGGCGATCGTGTTGCCATGAAGTCGATGGGATGAATGTTCTACACAAACTCCCTAAATGTAAGGGGTAAATCTACCAGGAGCCGATGAGCAATTTCTCAGCTTCTGGTAGTTACAGTAGGACCCAGACTGTTATGCTGACAGCCAAGCTCCCGCAATCCCTATGTAAGAGACCCATTCTGCCTTAATCTAGCCCTGCCATAAAAACATGGCAGGCTAGAATTTGTACCCTTCATGGCAGGCTAGAATTTGTACCCTCCTTAAAAAGGCATATTGGTGGTCATTGAAGGGATTTCAATAAATGTGCCCAGGCTGTGTGATAACATAAAAAAGGCCTGTACTTACCTCCCTCCCTCCTCCACATCCTTCAGTATCACGGCACTCGTCCGTGTCTGGTCTCCCCTGAACTTTGCTTCCTGATGCTGTAGGCAACATGTCATATTGTAGTTCAGCCAATCACTGTCTGAGGCAGGACACCACTGTGGCCAGTGATTGGCTGAGCACCAATGTGTTAAATGTGTTCACCAGGAAGTGCAATTCAGCGGAGACCAGACACAGATACCGGAGGCTGCAGGGGAGTGAGGGAGGTATTTTTTTTTATAATTTTTTCATTATATCAAAAGCCTGGGAAAATGTATTGAAAAATGATTTTGCTGCACAATCCCTTTAACTCCTTAAGGACACAGACAATTTCATTTTTGTATTTACATTTTTGGGCTTGGTTTTTGTGCAACCAATTGTACTTTGCAATGATACCCTTCATTTTATCCTAAAATGTATGGCACAACAAAAAAATATATGTATATTTTATGCGAAAATTTTACAGAAAAAGACAATTTCGCTACTTTTATAAGGTTTTTAGTTTCTTTTCTCAGTGCACTTTGTGGTAAAACCGGCATGTTCACTTTATTCTGTGGATACCAATTGTTACATGCTTTTCTATTTTTGTACTACTTAAAAAAAAATAAACTCAACTTTTTAAAACAAATGACTATATTTAAAACCTTTGTGTTCTGACTCCTATTACTTTCTCATTGAGGGCTTTATGAGGCTTAATATTTGCACCGTGATCTGAGGAAGAAAAGGGGACACTTAAAAAAATGCATTGTCTGTTTTATTAGTAACTTGTTAGTAATCCAGCTTTCCATGAAGTTACCAGATTAAGCGTGTCTAAGATGTCACCACAATGTTTTGTGTGCAATAGATAGGAAAAAAATGTTTTATTTAACAAAAATTGCTTATATAAAATGTGTGCTCTGTAACAGAAACTGCAAGGAACAAACAAACAAACAAACAAAAAAGGTTATATGTTAGCACCTTATTCTGATTATGGGCATATCATTTTTATGTATGGGTGTCTAGCACCTATATTTCTACAAAAACAAAAAACCTCTGTTCTGCTGCTCACTTGCTTTCCCATCCTTTGCTCTGGAGGGGACATGTCCTCTGCATGCATGTGACTTACCCTTACATTACATGAACCAACTTTGTCCCTGAGTCTGATCTGCATCACTGGGTCTTGGGGGCACGCTGCCCTTCCTCCTTTAACCCCTTAAGGACCAGGCCCTTTTAAACCTTAGGACCAGAGCGTTTTTTGAACATCTGACCACTGTCACTTTAAACATTAATAACTCTGGAATGCTTTTAGTTATCATTCTGATTCTGAGATTGTTTTTTCGTGACATATTCTACTTTAACATGGTGGAAAATTTTTGTGGTAACTTGCATCCTTTCTTGGCAAAAAATCCCCAAATTTGATGAAAAAATTGAAAATTTTGCATTTTTCTAACTTTGAAGCTATTTGCTTGTAAGGAAAATGGATATTCCAAATACATTTTTTTTTATTCACAAATGCAATATGTCTACTTTATGTTTGCATCATAAAATTGACGTGTTTTTACTTTTGGAAGACACCAGAGGGCTTCAAAGTTCAGAAGCAATTTTCCAATTTTTCACAAAATTTTCAAACTCACTATTTTTCTGAGACCAGTTCAGGTTTGAAGTGGATTTGAAGGGTCTTCATATTAGAAATACCCCATAAATGACCCCATAATAAAAATTGCACCCCCCAAAGTATTCAAAATGAAATGACATTCAGTAAGTGTTTTAACCCTTTAGGTGTATCACAGGAATAGCAGCAAAATGAAGGAGAAAATTCACAATCTTCATTTTTTACACTTGCATGTTCTTGTAGACCCAATATTTGAATTTTTACAAGGGATAAAAGGAGAAAATGTATACTTATGTTTGTAGCCCAATTTCTCTCGAGTAAGCACATACCTCATATGTCTATGTAAAGTGTTCGGCGGGCGCAGTAGAGGGCTCAGAAGCAAAGGAGCGACAAGGAGAATTTGGAGAGTACTTTTTTCTGAAATGGTTTTTGGGGGGCATGTTGCATTTAGGAAGCCCCTATGGTGCCAGAACAGCAAAAAAAAAACACATGGCATACCATTTTGGAAACTAGACCCCTTGAGGAACGTAACAAGGAATTAAGTGAGCCTTAATACCCCTCAGGTGTTTCACGTCTTTTGCATATGTAAAGAAAAAAAAAAGATTTTTCACTAAAATATGTGTTTCCCCCCAAATTCACATTTTTGCAAGGGTTAATAGCAGAAAATACCCCCCAAAATTTGTAACCCCATCTCTTCTGAGTATGGAAATACCCCATGTGTGGACGTCACGTGCGTTTACAAAGCCCCCCGTGGTGCCAGAACAGTGGACCCCCCACATGTGACCCCATTTTGGAAACTACACCCCTCACAGAATTTAATAAGGGGTACAGTGAGTATTTACACCACACTGGCATTTGACAGATCTTTGGAACAGTGGGCTGAGCATATGAAAAATTGAATTTTTCATTTTCAAGGACCACTGTTCCAAAAATCTTTCAGACACCTGTGGGGTGTAAATGCTCACTGCACCCCTTATTACATTACGTGAGGGGTGTAGTTTCCAAAATGGGGTCACATGTTGGGGGTACATTGTTCTGGCACTATGGGGGCATTGTAAACACACGTGGCCTTCAATTCCGGACACATTTTCTCTTCAAAATCCCAATGGCGCTCCTTCTGTTCTGAGCATTGTAGTTCGCTTGCCGAGCACTTTACATCCACATTTGGGGTATTTTCTTGCTCAGAAGAAATGGGGTTACAAATTTTGGGGGGCTTTTTTTTCTATTTTCCCTTGAGAAAATGAAAAATTTAGGGTAACACCAGCATTTTAGTGAAAAATTTATTTTTTTCATATTCCCATCCAACTTTAACGAAAATTTGTCAAACACCTGTGGGGTGTTAATGCTCACTATACCCCTTGTTACATTCCGTGAGGGGTGTAGTTTCCAAAATGGGGTCACATGTCGGTATTTATTTTTTTTGCATTTATGTCACAACCGCTGTAAAATTAGCCACCCCTGTGCAAATCACCAATTTAGGCTTCAAATGTACTGTCACGATGCCGGCTGGCAGGAGGTGGAACTGTCACGATGCCGGCTGGCAGGAGGTGGATCCTCTGTGCCAGAGAGGGATGGCGAGGACCGTGCTAGTGGACCGGTTCTAAGACACTACTGGTTTTCACCAGAGCCCGCCGCAAAGCGGGATGGTCTTGCTGCGGCGGTAGTGACCAGGTCGTATCCACTAGCAACGGCTCACCTCTCTGGCTGCTGAAGATAGGCGAGGTACAAGGGAGTAGGCAGAAGCAAAGTCGGACGTAGCAGAAGGTCGGGGGCAGGCGGCAAGGTTCGTAGTCAGGGGAGATAGCAGTAGTTCTGGTACACAGGGTATAAACACACAAAACGCTTTCACTAGGTACAAGGGCAACAAGATCCGGCAGGGAAGTGCAAGGGAGGAGACTAGATATAGCCAGGGAACAGGTGGGAACCAATTAAGCTAATTGGGCCAGGCACCAATCATTGGTGCACTGGCCCTTTAAGTCTCAGGGAGCTGGCGCGCGCGCGCCCTAGAGAGCGGAGCCGCGCGCGCCAGCACATGACCGCAGGAGACGGGAACGGGTAAGTGACCTGGGATGCGATTCGCGAGCGGGCGCGTCCCGCTGTGCGAATCGCATCCCCAACGGCCATGACAGAGCAGCGCTCCCGGTCAGCGGGACTGACCGGGAAGCTGCAGGGAGAAAGACGCCGTGAGCGCTCCGGGGAGGAGCGGGGACCCGGAGCGCTAGGCGTAACAGTACCCCCCCCCTTAGGTCTCCCCTTTTTTTTGTCCGGTGACTGCCTCCCCTGGGATGAGGACACCGGGAAGGAATGGATGGTTTCCTCAATGGCAGGCAGTACAGCAGGAGTAGGAATGGGGAGGGAGGGCAGAGGGCGAGACCTGGCACGGGGCAGTGTGACACCAGGACGAGGGCCATGAGGGGACACAGAGGTTTGCCTGATGGGACTGGGAGGGGGGGAGAGGCATTTCCTGTGGCAGGCAGAGTCCTTAATGACCTTAGGGGGAGCGGATACAGGAGGAACCACAGAGTCACGGCAAGGGTTACTGGGAACCGGTCTTAGACAGTCCTTGGAACAAGAGGGCCCCCAACTCTTGATCTCCCCAGTGGACCAATCCAGGGTTGGGGAATGAAGTTGAAGCCAGGGAAGTCCAAGGAGAATTTCCGAGGTGCAATTGGGGAGGACCAAAAGTTCAATCCTCTCGTGATGAGATCCGATGCTCATTAGAAGGGGCTCCGTGCGGAAGCGTATGGTACAATCCAACCTGGCTCCGTTGACCGCGGAAACGTGGAGTGGCTTGACAAGACGGGTCACCGGAATGCGGAATTTATTCACTAAGGATTCCCGAATAAAATTCCCAGAAGCTCCAGAGTCCAGGCAGGCCACGGCTGAGAGGGGAGAGCTGGCTGAAGTGGAAATCCGAACAGGTACCGTGAGACGTGGAGAAGCCGACTTGGCATCAAGAGACGCCACACCCACGAGAGCTGGGTGCGAGCGTGCGTTTCCCAGACGTGGAGGACGGATTGGGCAATCCACCAAAAAATGTTCAGTACTGGCACAGTATAGACAAAGATTCTCTTCCTTACGGCGATTCCTCTCTTCCAGGGTCAGGCGAGACCGATCCACTTGCATGGCCTCCTCGGCGGGAGGCCTAGGCGCAGATTGCAGTGGAGACTGTGGGAGAGGTGTCCAGAGATCTAAGTCTTTTTCCTGGCGGAGCTCTTGATGCCTCTCAGAAAAACGCATGTCAATGCGAGTGGCTAGATGAATGAGTTCATGCAGGTTAGCAGGAGTCTCTCGTGCGGCCAGAACATCTTTAATGTTGCTGGATAGGCCTTTTTTAAAGGTCGCGCAGAGAGCCTCATTATTCCAGGATAGTTCAGAAGCAAGAGTACGGAATTGTATGGCGTACTCGCCAACGGAGGAATTACCCTGGACCAGGTTCAGAAGGGCAGTCTCAGCAGAAGAGGCTCGGGCAGGTTCCTCAAAGACGCTTCGAATTTCCGAGAAGAAGGAGTGTACAGAGGCAGTGACGGGGTCATCGCGGTCCCAGAGCGGTGTGGCCCATGACAGGGCTTTTCCAGACAGAAGGCTGACTACGAAAGCCACCTTAGACCTTTCAGTAGGAAACTGATCCGACATCATCTCCAAGTGCAAGGAACATTGCGAAAGAAAGCCACGGCAAAACTTAGAGTCCCCATTAAATTTGTCCGGCAAGGACAGGCGGAGGCTAGGAGTGGCCACTCGCTGCGGAAGGGGTGCAGGAGGTGGCGGAGGAGATGATTGCTGCTGCAGTTGCGACTGAAGTTGGTGCACAATGGTGGACATTTCCGACAGCCGGTGGGATAGATGGGCGATCTGTCGGGATTGCTGGGCGACCACCGTGGTGAGATCAGAGATGGACTGCTGGGGAACCTCAGCGGGATCCATGGCCGGATCTACTGTCACGATGCCGGCTGGCAGGAGGTGGAACTGTCACGATGCCGGCTGGCAGGAGGTGGATCCTCTGTGCCAGAGAGGGATGGCGAGGACCGTGCTAGTGGACCGGTTCTAAGACACTACTGGTTTTCACCAGAGCCCGCCGCAAAGCGGGATGGTCTTGCTGCGGCGGTAGTGACCAGGTCGTATCCACTAGCAACGGCTCACCTCTCTGGCTGCTGAAGATAGGCGAGGTACAAGGGAGTAGGCAGAAGCAAAGTCGGACGTAGCAGAAGGTCGGGGGCAGGCGGCAAGGTTCGTAGTCAGGGGAGATAGCAGTAGTTCTGGTACACAGGGTATAAACACACAAAACGCTTTCACTAGGCACAAGGGCAACAAGATCCGGCAGGGAAGTGCAAGGGAGGAGACTAGATATAGCCAGGGAACAGGTGGGAACCAATTAAGCTAATTGGGCCAGGCACCAATCATTGGTGCACTGGCCCTTTAAGTCTCAGGGAGCTGGCGCGCGCGCGCCCTAGAGAGCGGAGCCGCGCGCGCCAGCACATGACCGCAGGAGACGGGAACGGGTAAGTGACCTGGGATGCGATTCGCGAGCGGGCGCGTCCCGCTGTGCGAATCGCATCCCCAACGGCCATGACAGAGCAGCGCTCCCGGTCAGCGGGACTGACCGGGAAGCTGCAGGGAGAAAGACGCCGTGAGCGCTCCGGGGAGGAGCGGGGACCCGGAGCGCTAGGCGTAACATGTACATAGTGCGCTCTCACTCCTGAGCCTTGTTGTGCGTCCGCAGAGCATTTTACGCCCACATATGGGGTATTTCCGTACTCAGTAGAAATTGCGTTACAAATTTTGGGGGTCTTTTTTTCCTTTTACCTCTTGTGAAAATAAAAAGTAAAGGGCAACACCAGCATGTTAGTGTAAAAAATTTTTTTTGTTACACTAACAGGCTGGTGTAGACCCCAACTTTTCCTTTTCATAAGGGGTAAATGGAGAAAAAGCCCCCCAAAATTTGTAGTGTAATTTCTCCCGAGTACGGCGATACCCCATATGTGGCCCTAAACTGTTTCCTTGAAATACGACAGGGCTCCGAAGTGAGAGAGCTCCATGCGCATTTGAGAACTAAATTAGGGATTGCATAGGGGTGGACATAGGGGTATTCTACGCCAGTGATTCCCAAACAGGGTGTCTCCAGCTGTTGCTAAACTCCCAGCATGCCTGGACAGTGAGCTGGAGGCTCCATTTTGGAAACACTGCTGTAAAATACGTTTTAAATTTTTATTGGGGGGGGGGGATAGTGTAAGGGGGTATATATGTAGTGTTTTACCCTTTATTATGTGTTAGTGTAGTATAGTGTAGTGTTTTTAGGGTACATTCACACTGGCGGAGGTTTACAGTGAGTTCCCTGCTAGGAGTTTGCGCTGCGGCGAAAAATTTGCCGCAGCTCATACTTGAAGCAGAAAACTTACTGTAAGCCTGCCCGTGTGAATGTACCCTGTATTCACATGGGGGGGGGGGGGGGCAAACCTCCAGTTGTTTCAAAACTACAACTCCCAGCATGTACTGACAGACCGTGCATGCTGGGAGTCGTACTTTTGCAACAGCTGGAGGCACACTGGTTGGAAAACCTTCAGTTAGGTTCTGTTATCTAACTCAATATTTTCCAACCAGTGTGCCTCCAGCTGTTGCAAAACTACAACTCCCAGCATGTACTGATCACCGAAGGGCATGCTGGGAGATGTAGTTATGCAACAGCTGGAGGGATCGCAACTACAACTCCCAGCATGCTGGGATTTGCAGTTTTGCAACATCTGGAGAGCTACAGTATAGAGACCACTGCAAACTGTGGCCCTCCAGATGCTGCAAAACTACAAATCTCAGCATGCCCGGACAGCAAACAGTTGTGTGGGCATGCTAGGAGTTGTAGTTTTGCAAGATCTGGAGGGCTATAGTTCAGAGACTACCATATAGTGGTCTCAAACTGTAGCCCTCCAGCTGTTGCAAAACTACAACTCCCAGCATGCCCAAACAGCTGTCTGGGCATGCTGGGAGTTGTAGTTTTGCAACATCTGGAGTGCTACAGTATAGAGACCACTATATAGTGGTCTCGGACTGCAGCCCTCCAGATGTTGCTAGGCAACTTACCGGCTTCCGTCGGATCCAGGATGCACGACATCGCCGCCCGCCCATCTCCGATGCCGATTGTCGACCACAGCCTCCGCAGATCGGTAAGTGGACTCCGGCGCCCGTCCTCTGTTGTTTCCCCATTCTGCCCCGCCTATTGTGGGTGGGCAGAACGGGGAAAACGAAAGTTAACCCCCCGCCCCCGATCTGCTATTGGTGGTCGTGTCTAGACCACCAATAGCAGGGATAGGAGGGGTGGCACCCCTGCCACCTCACTCCTATCTCTTCAGGGGGGTTGTGGGTGTCATGGACACGCGCGATCCCCCTTCTATTCTGGGTCACCGGGTCACCATAGACCCGGAATCGCGGAAATCGCAAGTGTGAATTCACTTGCGATTTGTGCCGATCGCTGACATGGGGGGGTCTGATGACCCCCCTGGGCATTTGCACGGGGTGCCTGCTGATAGACATCAGCAGTCACCCCGGTCCGGTCCCTGCCCGGCGTGCGGCGGGGCCCGAAATTCCTACGGGCGTACAGGTACGCCCTTGGTCCTTAAGTACCAGGGAGCAAAGGCGTACCTGTGTGCCCTTGGTCCTTAAGGGGTTAAAGGGGTACTCCAGCACTTAGACATCTTATCCCCTATCCAAAGGATAGGGGATAAGATGCCTGATCACGGGGGTCCCGCCGCTGGGGACCCCCGTGATCTTGCACGCGGCCCCCCCGTTAAAATCAGACCCCGGAGCATGGGGACCCCGCCACTGGGGACCCCCGTGATCTTGCACGCCACACCCCGTTAAAACCAGCCCCTGGAGCGTGTTCGCTCCGGGTCTGATTACTGTCGATCACGGGGACGGAGCGCTGTGACATCACGGCTCCGCCCCTTCAATGCAAGCCTATGGGAGGGGGCGTGACAGCTGTCACACCCCATCCCATAGGCTTGCATTGAGGGGGCGGAGCCCTGACATCACAACGATTCGTCCCCGTGTTCGACAGTAATCAGACCCGGAGCGAACACGCTCCGGGGACTGGTTTTAACGGGGTGCGGCGTGCAAGATCACGGGGGACCCCAGCGGCGGGATCCCCACGATCAGGCATCTTATCCCCTATCCTTTGGATAGGGGATAAGATGTCTAAGCGCCGGAGTATCCCTTTAACAGCAGGCTGCTCTGTAACCCCTGTTTTCATGTTGCACATATAGAGGAGGATTATCAGAGCCTGTCTGCAGTATAACTAATACACTATAATGAGTGTATAAGAAGATAAAAATACAGTCCTTTTTTAAATGCATATATTTTTGTTTTCATAGTGCATTTACTTGTATATCTTTATAGAGATCATTATGGCTGTCACACAATGATCGATAGCTTCAATCTCAGAAGAGGATCCACAGCTTCAATCTTCCCCTCTGCACAGGTTTGCAGACCGCACCCCCCACTGGAAACAATTACATCAAAAGAAGGTAATGCTGAAGTCACCATGTGTGCAATCACACTTTATCAGATTCCTGAATGGCAGAGAAGCTGATCAGCCATTCAGGAGAATGAGAAAGCTGAAAGACACACACGGTGACAGCCATATTTTTTTTATCATCCATCTTTCCCAGACTCCTGAATGGCTGATTAGCTTTTATACCATTTAGAAGTCAGAGAAAGATGAATGACACACACCTATCTGATCATGCCCATACATATTTCAGAAAACTTACTCCAGTCTAGTGGTAGTGGAGAAAGGGAACAAATATGGCTGTACTCCTCTTCGCTGCACTACAGCCTTCCATACTCAATGCATGAGGCTCCATGACAAGGACCAGGAGCGTGCACAAAGACCTGCTAGTCCCGTCACACTTCATGATTTTTGTCTTCATGTGGCTAGAGACCGAGACAAACAGCAAAGTGCTGTAGGACAAACCATAGTTTTCATCAGAATAAAGATACCTAGGGGCACAAGTATAGGGTAATATTTCTATTATAATTTTGATAACAGAAATGCATTACAAAATGTCATAACTTTTCATTCCCTGTCAGATATGAACATTTTCTCCACATGACAGTGGATATTTTAGAAATTATCAGAAATTTTTACCACTAGTGCATTCCACTGCAATGACTCCTTATTCTCCCTGGCAAATACTACTGGAAAAAAAATGTTAGATACAGTTTAGGGAACACTGTGAATGTGTATATGGCAATGAATATAATGATGGCATTGTAAGATTGTGCAGAAATGTAACTGTGGTTAGTGTTCATGTATCCAATCACTAGGCTCACTCCCATTACCACCCCTCGGCTGGGACAGAAAACAAATTTAAGAATGTCTTGAAAGAGCAGAAGGAAAAATCGGCAACTCACCGCAACCAGCTGATTGAATTCTTCTTTTTATTGCATACTCACATATAAGTTACATAGGAAGAGGGTAGTGGGGGGACACAGGATGGCGACCAAGCTCCATTTCGCACGGTGATCGTGCTTCCTCCGGCCGGAGGCCAGAGGAAGCACGATCACCGTGCGAAACGGAGCTTAAAAAATCTTAAAGAGTCTTAAAAAGATCCGGTGCATGGGCCATGGGCATGGCTGAGGGTGGAGCCACAAAAGGAGGGTCCAAAGGGGCGGGGTAATGACCATGCAAACTTTTGCTCCACGCATAGGGGCCAGAGGGAGGGATTAGTCATATTGGCTGTCAGCTGATGCTACCTCAAGGCAGGGAACGCCAGAGCAAATGAGGAGCATTACAGCTGTAGCACGAATGTATTAGGTAAGGCCACTCTATGTTCAAAGCTGAGGTGGGGCTCAGGTGACAGCAGCAGGGGGTTCAAATTTTTAACATGTTCCCTACTTGGTGTGACGGACGCTCGTGGTGTAGAGAGTTGGTGAAAATGTTTTCAACTATAATAATCAAATATGCTAATTGCCAAATAAAGGTAAAGCGCTAAAGATGTTTTAACCCTGTAAAACTACAGCTCCCGGTATGATATAAGCAGTGGTGAGGGAATGCTGGGAGTAGTTGTTTCACTAAACATAACTGCAGAATGTACAAGTGACTCCAGCACCGATGGGACACAATCAGGCAGAATACAGCATATTATAGACTCACAGGCGCCTTCTCTGAGTCAGTCACAAGGGGATGTCTTCTCTGATCAGAGGAGTTCACTTGTTTTTCTTCTCTATTCAGCCAAGACCATCATTAAAGGGGTACTCCCGACGAAAACTTTCTTTTTTAAATCAACTGGGGCCCGAAAGTTAAACAGATTTGTAAATTAACAAAGCAAAGGTGTGATATTCGGCACTGCTATATCTGGCTTTGCCGGACTATTGGACGGACACTCAACAAGGAAAATCCAGTGAGATGTGGTGGTGCTCTGATTGTGTAGCAAGGTTCAAATCTTCAGTGCAATGAAGAAATAGAAATAATCGGCACTCACCAGTCTTCTCTCAAATCAGCTTCTTTATTGAAAAATGCTCACAACATGAAATGTAGTCGGGGAGAGGGATCGGTGCAGGGGGGGGGGGGTAAGTAGTAGGCGACAGATTCTGTTTTGCTCATTACACGAGCTTCATCCGGCCATGTCTACCTGGAACTCTATGCTGCTTCTTATACAGGTGAGCGGCCAATTGCAGAAGCTCTGGTCCGCCCTCCTTACCTGACGCACCTGGCGAGTCCTCATTATAGTCTCGCCATTGGCTAACCGTCGCCATTTTATAAGTGCGTCAGTATATGTTAACATTAACAATAGAGAGAACGTGCAAATTAAAAACTAAATAGTTTAAAAACAAGGTGCATAGTCTACCTTTTCATTAAGGCCAAGAGGGCCTGCTGCTGCTGTTTGTATAATCCAAAATGTTTCTCTTTGCGATAAGTACTGGTCTAGGCTGATCCCCGGTCTGGGTTTAACTCTTTCTATCCCAGAAAATTTAAGATGGTCCAGTTGTCCCCCGTGGGCTTCTATCATATGGGCTATAAGGCGAGGCACTCCTTTTAAAGTACGAAAGGAATATAGGTGTTCCCTAATCCGAGCACAAAGCTGTCCTATTGTTTTGCCAATATAGTAGAGCCCACAGGGGCAATATATAACATATACAACAAATTTAGTTCTACACGTAATTAAATCTGATACTGTATGCGTAATTGCACCTAGTCTTATGGTTTTTAATTCGGCATTGTACTTGCAGAAATTACATGATTTACATGCATAGTTCCCTTTTGGGGTAAATTTCTCTAGCCATATACCTTCTGCATTTTTCTTTGCCTTTTCTTGTTTCTTAAGAATATCACCTATAGTTTTGTTCTTCCTATATGAGATTAGTAGCTTCTTACTTACAATATCTTTTAGTTCTGCATCACTTTCTATTACTGATTTAAATATCTCACTGTGGATAGGGAAGGGCCTGACGGTCCTTTCGAATTTCTCAATTTTCTGATGTTCCTAGTTGTTGCTGGAGATGCGAAGGAGAGGGATCCCTGTCTCATATCTGGTGGCAATGTCCGATTATTACAAAATTCTGGAGAAAGATAGGTAGATTTCTGTCACATATCTGTGGTTTCCCGATCATATTGACTCACTACTTAGCTATTCTTAATATAGACATTGATTTGTATCCTCACCAACATAAGACAGTGATTCTTCACACGTTATTGGTGGTGCGACAGAAAATTGCACAAAATTGGAATTC
This sequence comes from Hyla sarda, assembly GCF_029499605.1. Classification (NCBI taxonomy): domain Eukaryota; kingdom Metazoa; phylum Chordata; class Amphibia; order Anura; family Hylidae; genus Hyla; species Hyla sarda. The sequence goes on from NC_079190.1 coordinate 217,097,833, forward strand.
GACTAAGATACCATCCATCAAAGAAATAATTAGAGGTGTCAATCACAATTGTTGGTACGAGTACAAAATAGCAGAATCCTTAGATAGACTGACATACTTCTTATACAGATGGGATGTCTGGAGGCAAAGTAAATATAATACTGTCCGGCTTTAAACATTTTGCTTAATACTAAATATGTCTTTTTTTTTTTTTTTCTACTCTTATTCTTACTTTGATGACTCCGTGGAGCTTTATCCCTTACCCTTTTCTTCTTATGTTGGTTATTGTTTTTGTTTTGTCCCTTGTGTTTTACTTTGAAGTTTTCATCCATTAGAGTGGTGATATTTTTCATGTCATATTTGTGCATTTGTGCAATCCTGTACAACCATTATAATGCTCGCAACTTTTGTGAACTGCATTTATATTTCCTTTATTGTTCAATTATAAGAAAATATCAATAAAAATTTAAGTTTAAAAAAAAAAAGAGTAGAGCTGCTCCTACGTAGGGCAACATATTTAGCTGACAGATCCATACAGTGACCCCTCCCCCCCCCCTGTACTTGTGTTCTACTTACTCCCTTAAATGCCTATGCTATACCATATAGTGTACAAAAAATGTGTTATAGCTGTTATAGCTTTAAGACCAGTTTGTATGGGGGCATGAATGGTTTGGCTAGGGAAGTGTGCAGGACAACTTTGGACCATGTGTTGCCACTCTGCAGTATTTTTCTGTCCGCCATGTGCTTGCCAGTGGGGTGGCCCAGCACGCGAGACTCCCCACTGTCAGGCAGCCTCCTTCAGTGTCCCCAGGGCTCCTTGTACCTGTTTCCCCCCTGTACATATGTTCTGCAGTGTATTGTATTATAAAATGTGTTGTATCTTTAAGAGTTATGTCATGTGATTGTTACCCAGGAGGTACCAGTGACCAGGTGATCCCAAGAGTGACCTATGGGCTCCCTGCTAGTCTCCCTCATATAAGCCCTGGGTGGGGTGCAGCTAGCTTTTCTCTTCTCTCTTAGCTCTTGCTTCCTGCTGAGGTCTAGTGCAGTCGAGCCTAGTGTGTGTGTCCCGAGTGTTGGAGACCACAAAGTCAAGTCCTGCAGCCACCATCAATTCAAGTAAGCTAAAGTCACAGCTTTATGAGTCAAATCAAATTAGTCCATGTCATCTGTCAAGTCAGCGTGGTCTGCATTCAATTGTCAAGTCCTACTACAAGTCCCAACAAGCCCTTAAAGGGGTACTCCGCTGCTCAGCGTTTGGATCCTTGAAGATCTCATAAAGCTCACAAAGGAGAGCTTTATGAGATTGGATGATAAAGTGGAAGTCTTGAGGGAGGAGCTTTGCCAGTTACAGCAGGCGGGGGCAGGGCCTTCTACTGGTCCCCCTTCAGACTCTCTACTTTATCTACAGAGCCTGGCTCCCATGCTGGAGAATCTGTCCCTTTAAAAGAAGTGTCAGTTCCACAAGGAGTAGTTCGAGCTTCTGATTAGACTCTGCTGCCCCCCTCCTAACACTCCACCCCCTCTCCACTCCCCTTCCTTGTCCATGTTCCCTGCCCAAAGTACTCTCCATTCCCATCACTGTTCCCCTTCCCATTCCCGTCACCGCTCCTGTTCCCCTTCCCATTCCAGTCACCGCTCCCCGCACTATTCCCGTCACCACTCCCACTTCCGCTCCCCTTCCCATGGCTGTTACCCTTCCCTTTCCACTCCCCATTTATGTGGACGTCACCTTTCCCCTCCCCGTTATCCCCAGTCCATGTCCCACACCCTGCCCAAGCATTTGGGCCAGTTCTCCACCCCTTCTATTATGTTCCAAATGTTGTCCCAGGGAGAACCTTCTGCCCATTCTACCTCTTCCTTCACAGCTCTCAATTTCCCTCTGCCCCCTAATATTCCCACCCCTTCAACACCATTTCCACAAATTTCCTTTTCCCAGTCCCATTGCTATTCCATGGAAACCCCTATTCCCAGATTCTACTCAGAAAGAAGAATCGACTCCTTGTGGCCCCTGGAGGACCCCAGCTCCCAAGACCCTTCCCAAGACCCCCTTCTCCAGCCCACTTTTACAGACTTATAGGGCACTTGCCCTTTATAAAAAAAAAAAAAAAAAAAAAAAAAACCCCATGGAAATAGTTACATTATTTTTATAAAAAAAAAAAAAAAAGTTATTTCAGGATAGTAGAGGGTTACTTTCTACCCCCCCCCCGTGTTAAATTCACACTGGGTTGTAGAAGGTACCACTCTACTACCCCTTCCTCTCTGGCAGGATAGTGGAGGGGGGTAGTTTTTATGCCTCAGTGAGACTTTGACACTGGGGCTTACAATCTACCCCCTCCCATATCCTGCAAGCAAAGTGTACACAAAACATGAAAAATACATAAGCACCTTGCTAGCAGAATAAGGGAGGGGGTAGTTTCTACGCCTCAGTGTAACTTTAAAACTGGGGCATACAATCTACTCCCTCCCATATCTTGCAAGCAAAGTGTCCCCCCAACATGAAAATTACATAATGTTACGCCGAGCGCTCCGGGTCCCCGCTCCTCCCCGGAGCGCTCGCAACATCCTCGCATTTGCAGCGCCCCGGTCAGACCTGCTGACCGGGTGCGCTGCAATACCTCTCTCAGCCGGGATGCGATTCGCGATGCGGGAGGCGCCCGCTCGCGATGCGCATCCCGGCTCCCGTACCTGACTCGCTCTCCGTCGGTCTTGTCCCGGCGCGCGCGGCCCCGCTCCTTAGGGCGCGCGCGCGCCGGGTCTCTGCAATTTAAAGGGCCACTGCGCCACTGATTGGCGCAGCTGGCTTAATTAGTGTGTTCACCTGTGCACTCCCTATTTATACCTCACTTCCCCTGCACTCCCTCGCCGGATCTTGTTGCCATTGTGCCAGTGAAAGCATTCCCTAGTGTGTTCCTAGCCTGTGTTCCAGACCTCCTGCCGTTGCCCCTGACTACGATCCTTGCTGCCTGCCCTGACCTTCTGCTACGTCCGACCTTGCTCTTGTCTACTCCCTTGTACCGCGCCTATCTTCAGCAGTCAGAGAGGTTGAGCCGTTGCTGGTGGATACGACCTGGTTGCTACCGCCGCTGCAAGACCATCCCGCTTTGCGGCGGGCTCTGGTGAATACCAGTAGCAACTTAGAACCGGTCCACCAGCACGGTCCACGCCAACCCCTCTCTGGCACAGAGGATCCACCTCCTGCCAGCCGAATCGTGACAGTAGATCCGGCCATGGATCCCGCTGAAGTCCCACTGCCAGTTGTCGCCGACCTCACCACGGTGGTCGCCCAGCAGTCGCAACAGATAGCGCAACAAGGCCACCAGCTGTCTCAACTGACCGTGATGCTACAGCAGCTACTACCACAGCTTCAGCAATCATCTCCTCCGCCAGCTCCTGCACCTCCTCCGCAGCGAGTGGCCGCTTCCGGCCTACGATTATCCTTGCCGGATAAATTTGATGGGGACTCTAAGTTTTGCCGTGGCTTTCTTTCGCAATGTTCCCTGCACTTGGAGATGATGTCGGACCAGTTTCCTACTGAAAGGTCTAAGGTGGCTTTCGTAGTCAGCCTTCTGTCTGGGAAAGCTCTGTCATGGGCCACACCGCTCTGGGACCGCAATGACCCCGTCACTGCCTCTGTACACTCCTTCTTCACAGAGATTCGAAGTGTCTTTGAGGAACCTGCCCGAGCCTCTTCTGCTGAGACTGCCCTGCTGAACCTGGTCCAGGGTAATTCTTCTGTTGGCGAGTACGCCATCCAATTCCGTACTCTTGCCTCCGAATTATCCTGGAATAATGAGGCCCTCTGCGCGACCTTTAAAAAAGGCCTATCCAGCAACATTAAAGATGTGCTGGCCGCACGAGAAATTCCTGCTAACCTGCATGAACTTATTCATCTGGCCACCCGCATTGACATGCGTTTTTCCGAAAGGCGTCAGGAGCTCCGCCAGGATATGGACTTTGTTCGCACGAGGCGTTTTTTCTCCCCGGCTCCTCTCTCCTCTGGTCCTCTGCAATCCGTTCCTGTGCCTCCCGCCGTGGAGGCTATGCAAGTTGACCGGTCTCGCTTGACACCTCAAGAGAGGACACGACGCCGCATGGAGAATCTGTGCCTGTACTGTGCCGGTACCGAACACTTCTTGAAGGATTGTCCTATCCGTCCTCCCCGCCTGGAAAGACGTATGCTGACTCCGCACAAAGATGAGACAGTTCTTGATGTCTACTCTGCTTCTCCACGCCTTACTGTGCCTGTGCGGATATCTTCCTCTACCTTCTCCTTCTCTGCTATGGCCTTCTTGGATTCCGGATCTGCAGGAAATTTTATTTTGGCCTCTCTCATCAACAGGTTCAACATCCCGGTGACCAGTCTCGCCAGACCCCTCTACATCAATTCTGTTAACAATGAAAGATTGGACTGTACCGTGAGTTACCGCACGGAACCTCTCCTAATGTGCATCGGACCTCATCACGAAAAAATTTAATTTTTGGTCCTCTCCAACTGCACTTCCGAAATTCTTCTTGGATTACCGTGGCTTCAACGCCATTCCCCAACCCTTGATTGGTCCACAGGAGAAATCAAGAACTGGGGTACTTCTTGTTTCAAGGACTGTCTTAAACCGGTTCCCAGTACTCCCTGCCGTGACCCTGTGGTTCCCCCTGTAACCGGTCTTCCTAAGGCTTATATGGACTATGCTGACGTGTTTTGCAAAAAGCAAGCTGAGACTTTACCTCCTCACAGGCCTTATGACTGTCCTATTGACCTCCTCCCGGGTACTACTCCACCCCAGGGCAGAATTTATCCTTTGTCTGCCCCAGAGACTCTTGCCATGTCAGAGTACATCCAGGAAAATTTTAAAAAGGGGTTTATCCGCAAATCCTCCTCTCCTGCCGGAGCTGTATTTTTTTTTGTGTCCAAAAAAGATGGCTCCCTACGTCCTTGCATTGATTATCGCGGACTTAATAAAATCACGGTAAAGAACCGCTACCCCCTACCTCTTATCTCGGAACTCTTTGATCGCCTACAAGGTGCCCACATCTTTACCAAACTGGTCTTAAGAGGTGCTTATAATCTCATCCGCATCAGGGAGGGGGACGAATGGAAGACTGCATTTAACACCAGAGATGGACACTTTGAGTATCTGGTCATGCCCTTTGGCCTGTGCAACGCCCCTGCTGTCTTCCAAGACTTTGTTAATGAAATTTTTCGTGATCTCTTATATTCCTGTGTTGTGGTTTATCTGGACGATATTCTGATTTTTTCTGCAAACTTAGAAGAACACCGCCAGCATGTCCGCATGGTTCTTCAGAGACTTCGAGACAATCAACTTTATGCCAAAATGGAGAAATGTCTGTTTGAATGTCAATCTCTTCCTTTCCTAGGATACTTGGTCTCTGGCCAGGGACTACAAATGGACCCAGATAAACTCTCTGCCGTCTTAGATTGGCCATGCCCCTCCGGACTCCGTGCTATCCAACGTTTTTTGGGGTTCGCCAATTATTACAGACAATTTATTCCACACTTTTCCACTATTGTGGCTCCTATCGTGGCTTTAACCAAGAAAAATGCCAATCCCAAGTCCTGGTCTCCCCAAGCGGAAGACGCATTTAAACATCTCAAGTCTGCCTTTTCTTCTGCTCCCGTGCTCTCCAGACCTGACCCATCTAAACCCTTCCTATTGGAGGTAGATGCCTCCTCAGTGGGAGCTGGAGCTGTCCTTCTACAAAAAAATTCTTCCGGGCATGCTGTTACTTGTGGGTTTTTATCTAGGACCTTCTCTCCGGCGGAGAGAAACTACTCCATCGGGGATCGAGAACTACTGGCCATTAAATTGGCGCTTGAGGAATGGAGGCATCTGCTGGAGGGATCAAAATTTCCAGTTATCATATACACTGATCACAAGAATCTCTCCTATCTCCAGTCTGCCCAACGGCTGAACCCTCGCCAGGCCAGGTGGTCGTTGTTCTTTGCCCGTTTTAACTTTGAAATTCATTTTCGCCCTTCCGACAAGAACATTAGGGCCGATGCTCTCTCTCGTTCCTCGGATGCCTCGGAAGTAGAGCTCTCTCCGCAACACATCATTCCTCCTGACTGTCTGATCTCCACTTCTCCAGCCTCCATCAGGCAAACTCCTCCAGGGAAGACCTTCGTTTCTCCACGCCAGCGTCTCGGGATTCTCAAATGGGGACACTCCTCCCACCTCGCAGGCCATGCGGGCATCAAAAAATCCTTGCAACTCATCTCTCGTTTCTATTGGTGGCCGACTCTGGAGACGGATGTTGTTGATTTTGTGCGGGCCTGTACTGTCTGTGCCCGGGATAAGACTCCTCGCCAGAAGCCTGCTGGTCTCCTTCATCCTCTGCCTGTCCCCGAACAGCCTTGGTCACTGATTGGTATGGACTTTATTACAGACTTACCCCCATCCCGTGGCAACACAGTTGTTTGGGTGGTCGTTGATCGATTTTCCAAGATGGCACATTTTATTCCTCTTCCTGGTCTTCCTTCAGCGCCTCAGTTGGCAAAAATTTTTTTGTACACATTTTTCGTCTTCACGGTTTGCCCACGCAGATCGTCTCGGATAGAGGCGTCCAATTCGTGTCTAAATTCTGGAGGGCCCTCTGTAAACAGCTCAAGATTAAATTAAACTTCTCTTCTTCTTATCATCCCCAATCCAATGGGCAAGTAGAAAGAATTAACCAGGTCCTGGGTGACTATTTACGGCATTTTGTTTCCTCCCGCCAGGATGACTGGGCAGATCTTCTACCATGGGCCGAATTCTCATACAACTTCAGAGTCTCCGAATCTTCTGCTAAGTCCCCATTTTTCGTGGTGTACGGCCGTCACCCTCTTCCCCCCCTCCCTACTCCCTTGCCCTCTGGTTTGCCCGCTGTGGATGAAGTGACTCGTGATCTTTCCACCATATGGAAAGAGACCCAAAATTCTCTTTTACAGGCTTCATCCCGCATGAAAAGGTTTGCCGATAAGAAAAGAAGAACTTCCCCCATTTTTGCTCCCGGAGACAAGGTATGGCTCTCCGCTAAATATGTCCTCTTTCGTGTCCCCAGTTACAAACTGGGACCACGCTATCTTGGTCCTTTCAAAGTCTTGTGCCAGATTAACCCTGTCTCTTACAAACTCCTTCTTCCTCCTTCTCTTCGTATTCCCAATGCTTTCCATGTCTCTCTCCTTAAACCACTCATCATTAACCGCTTCTCTCCCAAACTTGTTTCTCCCACTCCTGTTTCCGGTTCTTCTGACGTCTTCTCCGTGAAGGAGATTCTGGCCTCCAAGACGGTCAGAGGGAAAAAAAAATTCTTGGTGGATTGGGAGGGCTGTGGTCCAGAAGAGAGATCCTGGGAACCTGAGGACAACATCCTAGACAAAAGTCTTATCCTCAGGTTCTCAGGCTCCAAGAAGAGGGGGAGACCCAAGGGGGGGGGGGGGTACTGTTACGCCGAGCGCTCCGGGTCCCCGCTCCTCCCCGGAGCGCTCGCAACATCCTCGCATTTGCAGCGCCCCGGTCAGACCTGCTGACCGGGTGCGCTGCAATACCTCTCTCAGCCGGGATGCGATTCGCGATGCGGGAGGCGCCCGCTCGCGATGCGCATCCCGGCTCCCGTACCTGACTCGCTCTCCGTCGGTCTTGTCCCGGCGCGCGCGGCCCCGCTCCTTAGGGCGTGCGCGTGCCGGGTCTCTGCAATTTAAAGGGCCACTGCGCCACTGATTGGCGCAGCTGGCTTAATTAGTGTGTTCACCTGTGCACTCCCTATTTATACCTCACTTCCCCTGCACTCCCTCGCCGGATCTTGTTGCCATTGTGCCAGTGAAAGCGTTCCCTAGTGTGTTCCTAGCCTGTGTTCCAGACCTCCTGCCGTTGCCCCTGACTACGATCCTTGCTGCCTGCCCTGACCTTCTGCTACGTCCGACCTTGCTCTTGTCTACTCCCTTGTACCGCGCCTATCTTCAGCAGTCAGAGAGGTTGAGCCGTTGCTGGTGGATACGACCTGGTTGCTACCGCCGCTGCAAGACCATCCCGCTTTGCGGCGGGCTCTGGTGAATACCAGTAGCAACTTAGAACCGGTCCACCAGCACGGTCCACGCCAATCCCTCTCTGGCATAAAGGATCCACCTCCTGCCAGCCGAATCGTGACACATAAGCACCTTGCTAGCAGAGTAGGAGAGGAGGTAGTTTCTACGCCTCAGTGTGACTTTGACACTGGGGCGTACAATCTTCCCCCTCCCATATTCTGCAAGCAAAGTGTACCCACAGCATGAAAAATACATAAGCAGTTTGCTATCAAAAGTGAATTTAACACTAAAAAACAAAACAAAAAAACAGACCATGAAAGTTCAGAACATACGATTCTGCCAAGACACTCTGCCAGCTTCTGTCAGGAAATACTGTGCAAAATCGTCTCTGAGACACATGACGACCTGAGTTGATCTTCTGGATGAATCCTATAGTTCAGGCAGAGCTGCTTCCACTTCTTCTGGATCACTGGAGGAGGCTCCTTGGTTAGGACGAAGTTGTGAAGCTGCCTTAACCACCTGATCAACCACGTCCGAGTGCAGTTGGATTGGCTGTGTGAAGATCCGCCATTTGCCCGCAAAAATTCTAAAGGCACACTCCACATAGCGTTTTGCACATGACAGTCTGTAGTTGAAGATCCACTGGCGGTGGTCGAGTCCTCGGCTGGAATAAGGCTTCAGCAAGTTGGCACACATCTGGAAGGCCTCGTCCCCAACAAAAACAAAGGGCATTGGAGGTCCATCAGTCCCAGGAAAGGCCCTTGCTTCAGGAAGTCCCATCTCACCAGAGTAGATCCTCCTCCCCATGACAGAGTTCTTAAACACACGGGAGTCGTTGGTTCTTCCATATGACCCTATGTACACAGCGATGAATTTGTACTGCGCATCCGAAATGGCCATAAGTATGGTGGAGAAGAACCTCTTGTAATTGTAGTACTCCGACCCGGTGTGCGCCGGCTTCTTGATCCTGATGTGTTTCCCATCGACTGCTCCAACACAGTTTGGAAACTGTGTGACTTCCTGGAACTTCTCTGTGTTGCCAAGCCAATGTTCTGCTGAGGGATGCGGAAGAAAGTCTGCTAGGAAGCAATCCCACAGGGCCTCGCAGGTGGTCAGGATAATCCCAGAGATGGTGGAAATTCCCATGCGAAACTGAGCGACGAAAAGCTCTCACCGGATGCCAGAAACCTGAAATTAACAGTTTAAAGGGTTTTAGTATTTTACAAAACACATTGGATGAACAATGCCAAAAAATAGGATTTTGACTACATACCTGAGGGTTACGATGAGGCATTCCTCTGGCGAGATGCTCCTTCTGAGGTGAGTGTCTTGGTGACAGATCCGCAGGTAGCTTGCGAACTTCTCAGGGTGCTGGCGCAGCTCCAAATACAAAGTACTGTGCATCCCATGGGTCATCTGTGCTGCAGTGATGAGATGGATATAGTATCTTCGGCAACGTCTCTCGTCATCTTCGGATCTTCTTCTTTGAGCACGGTGACCCTGCGTCATATCGGGTCGGTCCCGGCAGCCATCAACGGTCGGGACCCGCGGCTAATACAGGACATCACCGATCGCGGTGATGCCCTGTATTAACCCTTCAGACGCGGCGATCAAAGCCGACCGCCGCATCTGAAGCGAAAGTGAAACTATCCCGGCTGCTCAGTCGGGCTGTTCGGGAGGGTCGCTGTGAAATCGCCGTGTCCCGAACAGCTTACAGGACTCCGGGAGCCTACCTGCCTCCTCGGTGTCCGATCGGCGAATGACTGCTCCGTGCCTGAGATCCAGGCAGGAGCAGTTTAGCGCCGATAACACTGATCACAGGCATGTTAATACATGCCAGTGATCTGTGTAAAAGATCAGTGTGTGCAGTGTTATAGGTCCCTATGGGAGCTATAACATTGCAAAAGAAAAAAGTAAAAAAAAAAAGTGTTAATAAAGATCATTTAACCCCTTCCCTAATAAAAGTTTGAATCACTCCCCTTTTCCCATAAAAAAAATAAAATAGTGTAAATAAAAATAAACATATGTGGTATCGCCGCGTGCGTAAATGTCAGAACTATAAAAATATATAGTTAATTAAACCGCACGGTCAATGGCGTACACGTAAAAATAATTCCAAAGTTCAAAAAAGCTTATTTTTGGTCACTTTTTATACCATAAAGAAATGAATAAAAAGTCTGATCAAAACAATAATGATACCGATAAAAACTTCAGATCACAGCGCAAAAAATGAGCCATCATACTGCCCTGTACGTGAAAAAATAAAAAAAGTTATAGGGGTCAGAAGAGGACATTTTTAAACATATACATTTTCATGATTTTCCTGATTTTTTCAAGAAGTACAACAAAATTAAACCTATATAATTAGGGTATCATTTTAACTGTATGGACCTGCAGAATAATGATATGGTGTCATTATTACTGAAATATGCACTGCGTAGAAACGGAAGCCCCAAAAATAAAAAAATTGTGTTTTTTCTTCGATTTTTTCCCACAATGATTTTTTTTCCCGTTTTGCCGTGGATTTTTGGGTAAAATGACTAATGTCACTGCAAAATAGAATTAGTGACGCAAAACATAAGCCATAATATGGATTTTTAGGTGGAAAATTGAAAGGGTTATGATTTTTAAAAGGTAAGGAGGAAAAAACAAAAATGCAAAAACTGAAAAACCCTGTGTACTTAAGGGGTCAAGAAGTGACTGTGCCATCACTTAGTAAGATCATCCCCACTTCAGGATCATCACTCCTTGAGGCACAATGTACCTTGGCTCTACACCCCCTGGCCCAATGACCAGACTTAGAGGTAACAGGTCTCATAGGTGCAGCCATCGAATTGAGAGAAAATACATTTCTCTCAGTGGCTCCAATACTAACCACTGATAAGAACAGATACTACACTTGATCTTAGCCAAAAGGACATGGTGGTATGAATGGGTGCTGGATTTTTTTTGTTGCAGTTATTGCAAAATTAATATAAAATTCTCCCCATATTAATATGATTTTAACTGCAAGGTTGTGCTGTTATTGCTCAAGTTGATACTAAAAAAATATTGATTATGTGTTGCTGTGAAACCTTAGATGAGGCCTCTACTGCGTATGGTAATTCAAGTATGACAGGAGATAACGGGACATTATTAGCCGAATTAAGAGGGTTAATTCTTGGCCTTGTGTGTTCACAATACATCCATATTTCATCTTTTTGAAAATAAACAAACTTCTGTATGTCCTTATATGAAATTGGAAACATAAGAAGGTACAGTATTGCCCTATAGATTTTGTTGGATGCAATCCTACAGATCCCATTAATAATGGTGCAGCATATGGGTTGTGCACCAGTCTTCTTCACTGCAGCAAACAGTAGATTCCGCAACAGGAATCACATGGTAGATGAATCTGAGGTTGGCTTAAATCAACAACCGGTCAAATCTGGAAATGTTTTCCATAATAGTTTAGTTTCAAAATACATTTTCATGTATTTTTCAAGTATTTACCCTCAAAAAAACTTTAAGTAGTGCATTAATAAATCTGTGCTTTTTTTTTTAGATAAACCAAAGAGGCTAGAATCAAAAGATTGACTTTCTTATATTGAAATATCAGCTGAAATAGATATTTGCTGTTTTGATTCTGTTTTCGAAACAAAATGTCAAGAAAGATAAGTAGAATGAAAAATCTTACTTAAAGTATGTATCTGCAGAGTTCAAGTGCTTACAGGCAAATATATAGAGCAATTATTTTTCTTTTTTTGTAAGAAATGTGGTTCCCTGCAGCGAAGGTGTTCAGAAATGAGAGATAACATCTTTAACCTTTAGAAAAAGGGTCTGCAATGTTTGACTGCATAGTTAAGCCTCACTGAAATTATACAGTTTTTTTTCCTATTAACCCATTCTTGGCGTTTCATGTTTCGTTCACTGCATTGCTAAACCCTTGCTTTATGTTAACCTTTGAACAGCAATGTGTTTTATGATTGTGTTTGTAACATGAGCGAAGGGGTGGTGTTGAGATTCAGAGGCTGATTGGCTATTAACTTTAGACATGTCATTTCAGGAAATACAGCGGTTAAGTGAAACAGACAAAAAATGAGTTGTTAGTAAAGAATTGCTGCCTATGTCCCATGTACCTATTACTGTTGTAGCAATGGGCTTTAAAATTAAGGGTTTAAAAAGGTTATGATAAACATGACCCATGGTCCCCTATTTGTAATACACCAAATAAAAACTTGTTGGAAAATGTATTAATTTTCCAAAATAAATGGTTTGCCATGACCTCCCATAATACCCCATGCTCTTGATTTTTTATTTATTTATTTTTTACTATTTTACTTGCTACTGGAGACATCATTCAGTACTTCTAGTCCGTTACCAGCCTTGCTTTTTAATTTACATTTTTATATGGAATAGAAGAGTTATTATATGAATTCCATGTTTTATCTCTGCATACATTTTAGGTTACATACTTTAAATAATGCACATAAAACCTCACAATTTACAAATAAACATTTGTGTTATAGATTTTTTAATACATCAGCAGCCACAGGTACTGTAATTCTTCTTTTTAGAAGTGGTTTTCAATAGGATTTAGGTCAGGTAAGGAAGGGGACCATGCCATTATTTTTAATCTTTAAGGCCCTTACAGGCTAACTATGCAGTCGAGCACTTAAATGCATGTTTTGGAGTATTGTCCTGAAATAACACTTCTTAAAGAAAATGTCTTCTAAAAACTGGCAGTAGGTTTGGGAGTTGATTTTGAGTCTATATTCAACCCAAAAGGGTCCAACTAGCTCATCTTTGATACAACCAGTACCTCACCTCCACGTTGATGGCATCTCAAAGTGAAGCTCTGTGCCTGATACTGATCCAGCCATGGGCCTATACATCTGGACCATCAAGGCTTGCTCTCACCTTATCAATCCATAAAACCTTTAAAAAAAAATATAAAAAATCTGTCTTCAGATATTTCTTGGCCCATTCTTGACATTTTCCCTGATGTATCTTGTTCAGTGGTGGTCAGGTTTCAGCCTCCCTTACCTTGGCCATGTCTCTATGCACTAAACACCTTGTACTTCTGCCCACTCCGGGTAGGTTGCAGTTTTGTGGTCACACCCTAATATATTTGAAATTTCAAGAGTGCTGCACTCTCTTTTTACAATTTTTTGCTTTTCAGAGGCAGTTAAAGGTGTACTCCATCCCTAGACATCGTAGCCCAAAGCCGTCACGCCCACCTCCCATAGACATGAATAGACGGGACGTAGCATGACGTCACAAACACAAAAGCTCCAAGCTTCAGTGTTCAGAATGCCACAGCGCTAGCCTGGAGATTGCAAGGGGTCCCAGTGGCCGGACCCCTCGCAATGAAACATCTTTTGCTCTATATCCTTTGTATATGGGATAAGATGTCTAGGGGCAGAGTACCCCTTTAAATCACTTTTTTTTTTTTTTTGTGTGGCACATCTAGCCTTAGGAAAAGAATGGCTTAATAATTATGCACACCTGATATATATATAAAAAACACTATATAAATATATTTATATATATCACAATAGATTATTAGAAGGATCTATTGTACTGTTGTTTTTTATATTTGTATTCTTCACAAAAAAAGATCCTCTTTCGTCTTGAATTATGGACTTTTAAACTCTCTGGTTGACCGATTTTTACATTATAAGACAAATATAAATAACATTGTATGTTAATTAGTCTAGGAAGAAGGACTGGGTCTCTGGGCCTGTTCATTACTTTATGTTTATCATTTGATTAGATTAGTTCCAGAAAAATGACAACAAGTTTTCCTTGCTTCTCTGGCCTTCACAATCCACATATCTTAAAAGGGGTTATTCATGGTTTTAAAAAACATGTGAGCCATGCCTGGAGTACAGAGCGTGACCTACTCAGTACTGATGAGAGGCTAGGATCCTCCTGTCACATGTTTGCATATCAGATTTTGCTAGATTACTACAAATATCAATAACATTAATGCAGTCTATTGTTTTTTATATATTGAATAACAGTATGTTGCATTGAATTTGTTTTTATGTCCACAGCAAAGTCTTGTGGGATTAAATGTTTTAATGTATTTGCTAGGCCATTGGGCTTATCTGCTTGATTCAGAAAAACATGAGCAGATGGGGCTTGGTCAGATAAGGGATAGCTGGAAGTGTTATAGTGTATAACAAGTAGGGATAGGAAGCAGAAGTCAAAGGGCACTAGATTTGTACTGGGAATTTCTGTGGTTGTTATGTTCATGTTACAGCATTTATTGTTTAACAGGGTTATAGTTCTTGTTTGCTAGCTATCCCTTGTTGCTAGCTGGGGAAAGAAGAAGTATACAAACAGACAGTAAAGGGGTACTCCATACAAATTTTTTATTTATCCTATTTACCCCGGCTGCTGCCATTAAAATAATAAACTTTTACTTACCTTCCGTCGCTGAAGGTAAGTAGCCCTTTAACCCCTTAAGGACCAAGCCCATTTTCACCTTAAATGGGCACTGTCATGAAGTACAAAAATTGATATGTTGTAGTACTTAAGTACTACAACATATCTCTGATATACTTTAATTAAAAAAAGTGATTTTAAACAAGTTTAAAATCACTTTTAAATTCGGCCACTAGGGGTCGCCCTCCTAGTGGCCGAATGCATTCAGCAGTGACGTCACCACTGAATTTCGACTCATTTCAGCCTGGCAATGAGTCGAAATTCAGGCACTGCTGTGCTCGCTCCCGCCTGTCAATCAAACAAGCGAGAGCGAGCACGCTGATAGCTGGGGCTGCGCGCATTGGCCTGCAACACTGGCCTTGCGCGCGGCCCCGCCCGCCCGCCCCCGTTACCCTGTCCGGAGGCAGCGCGAGCACTCATTGCTGCGCTGATCCTCCGGATGGGTAAGTCTGATCTGAGGTCTTATATTAGCCGGTGTGAGGTGGACGCATGGATCTACGGGGCGCAAAAAACCACCTCACACCGGCTGTAATATCGTGCACGGCAGGCCGGCGATCCTCCTCTACTCCTCCTCCCTGGATAGCACATGCACAGCTAAACAGGGAGGAGGAGACCCCGGAGCTGCCTGCCGTGCTATTGGCAGATCGTCTATGCAGCGCTCCTGACAGGAGCGCTGCATAGACGATCTGAGGGCGGAAGCAAGCGCCCAGCAAGGCATCAGTGACATCGTGCCTGCTGGGAAGCGCTGCTTCCTGCCCTGCTTGATAGAGCAGATTTAGAAGCACTAAATCTGCTCTATTAAAGCGATTTAAAATGTTTTTAAAGCCATTTTGGGGTTAGGGCTAGATTATTAATAGGTAGGGACATGTTAGATTATATATAACTTGGTGGGAGCTACACTTTAAGGACCAGAGCATTTTTTGCACATCTGACCACTGTCATTTTAAGTATTAATAACTCTGGGATGCTTTTACTTATGAATTTTATTCCAAGAAAGTTTTTTCGTGACATATTCTACTTTAACATAATGGTAAATTTCCATCGATACTTTCATCATTTCTTGGTGAAAAATGCAAAAATTTCATGAAAAATTTGAACATTTTGCATTCATTTAACTTTGAAGCTCTCTGCTTGTAAGGAAAACAGACATACCAAATAAATTATATATTGATTCACATATACAATATGTCTACTTTATTTTGGCATCATAAAGTTGACATGTTTTTACTTTTGGAAGACATCAGAGGGTTTCAAAGTTCAGCAGCAAGTTTTCAAATTTTTCACAAAATTTTAAAAAACTGAATTTTTCAGGGACCAGTTCAGATTTGAAGTAGGTTTGAAGGGCCTTCATATTAGAAATATCCCATAAATGACCCCATTATAAAAACTGCACCCCTCAAAATATTCAAAATGACATTCAGAATGTGTGTTAACCCTTTAGGTGTTTCATAGGAATAGCAACAAAGTGAAGGAGAAAATTCAAAATCTTCATTTTTTATGCTTGCATGTTCTTGTAGACCCAGTTTGTAAATTTTTGCAAGGAGTAAAAGGAGAGAAATCCCCCCCAAACTTGTAACCCAATTTCTCTTGAAAGGAAAGGAAATACCTTATATGTGTAAGTAAAGTGATCTGCGGGCGCAGTAGAGGGCTCAGAAGGGAAGGAGCGACAATGGGATTTTGGAAATGAGTTTTTCTGAAATGGTTTTTGGGGGCATGTCGCATTTAGGAAGCCCCTATGGTGTCAGAACAGCAAAAAAAAAAAAAACACACAACAACATGGCATACTATTTTGGTAACTACACCCCTCAAGGAACATAGTAAGGGGTAAAGTGAGCCTTAACACCCCACAGGTGTTTGGCAATTTTTTGTTAAATTTGGATGTGTAAATGAAGTTTTTTTTTTCCCACTAAAATGCAGTTTTTCCCCGAATTTTACATTTTTACAATGGGTAATTGGAGAAAATGACCCCCATAATTTGTAACCCTCATCTCTATGTATGGAAATACCTCATGTGTGGACATCAAGTGCACTGCAGGCGCACTACAATGCTCAGAAGAGGAGGGGTCACATTTGGCTTTTGGAAAGCAAATTTTGCTGAAATGGTTATTGGGGGTCTAGTCGCATTTAGGAAGCCCCTATGGTGCCAGAACAGCAAAAGAAACCCACTTGGCATACTATTTTGGAAACTACACCCCTCAAGGAACATAACAAGTGGCACAGTGAGCATTAGCACCCCACAGGTGTTTGACAAATTTCTGCTAAATTTGGAAGTGAAAAGGAAAAATTTGATTTCTTTCACTAAAATGCTGGTGTTACCCCAAATTTTACATTTTCAGGAGAAAAAGCCTCCCAAAATTTGTAATCCCATTTCTTCTGAGTATGGAAATACCCCATATGTGGATGTAAAGGGCTCTGTAAAGGAGCTTTTGGAGAGAGAATTTGGTTGGAATGGAAGTCAGGGGCCATGTGTGTTTACAAAGCCCTCGGGGTGCCAGAACAGTGAACCCCCCCCCCACATGTACCCCATTTTGAAAACTTTAACCCTCACAGAATTTAATAAGGGGTGCAGTGAGCATTTACACCCCACTGGCGTTTGACAGATCTTTGGAAAAGTGGGCTGCGCAAATGAAAAATTAAATTTCTCATTTTTATGGACCACTGTTCCAAAAATCTATCAGACACCTGTGGGGTGTAGATGCTCACTGTACCCCTTACTACATTACGTGAGAGGTGCAGTTTCCAAAATGGTGTCACATGTTGGGGGTCCACTGTTCTGGCACCATGGGGGCTTTGTAAACACACATGGCCTTCAATTACGGACACATTCTCTCTCCAAAAGCCCAATGGCTCTCCTTCTGTTTTGAGCATTGTAGTTCGCCCGCAGAGCACTTTAGATCCATATATGGGGTATTTCCATACTCATAAGAAATGGGGCTAGAAAATGAAAAATGTGTGGTAACACCAGACTTTTAGTGAAATTTTTTTTTTTTCATTTTCACATCCAACTTTAACGAAAATTCGTCAAACACCTGTGGGGTGTTAAGGCTCACTATACCCCTTGTTATGTTCCATGAGGGGTGTAATTTCCAAAATGGGGTCACATGTGGGTATTTATTGTTTTGCATTTATGTCAGAACCGCTGTAAAATCAGCCACCCCTGTGCAAATCACCAATTTAGACCTCAAATGTACATGGTGTGCTCTCACTCCTGAGCCCTGTTGTGCGCCTGCAGAGCACTTTGCGTCCACATATGGGGTATTTCCGTACTCAGGAGAAATTGCATTACAAATTTTGGGGGTCTTTTTTTCCTTTTACCGCTTGTGAAAATGAAAAGTATGGGGCAACACCAGCATGTTAGTGTAAAAAATATTTTTTTTTTACACTAACATGCTGGTGTAGACCCCAACTTTACCTTTTCATAAGGGGTAAAAGGAGAAAAAGCCCCCCAAAAATTTGTAACACAATTTCTCCAGAGTACGGAAATACCCCACATGTGGCACTAAACTGTTGCCTTGAAATACCACAGGGCTCCAAAGCAAGAGAGCGCCATGCGCATTTGAGGCTGAAATTGGGGATTTGAATCCGCCACAAAAATACCCTACTGCAGGGTTTCCCAAACAAGATGTCTCCAGCTGTTGCAAAACTCCCAGCGTGCCTTGACAGTCAGTGGCTGTCAGACAATACTGGGAGTTGTTGTTTTTCAACAGCTGGAAGCTCCGTTTTAGAAACAGTGGCGTACAAGATGTTTTTTATTTTTATTGGGAGGGGGGGCTGTGTAAGGGTGTATAAATGTAATGTTTTACTTTTTATTTTGTGTAGTGTAGTGTTTTTAGGGTACATTCACATGGGTGGTGGTTCACAGTGAGTTTCTCGCTTGGAGTTTGAGCTGTGGCGGAAAATTTCCAAACTTGCAGCAGAAAACTCGCTGTAAACCCCCGCCTGTGTAAATGTACCCTGTACATACACATGGAGGGGGGGGGGGGGGGGCAAACCTTCAGCTGTTGCAAAACTACAACTCCCAGCATGCACTGACAGACCGTACATGCTGGGAGTTGTAGTTATGCAACAGCTGGAGGCACATTGGTTGCAAGACACTGAGAGTTTGTTACTTAACTCAGTGTTTCGCTACCAGTGTGCCTCCAGCTGTTGCAAAACTAGAACTCCCAGCATGTGCGGTCTCTCAGTGCATGCTGGGAGTTGTATTTTTGCAACCAGTTTCACAACCAGTGTGCCTTCAGCTGTTGCAAAACTGTAACTCTCAGCATCCATTGACAGCCGAAGGACATGCTGAGAGTTGTAGTTTTGCAACAGCTGGAGGCACACTGCTACAATTCCCAGCATGCCCTTCGGCTGTCCGTGCATGCTGGGAGTTGTAGTTATGCAACAGCTAGATGCACACTTTTTCATGGAAAAATGTGTCTCCAACTGTTGCATAACTACAACCCCCAACATGTACAGACTACCAAAGGGCTTGCTGGGAGTTGTAGTTGGAACTCCAGCTGTTGCAAAACTACAACTCCCAGCATGCCCTTTGGCTGTGCATGCTGAGAGTCATTGCTAAGCAACACCTCCTGCTGTATCCTACTGCCTGCACCGCCAGGACCATCACCGCTGCTCCTGAGGGGACCCTCACCAGGCCAGGCAAAGGTAGGAGGCCCCCCCGCCGGCCCCGATTGCCGCCCCGATCACCGCCCAGCAGGATAGTGATTGGTAGGTCATTCCGACCGATCAATCATGTGATCGTGAGGTGGCACCCGTGCCACCTCCTTCCTGATTGACCCAGAATGGCCGCAAAGATTTGCAGCGATCACCAATATGGGGGGGGGGGGGTGTCTTAGGACTCCCCCAGGGGTTTGCATGGGGTTCTTGCTGAATGATTTCCGCAGGCATCCTGGCAAGCGGCAGGGACCGGAATTCCCATGGGCGTACAGGTATGCCCTTGGTCCTTAAGTTCCAGGATGTCATGGCTTTTTGGCAAATTTTGTTTTGGCTGTGTAGGCTTCTGTGAGTACATCTGTTCACCTTATACCTGGGGCCTGGGCTGCTACTTTCAGTCCCTTGGGTTCTTTCTGCAAAGATTTTCATCAATCTTGCATAATCTTTGTGATATTGATTTTTTTTTTTATTGATTGGATTGCTAAATATCTTTTCTTATAAGGCCGGATAGTTCTAAAGTGCAATTAAAATGCTAGAATGTGTGACTAAACATGGCTTAAGACCATGGAGGAAATGTATCAAAGCCCGTGCAGAAGAAGAGTGGTGCAGTTGCCTATAGCAACCAATAGATTGCTTCTTTTACTTTTCCCAAGGCCTTTTTAAAAATGAAAGAAGCCATCTGATTGGTTGTTATCATCAACTGCACCACTCTTCCTCTACACAGGTTTTGTAGGTAATTTATGTTTCAGCATGCGTTCACACGCTAGTAACTAGCAGCGAGTTGCTACCATTCATCTGAATGGGTCCATGGACAGTCTGTGGACCCATTTAAATCAATGGTAGCGTAACTCGCAGCAGGAAACCCGCTGCTAGTAATAGCATGTGAAAGCACCCTCAAAGAGATTTGTTAAGTGGTTTTAGGTAAAGTAAACAACATACAATATATAAATATATAAATTAACTCACAGCAGTGAATAATAACAAAGAGCATAATAATGAGGCATATTCAAGTCAAAAGCAAACAAGTCATCAAAAATAGAATTAAAGGAAAACTGCAGTGGTAAACATTTATATATCCCCGTGCCTAAAAAATAAACAAAATAAAAGTATACATACCTTCCTACGAGCCCCCGTTGGTCCGGCACAGGCCTCACGGTCCGGCAGTGCCGACGTCATTCCACTTCCTGGGGACAGGTACGCCACAGAGCCATCGGCGTATCACAGGCCGTAACGATGTCCCGCCCTGGCCGATGATAGGCTTGAGCCCACTGTCATGTTAGAAGCCGGCCAGAGCTCCTTACATGACAGTGGGCTCAGCCTATCACAGGTCGGGCGGGACATTGCCACGGCGGTGATACAGCGACGGCTCTGCGGCGTCCCCGTCCCCAGGAAGTGGAAGGATGTCGGACCGTGAGGCCTGTGCCGGACCAATGGGGGCTCGTAGGAAGGTATGTATGAGTTTATTTTGTTTATTTTTGAGGCACGGGCACGGGCATATATAAATGTTTACCACTGCAGTTGTCCTTTAAGGCTCGGCAGTTGGAGAGCAGACAGGGAGACGTGAGTAGACAACCTTTCTGGATCACGACATCCAGAAGGACCCTAAAGTAGCGCCTCTAAAACAGTCCGGAAACTTATTACTAACAACTAAAGCTCAGCCATGAGCAACATATTGAGCAGAATAAACAATTTCCCAAGGTAACCAGGAAATATCTTGACAAAGACAATAACACAAAGGAGAAACAGCAAAACATAGAAAGACACATACAATGAAATGAGTTGCTGAATGCTTGTAGGAAAATGATCCTTCACGGCGCTCCTTTGTTGTAAGTGGTCATAAACCGATGCGGACAATGGTTTAAAATAGAAAATGAAGGACTTTATTCTTAACAGCGCTACGGACTACGCGTTTCAGGGGGCTTGCTCCCCCCTTCCTCAGGTCCAATGGTGAATGAACAAACATAGTGGGGTTTATTTACTAAGAGTGGAGTGTAGGTTTCTTTGTGGGTTTTGATTTCCCACTGGTATTTTCCCAAGGTATTTACTAAGGTTTCCCTACACTTTGCACTTTTCCCTACATTTTGCTTTTTTTACAACTGTTCTGATCTGTCGGGTTTTTCTCAGCTCAAATACAACACTTTTCTGTGGAAACCATAGTAAATATGTTGGGATTTTTCAAAACTGTTGGGACCACGCCCCTTTTGTCTGGACCACGCCCACTTTACCAGGTGGCCACACCCCTTTTCTGATTTTCTTGTAAATGGAGGGTTTTGGTTTTTTGGTCGCAAATTGTTTCGCAAGGGATGCAAGCGACACAATTTGGGCGCAAAATCCGTCAAAAAAGAGTCAGGATCACGTTAGTAAATAAACCCCAGTGTGTTTTATACAAAAAAAGCCCGGGAAAAGGGTACATGTGGGCGTTCCGTACAACATAAAAAAACAGCATAGATTCTGCGGAAATATTCCGGTCTCGAATATAATTAAAATACACATTTAGATGCATACAAACATATAGGACTAAAACAGAATTATTATTCCATAAACATTGAAAAAATTCTTAGGAAGAAGAATACTGATAGTGACTTGCGCGATAATATCATCATTTGTCGGGGTCCTGGAGCGGAAGCTCCGTTCCAAGGAGATGGAGAAGTATAAGTCCTGACTCAGCAGTCACTCCGGCTGTGACCGCTAAGCAGATGGATCTTGGGCTAGAGCTGAGATGGGAGACATAGTCTCCCAGCTCGTCTGATCGCGGCTGTAATGTCGGGAGTCACCAGCCCTATGGAAGGTGAGTAACAGTAGTAATTAGTTATGGATTTGTTACAGTTATGTTGCGCCATCTGGATAAAAAGTAATATTGCTTTATTGCGGGTTGGTCACCATTCTAGGTTATTGATCTGCCTTACTATGCTCCGATAGCAGAGTGTTGCTTTATTGCCGGTTGGTCACTATTCCAAGCTATTGACCTGCCTTTATAGGCATATTGTAAGCTGCCAGCAAAATGTCTAGGGGAAAATTGTCCCGTGCCGCGCCCCGGCAATATGAGAGATATATCATCTTCTTACAGATGAGAAGGATGGTAACTCCCATTCTATATATATTAAGACCGTGAGTAAAATGGTAACTGTAGTATTAGAAATGGGAAGGGATGTTCTGTGGAGTTTAAACAGGGAATAGAGTTATTTAATCACTTCTGTGACCTCGTTAAAGCCTGTCGGTTGTAGGCATCTCAGAGTGTATATCCAGAACATCTCCTTGCATGTCAGAGCCTCTAACCTGTTGTTGCTGGAATATGCTCTATTGGTGTGCTTGAGATCATACCAAAGTCACCCTTGTGTGACACATTGAGATGTCTGGATAAACCGTGAAGTAGGAATCCTTTTTTGGTGTTGCTCCTGTGCTGATTCAGACGTTGGTGGAGTTCGTGAGTCGTCCTCCCCACATATTGTTTCCCACATTTATGCAAGTGATAAGGTAGATGATGTGGGATGATTGGCATGTCATAAAAGATTTTATAGAGAATGATGTGCCAGTACAGGTGCTGGTAAAGCTGGATTGTTTGTGGCAAATAGTATCACAGCATAAGCACCTGGGTTTTCCACACTTAAAAGCTCCCTTTGGTAAAGGGGCAATTAATGATGGCTGGTCATTTACAGTCTTTTTTTTTGTTGGTTTACTCTGCTTGGTGCAATTATATTACGCAGAGTAGGGCACCTATTAGAGTTCCAAATCCTGTGTGAGGTTTGCTAAGGTCAAAGCAGGTGATAGTTGGACTTTAAAAGGACTGACTTTATCTACACCATGCCATTACTTTGACAGTTTCCTGGCTTTTCAGTGCTAAGTCAATAATTAACATCACAAAAGAATCCAACAACAGTTTAGCCTTGGCCTTCGTCTGTAAAACGTAAATTATAATTTAGGTAAATATGTACACATACACAGATGAATGTATGGATTCATCTGGAGTTATTATCTATTAAAAGGCTTACAGTGAATATCCAATATTAATACACACCATTACTTTTTTTTCCAAATAGGTTTAAATTCAGTGCTGATTTATTTTCTGTTAAGTTTTGTTTCTGACATAGATGCTGGCATCTGGCTACCTACAGTTTTCATAAGAGGGACTTTAGAAGCTCACTGCATACTGCTACAGTTTGAACTGAATAATAAGACTGTAGTAGCTTGTGAAATTGTGGGAGGCAGCTTGTAAGGGTGGGTTCACACCATGTTTTTCAAGTACGTTTCCCGTATACGTTTTTTATTATTGAAAACGTATGGAACCGTATTGAAAACTGTATACATAGACAAATAATTGAAAACCGTATGCACCCAGATGCATCCGGTTGCGTACGGTTTGCTTGCAATATGGTTCTCTCCTGTACTCAAAACCGTGGTTGACCGCGGTTGACCGCGGTTTTGTCTCCGGTTTAAAAACCGTACTGCAACCGCATGAGTTTTATTTTAACATGGACGTCAATGGGAAATGCACATGTATACGGTTCCATACGGGAAACCGTATACAGTTTTTACTTCCCACATACGCATTTGCATCCTAAAGTCCCCACCCAAGACCCCCCATTAAAAATGGATTAAAATTTTCAAAAACGTATGTTTGTTTTTTTATTTTTTAGAAATGGACGGAACTGTATGCATTTTTAAAAACAGTATTGGGTTTAAAAACGCATACGGTTTACTTTTTCTCATTCTGTTCCATCTGTTTTTTTGCCATACGGTTTTCTTTAGA
The DNA here is from genome assembly GCF_029499605.1 of Hyla sarda. Taxonomy (NCBI): domain Eukaryota; kingdom Metazoa; phylum Chordata; class Amphibia; order Anura; family Hylidae; genus Hyla; species Hyla sarda. The sequence continues at coordinate 217,121,670 of NC_079190.1, forward strand.
AAAACGGATTGAAAACAGTATGGCAAAAACGTGATGTGAACCCAGCCTAAGTTGGGTTATTGTTTTTTCCTTTTGTATTATCTGCAAAAAAAAAAAAACCTGTGTATTGCATATACATTGGTTCTAATTTATCAAAATGCGTGAGATTGAATCTGGTGTATTTTCCCACGGCAACCAATCACAGCTCAGCTTTCCTCACCAAACGAGCTCTAGTAAAGTGAAAGCTGGGCTGTGATTGGACGCTGTAAGAAAATCACTCCAGTTTTTCTTTCACAAAGTTGAAGGGGTTGTCACAAAAATATTATCTTTTTCCTTATCCGCAGGATAGGGGATAAGTATCTGATTGTGGTGGGGTTGGTGATGTCCTAACACAGGGACCCCCTGCGAACACCAGTACGGCACCTAGGCCCTCAGAGAGGAGGATGCTTTGGTCCTCTGCTGGGCCAATCTGACGCTTCCTCCTAGCACTTGTGGTGAGGGTGTGATGAGGGCAGATGGAATTACCCTAGGGGAAGATGGCATTAACTCCTTGTGTTCGTGACGCCAGGGCGTTGTTTATCCTCTACACCACCCGAAGGAATACCGCTGGATCCTGGGCAAATAATGACGCCAAGTTATGGAACAACGCCAGCTTTACTGAGTCAGACAGGTGTAACAGTCTATACAGCTTGGCTGAGCCCAAGGAGGTGACCAGTGACTTCAGAGACCTCAGGGTTTTCTGGGACTTATGGTGGACTGGGACAATTTGCTGCAGAGCCACGCTGACTGAAGACAGATTGACTTGGACTGACTTGACTATGGCAGACTATGACTGACTTCACCCCTTCTGTAGCTTACCAGGTTTGACTTGACCTGTGGGGTACTAGACTTTAGGATCTGCGTGGTAGACTTTAAGCCTCTTTAGAACTCCAGGCACACACCTAGGATTTGACCTTACTGCAACTCAGCAAAGACTTAAAGACAAAAGAGAATGAGCTTATTTGGGGGAGACTAGGAGGGGTCCCCTAGGTCACCCTTAGGTCACATGGTCACTGGTACCTCACTGGGTTACAATCACATGACAACAGATCTTAAAGGCATAACACATTTTATATGCAATACTCTATGTAACAAGTGCAGGGGGGGGGGGGGGGGCTCAGGGGTCACTGTATTGAGGCTGCCTGACAGGGCAGCAAGGGTACAGGGGTGCAACTCAAACCACAAACTCCCCCTCTTAACAACAGCCGTCCTCGGTGCCAAGTCCTGGAGGGCGGACCACATTTAAGTGGCCGCTGGGGCCTGGTGATAACAAACAGTTCCTGGGGCATTTATGCCGAATGTCCTTCTCAGGGCTAGTGAATAAATAACAAATAACTGGGGACGAGTCCATGTGGCATTGGTGATAATGTCCTTACAGGCTCCTTTGTTAGCAAGGGCATGAATAACTGGAATGATTAGACATATGAGGTTTTTAAGTCTCGTAACTGCATACATCAGGCTGCCGGATGCTTTCTACCTGAATGCCTTAGCTGCTGGGGCCCTTCGGCTATAGCTACTTCTCCCCAGAACACTATACACAAGGATGTACATTTTTAGACAACATAACAATATTACCTTTATACATGGTAGCTCTGTCACGTGTTTTACCTATGCTTCCAGGAGAACTCTCTGGCCAGTAGAGCACCCTGTACTTGATGGACAGGAAAAGGGTTAGACATTTAGACATTAGATATGACTACCTATGGACTGGATAATATACATTGGTTAGTTACAGTCCTAACTAGATATGACATTTGACTAGTTTATATACATACAAAGCACTATGTACATGACATTAGCATTATCTATGCTAGACTAAATATACAAAGGTACCTAGCTGGTAACTGTCGTGGCAGTGAAGTAGTGGATATGCTTCTCCTGACCTAGTCTGGATACCTCCTATATAAATTGCCATGGACAAAAAAAGTAAATACTCCGACATTTTTGTAAAAATATGTTATATACATTTATTACAGCGTGCCTTAAACATTATAGTATAACAACATTTGCATCACCTGTGCAAAAATCTAAACGAGAATATATTGCTCCACAGTTCTAGTTCATTTAGAGTTCTCAGTAAAGGATCACAGCTAAAAGTCGGGCACGTGAACTTACGCAAATGGTTACAGAAGTTCTTGGTGAGTCCACCAGGCACTTTTCTTAAATGTAGCAGGAACCTAAAAACAACAACAGCTCTTCACAAAACAAAGTCAGTGACAAGTAGCAAAGTTATCACTTGTAGACTCTTCAGCCGGGGTATTTGCCATCCCAGCCTCGCCCATCGGGCTGCTTCCGAGGCTAGGACATATAACGTTGTCCATGCGACTGTGCCCCCTCCAATGGACTCACTCGGGTATTCCAGTTTACTCGGGATAAGGTAGACTCAGTAATGGTGGGGCTGATGGTAACCACTTTTTGCACTGCAGCAGCTTGCGCCACTGGGGGAACAGTAGTTGGTGCCTGTTGGGCTGGCCAAACCTCCTTCTCAGCAGGAGTAGGCCAAGGCACTTTAGTTGGTGCCCACTGATTAGACCAAACCTCCTTGACCACAGGAGTAGGCCTGGGCACATCTGTAGATGACTTGTGCAGGAACTTTGGTGCCATAACAGGCACCTCGGGCAAGTAGACCTCTTCCTCTTGGACGGTACCTCTGACTTAAGGTGTTAGCAAACCAAAGAGATCTGCATCCCAGTCGTCCGATGGGAAGTAGGGAAAAGGAATTTGTGTTGGATTTTTTGGATGGGTCACCGCTGCGGCACACTCTCCTCTCATACTTTGTACAGGAGTGTATTCCACGATCTCCCCACTCTCTAGCGCATGCAGTGGTGGGGGGAGATAGTCTCTCTGCATTGCCCGACAATTGACTAAGATGGTCCCACCATGACGACAGTCCATGAGGGTGTCAAACCCTTGCACTTTGTTGAATTTTACAACTGTGGCTCTGCGACGTTCCAGGGGTGGCTCTCCCTCTAGGGGATGGTCCAACATTCTAATGTACAGGGCCTCTAATGCTTTGGTGTCTTGATGCTGCGCTTGTCGCTCCTCATACGGTAGCAGCTTTGGCCCATACGCCTTCATTCTTTGTGCCCTCATGCCCTCTACAATTTTGGCCACCTGGGTTTCTCTCCTAGCCCTCTCAGACTGGACCATCAGAACTGGGAGATGGGGCTGCCCTGGCAGGGGAAGAAGGTGCTCTCTCATGTACTGGATCAGTCCTGGCTCATCGCCAAATAGCCACCGGGGCAACGGTGGTGACCGGGGACCTTGGGGGTTTGCTCTGGGCTAGGGGTAGAAGGAGGGGTAGAAAAAGTGGCCTCAGCATGGGTACTCACTTCTGACTCCTTTGTATGAATCTCCCAAGTCCGGTGGTGAGGGGACAGCCTCAATGGCGATGATCCTCGCCGGGGTTGCTGGCCAGTCTCCATCGTCCTCGGGCAGCGGGACTTGGTAGCAGGCCTCTTTGGCCCCAATAGAGATTATTTGAAGATGGTCTGCTATCTCTTGGAACATGTGCGCCATGGACGTGGCATCTTTCTGGGCCTCCGGCGCCATCTTGGGATTCTCCGACCTCGTGCTTGCCTGTTCCACCATGTTACTCCACTCACAGACTTCCGGCAAACTGAGAGAATCCAGCAGCATTGCTCCTTTTATGCAGGGCTTCGGGAAAATGGCCTCCGGCCGAAAGTGTGTCAGCGGTGCAGCGCTGACCTCCGCTCCCCCAGCAACAAGGGGAGGTTCTTCACAGTTCAACTTCAGCATAGATACAGCAACATGGTTTCCATGCCCAGGGGTGGGACATTTTCGCAATTCTCCGGCACATCTTTAACCCTTGCAGCTACAGGCAATGGTTTGTTACGTAGCATAACTTCAGACCTGATTTTTCACATGGTCGGCACAGTTCTAGGACAGTTCCCAATGGCAGATAACAGTCTTTTCTTCACCTCCCCCTCTACAAGTGCCTCAGAATATACACTTTATACTGACAAAGTCCCGTACATTTTCTGGTGCAATTTTTGTTTGCGTCTGCGTACAAATCTTCGGCAATACTCGACACAGTTCAGATTGGGGGGGAGGGTTCTGTTTCGCATAAGGAGCACACCCGTATCCTGTTCGTTATGGCAAAAGTTGTGGTGAGGGTGTGATGAGGGCAGATGGAATTACCCTAGGGGCAGATGGCATTAACGCCTTGTGGTTTATCCTCTACACCACCCGAAGGAATACTACTGGATCCTGGGCAGGGCACGGGGGCAAATAATGACTCCGACACCAAGTTACAGAACAACAGCAGCTTTACTGAGTCAGACAGGTGTAACTGTCTATACAGCTTGGCTGGGCCCAAGGAGGTGACCAGTGACTTCAGAGACATCAGGGCTTGCTGGGACTTATGGTGGACTGGGACAATTTGCTGCAGAGCCATGCTGACTGAAGAAAGATTGACTTAGACTGACTTGACTATGGCAGACTATGACTGACTTCACCCCTTCTATAGCTTAACAGGCTTTGCCTTTACCTGTGGGGTACTAGACTTTAGGATCCGTGGCTGCCTGGTAGAATTGAAGCCTCTTTAGGACTCCAGACACACACCTAGGATTTGACCTTACAGCAACTCAGCAAAGACATAAAGAGAAAAGATAATGAGTTAGCTCCACCCAGGGCTTATATGGGGGAGACTAGGAGGGGTCCCATAAGTCAAAAATGTGCAAAGGAGGAAGGAATGGCACTCACCGCTTACTGTAATTTCTTATCTTTTATTCTTCATAAAGTGCAGGTGGTTTAAAAGGCATTTCACCCTGCCAGGGTTGGACGCCTTTGTGCGTGCTGAAGGTAACAATTGTTTCGCGCATTGAAATCTGCAGCAGCAAATCCTGTGCATCAAATCCTGCGCATCAAATCTGCATACGTGTGAACATACCCTAAAGTAGTATTCTGGGGAACTCAACTTATCCTCTATCCATCTAGTAACAGCCCGCTCTGCCAATCACCAACTCAGATGGGGTCCTGTATCAACCAGTGATTGGCTGAGCATGCTGTCCCTCTTGGTCATCTCTGAGGATGGGAGCTAGTTTATCTGAGGATGAGTGAGCTGCGAGCCACGCTCTACAGATTGTGGGGGTCCCAGCAGTCAGACACCCCCCTGTGTATAAGGGATAAGATAAATCCCCAAAATGGTTGTAGGGGATTTCCAGCCCCATGAGCTATGGTGCTTATAGGTGATAGAAGAGGCTAGCATTGGAAGCCCCATAAAAGTGACCTGTGTGTGAGAACATGTGACTGTTGTGAGGGAGGCCCCTCTGTTCTCTATATACATGGATGGGGGGCCCACCCATACTGTGTTATGCTAGTGTGTGGCAAAAAGAAGCTGTGTTGTGCAGTGTTAGGCTGAGCTTGCCAGGGGTAGCTCTAGACTTTGTGAGAAAAACTCGAACATGTGGGCTCCCCAGCCAGTGAATGTTAGAGAGCGTATATGAATACAGCAGTTGCACCAGTGCTCACCACAGGCACAGAATCTCCTCAAGGATTTTTGTTTGAATACTTAAAATAATGCCTCCACACCAGGATGACATATTACTACTGCAATGACTATAAAGTAGAAGTCCCCAGCAGGTAGGTAGGTAATCCACCTAATAGGTAGTCCCAGATGATAGGCAGTCCCCAGCAGGTGAGTAGTATAGATAGCCCCCAGCAGGCAGGTAGAAGCCCCCAGCAGGTAGGGAATCCCCCCTATTAAGTAGATGCCCCCATTAAGTAGTTTCCCACAAAAGGACATCCCCTACCTGAGATTATTTTCTATTAGCCTGAAAAAATGGATGTCATGTAATACAATTATTTCCACCTCCATGACACATCTATGACATATTTGACAAATATGCTATAAATACCCCAAAACAGGTAAAACCCTTCAATACCAAAAAAGCACATTTTTGTTCAGATTTTCTTAAAAAATCAGTGCTAAAAGAGACTCTGTCAGCTGTATTTGCTGCTAAGAGCTGCAGACACTGTTGGATAGCTGTTAGGGTAGAAGGGGAAACTACCTTTCCAGGAGCTGATGGTGGTTGCCAAACTTATGAAATTGGGTTTAATATTTCTCAGCCAAGTGTCAAGAAGTCGGGGCCGAGTTCCTTCCCACTCCTTTATATACAGTAAAATCTCCCTTAGAGGACACCTCCCAATAGGGGACACCTCCCAACAGCGGACAGTTTTTAATTCCCTGGCAGAGTCCCATAGGACTTAATGAATTTGCAACCTCCGAAAAGGGGACACTCCCAATAAAGGTTGCTGACACACCCAAAAGGGGACAAAACATTCCCATTAGGGGACAAAACACTCTCAATAGGGGACAAAACATTCCCAATAGGGGACAACCAGGCTTGTGTGCCGGCCCTACCTTGTACACAGGGCCGCCATCAGGGGGTACAGCCAATACCAAAGTAAGGGGCCCAGGATCACAGGGGGCCCAGGCCACCACTGCACCCCCCCTGCAGAAGCCCTGCACAGAAGCAGGAGACCGCTGTTTAAGCAGTGGTCTCCTTCTTCTGTACATCATTTACCCCCTTCCTTCCCTGATACTTTATTTCCCCTGTGCAAAATCAACCCCCTTTATAACCCCCTGTGCCACATCATTTCCTCTTGATCCCTCTCCCCCGTACTATTTCATTCCCCCTTTATTACACTCTGTGCAAATTCTTTTTACCACCCCCTGTGCCATCCCCCCCCCCCAGTGCCATTTCATTCCCCCTTTATCCAACTGTGCCACTTTATAAAGAGGGGGGTGATGAATTTACACAGAGGGAAATAAAGGGACAATGAAATAGCACAGGGGGATCAAGGGGAAATTATGTGGCACAGGGGGGTAAAGGGGGGGATAATTTGGCACAATTTGGCATGGGGGAATAAGGTGTCACAGGGTGAAAAGGGGAGATGGAATGATACAGGGATAAGGGGTATTAAAATGGCACTGGGAGATTCTACTGTAATAGTGCTTTTTATCATGTTTTATAGGTAATTACAATGTGGAGTGAGTACAGTACAGAAAGATTTTTGAGCCTTTTCCCCAATAGGGGACATCTTACAATAGCAGACACTTTTTTATTCCTCATGAGTGTCCGCTATTGGGAGATTCTACTGTATATATATATATATATATATATATATATATACACACAAACACATTTTTTACTTTTTCATTTAAGAAATAAACTTAAAAAAGGATTATTAGTCATGTAATGTAGTAAGCTAAAATAAGAATACCCCTTTAATATAAATTTCATGAACACAAGACCAGAAGTCATGGACTAGAAAATCAGATTAAGCAATCGCGTCTCATGTTTTCCTTCTTATAAACCACTGTTTTGACCTTTTGCCGTTACACAACATACATTGATTTCTACCTCAGATATTTTTTCAGTAGGCTATTGTTGAAGAGATTTCATTTCAAAGCCACAATTGTTAAGTATAATTGTAATTGTATTGGGCTGAACAAAGGTCTTTGGAACATATCCCAGAGACATATAATCCTACGAAGGCATGTACTCAAATAAATACAAAACCATAGTATACAACTTATAACCTTTATTCCACAAAATTCATGTCACATCTAACTAAACAATAAATGAAAAATTTTTTTTTTGATGCAGAGGGAAAGCTAGACAGTCAAAGCTGAGGCTGGAAATGTTCCCCCCTCATACAGCCCCTGTCTCCCCTCATACAGCCTATTCTCATACAGCCCCTGTCTCCCCTCATACAGCCCATGTTCCCCCCTCATACAGCCCCTGTCTCCCCTCATACAGCCCCTGTCTCCCCTCATACAGCCCATGTTCCCCCCTCATACAGCCCCTGTCTCCCCTCATACAGCCCATTCTCATACAGCCCCTGTCTCCCCTCATACAGCCCATTCTCATACAGCCCCTGTCTCCCCTCATACAGCCCATTCTCTTCATACAACTAATCCCCTCCATGTCATTATTAAATATTTGAATATGAAATGGGAGGAATAAACTTAATTCTCCCTCCCCATTTTATGTACCTGGCCTGTACTCTGTTACTTCCTCCCACAGGTGACTTCCTGCCAGCGCTAAGCACTGCTAGGAAAAAGCTGTGAAATGCTGTGCCGAGCCGCCGCCATTGGATGCTGAGCCACCGCTGCGTGATGCCGGGCTGAGCTGCTGCATGAGCCGGGGGCCGTTCAAGCAAGTAATTGCAAGATTTGGCGAAAGCCCAAATCGAAATATCGCAATCCCCAATGATCGCGATTCGACTTGAGATTGTGATAAATCTTGCAGGCCTAGCGTGGGGCTAAAGGGCCAGCTACTTTGGGCCCCCAGGAATGACAGGGCCCAGGGAAGCTGCCCCTTTTACCCCGCGTTAAAGACGGCCCTATATATATGTAAAGTTGGGAGTTGTTCTTATGTTCTGGGTGAGTCAGAAATGCAATTAAAGGACATCTGCAGCATAATTAACACTTATCCCCTATCCACAGGATAGGGGATAAGTGTTTGATTGCGGAGGGTCCGACCGCTGGGACCCCCTGTGATCTCCTGTATGGGGCCGCAGCTCTCCCGTGCAGGGGGCGTGCCAGCCACAGCATGACGTTGCGGCCGGCCCGCCTCCTCCATACATCTCTATGGGAGAGGCGGGGAGGCAGTGTTCCTGCCTCCCCGTCTCCCCCATAGACCTGTATTGGGACGGAGAGGAGACGGGGCATCACCGTCGACCTCTAGGTCGACACTACGCGCCTTCAGCGCTCACTATGAGCGCTAATGACGGTGCCCCGTTAGGGAGATCGAGGGGGGTCCCAGCGGTCGGACACCCCGCGATCAAACACTTATCCCCTATCTTGTAGATAGGGGATAAGTGTATATTGTGCTGCAGTTGTCCTTTAAAGGAAAACAGTCAACCGATGTGGGGTCTCTGACTAATATACATACCTGCAGTCCGGGCCCGGTCCCTCTAAAGATCCTCTTCTTTCTGTTGAGTTCTTCTCCAAAGTTCTTCAAAACCTGTTTAGTTCTGCACCAAAAATCTTTAAATTCATTGCTTCTTCTAATGAAAGGTGGGGGTTTAAACACATAAAGTCCAACCAATCAATACATTCAACATATATGACATGTAGAAAGTTATTTTAAATATTAGTAATGCCTTAAGAGCATGTGATCGAGGAGATTTTAACTTTTTCAGTAAGTGCAGGATGGTGACTTTTGGAGTCTCTGTGCAATACGTGATCAGAAATGTTTATGAGGTACAACCAGGATGTTCTGCAGATTTCTGCATTGATGTGATTTAGTTGATGTACAAAATGAACTCAATAAAACTGACTGTGGACTTAATGGCCTTTCCAGGATTATGTGCTTTTTACATTCTTTATTGTCACCATAATCCCCTACACTGGCTGTAGCCAGGCGTAAACATTCTGCTGCTGCTCAGCTCAGTGCTGGATCTCATACTGGCCAGCCATTTGATGTAGTCACTTGGCCACTATATAGACATGTGTTCTGTACATCATATGGGTAGGAGAAGTCTGTGTATAGTCCGTGTCATGGCTGTCTTTATTGCATGTACTGTAGCTGAAGGGACCTGGGAATAATAAATATTTTAATAGGACAGTTGAATGATTAGTAATGACATATTTGTATCATAGTATGATGTGTTTATATTTCATCTTAATGCATTTTACATGAAAGGCCCTGAACTGCACTACTGTACATAGTCATTGGACAGCAGTGGTGGTATTTGTAAACAAAACAAAATGCATTGTTTGTTAATCCCATGGATTAGATAGATATCAGCCTCAACAATATACAGTCCTGAATGCTTTAGCTAAAAGTGCATGTTTTGGGGAGATAAGATACTGTTGAACAATTCTTACATTTGGAGAACAAATAAAAAATAGCCTGTGGGATGCTAGAATACTGACTTTTGGTCTGGGACCAGCCAAAAAAATAATAAGTCACTGTTCTGGTAATGTCATTGTAGCAATGATATGCATAAATGTTAACCTTAAAGAACAGGGGTACTCAACTACTTTTTGCAAAAGTCCACTTACCCAGGTTTGTTGTCAGGTGAAGGTTGGAGCTGTATGCCAGCAAAATGTTGTCTTGTTAACGTTTCTAAACTTTGCAAGTTATTTACATGTCTTATTATTTATTAGTGGGAAACTAGACATCTCTTTTCTTTCATCAACTATGTGTTTTGCAGCAGGGAATATTTAGCCGGGATAACCAATTGTGCCCAACATGTAACAAGACCTCAGTCATTCACCTACCTACATATCTGGCTTCCTGATCTACCTACCTATTTACCCACCTACCTGGCTACCTACCTACTTTCCCTTTCACTGTGCAGCACACCAAGAAGAGCACTATTACAGATTGTGGGTGTCACGATGCCGGCTGGCAGGTAGTGGATCCTCTGTGCCAGAGAGGGATTGGCGTGGACCGTGCTAGTGGACCGGTTCTAAGCCACTACTGGTTTTCACCAGAGCCCGCCGCAAAGCGGGATGGTCTTGCTGCGGCGGTAGTGACCAGGTCGTATCCACTAGCAACGGCTCACCTCTCTGGCTGCTGAAGATAGGCGCGGTACAAGGGAGTAGGCAGAAGCAAGGTCGGACGTAGCAGAAGGTCGGGGCAGGCAGCAAGGATCGTAGTCAGGGGCAACGGCAGAAGGTCTGGAAACACAGGCAAGGAACACACAAGGAACGCTTTCACTGGCACTAAGGCAACAAGATCCGGCAAGGGAGTGCAAGGGAAGTGAGGTAATATAGGGAAGTGCACAGGTGATAACCCTAATTGGAACCACTGCGCCAATCAGCGGCGCAGTGGCCCTTTAAATCGCAGAGACCCGGCGCGCGCGCGCCCTAGGGAGCGGGGCCGCGCGCGCCGGGACAGAACAGACGGGGAGCGAGTCAGGTAGGGGAGCCGGGGTGCGCATCGCGAGCGGGCGCTACCCGCATCGCGAATCGCATCCCGGCTGGCAGCGGGATCGCAGCGCCCCGGGTCAGAGGACGTGACCGGAGCGCTGCAGCGGAGGGAGTGAAGCGAGCGCTCCGGGGAGGAGCGGGGACCCGGAGCGCTCGGCGTAACAGTACCCCCCCCCTTGGGTCTCCCCCTCTTCTTGGAGCCTGAGAACCTGAGGAGCAGACTTTTGTCAAGGATGTTGTCCTCAGGTTCCCAGGATCTCTCTTCAGGACCACAACCCTCCCAGTCTACTAAAAAAAAATTTTTCCCTCTGACCTTTTTGGCAGCCAAAATTTCCTTGACCGAGAAGACGTCCGAGGAGCCGGAAACAGGAGTGGGAGGAACAGATTTGGGAGAAAAACGGTTGAGGATGAGTGGTTTGAGAAGAGAGACGTGAAAGGCATTAGGGATACGAAGAGAAGGAGGAAGAAGAAGTTTATAAGAGACAGGATTAATTTGACACAAAATTTTGAAAGGACCAAGATAGCGTGGTCCCAACTTGTAGCTAGGGACACGGAAGCGGACATATTTAGCGGAGAGCCATACCTTGTCTCCAGGGGAAAAAACGGGGGGAGCTCTTCTTTTCTTATCCGCGAACCTCTTCATGCGTGAAGAAGCCTGTAAGAGAGAATTTTGGGTCTCTCTCCATATAATGGAAAGGTCACGAGAAATTTCATCCACAGCGGGCAGACCAGAGGGCAAGGGGGTAGGGAGGGGGGGAAGAGGGTGACGGCCGTACACCACGAAAAATGGGGATTTGGAGGAAGATTCAGAGACCCTGAAGTTATACGAGAATTCGGCCCATGGAAGGAGATCTGCCCAGTCATCCTGGCGGGAGGAAACAAAATGTCGCAAATAATCACCCAGGATCTGGTTAATTCTTTCTACTTGTCCATTGGACTGGGGATGATATGCAGAGGAAAAATTTAATTTAATCTTGAGTTGTTTACAGAGAGCCCTCCAGAATTTAGACACGAATTGGACCCCTCTATCCGAGACAATCTGCGTAGGCAACCCGTGAAGACGAAAAATGTGTACAAAAAATTGTTTAGCCAACTGAGGCGCAGAAGGAAGACCAGGAAGAGGGATGAAATGTGCCATTTTGGAGAATCGATCAACGACCACCCAAATAACGGTGTTGCCACGGGAAGGGGGTAAATCAGTAATAAAATCCATACCAATCAGAGACCAAGGCTGTTCGGGGACAGGCAGAGGATGAAGAAAACCAGCGGGCTTCTGGCGAGGAGTCTTATCCCGGGCACAGATAGTGCAGGCTCGCACAAAGTCCCCAACATCCGTCTCCAGAGTCGGCCACCAATAGAAGCGGGAGATGAGTTGCACAGATTTCTTGATGCCCGCATGACCTGCGAGATGGGAGGAGTGACCCCATTTGAGGATTCCGAGGCGTTGGCGTGGAGAAACAAAGGTCTTTCCTGGAGGAGTCTGCCTGATGGAGGCAGGAGAAGTGGAGATCAGGCAGTCAGGTGGAATGATGTGTTGCGGAGGGAGATCAACT